>NC_092602.1:7423560-7726590 GCF_047663525.1 Anas platyrhynchos
AAACATCATCAAGTCCAACTCCTGTCTCCACATGGGATCACCCAAAAATCAAGCCCTATTTCTGAGATCATTGACCAAATTCTTTTTGAACCCCGTCAGGCTTCGTACCAGGACCACTTCCATGAGGCCCTCTGTTTCTGTTGATAGTCAAAAAGAGGACCTGTATCTCTGTGATATTAGCTGTGCTTTGCTTCCTGTTCTCTCTCTCCAAAATCTGCCAACTGGGCTGCTATCAGGAATGGCTTGAGACAACTCGTCTCATCTTGGAGAAAGCACCAATTGCAGCCACTCCTTAGAACAGTTCTTCTCCCCCAGACAGACATTATCAGCAGCATAGATGGGTTTCAGATATCCAGCTATTCTATCTGCCTGTATGGTAACCATAAATAGAAAAGATAATTGGATTCTTTTTAAAAGGGCTTTGGCAATACATGCCAAGAACAGATGAGATCTGTATGCAGCCTGAGCTTGGTTTTGAGCAGAGGCTCCAACCCCATGGGAGTCAACCTTCATATTCAAACTGCTTCTCAGTTCTAGAGCTCTAGGAGGTTCAGTGGTATAGCCAGCATCTTAGAGGCTAACACACTGACTGGTAAGAGACACAGGGGAGCCATCGTTTAAACTAGTCAATGGTAGAGCTTTGAGGTTGGCTAGGAGTCTGGCACTCTTGAAACTTACCTTGGCCACAGTTAATAGAGGATCTTTATTATAAGCATGTTTCTTAAAAATTTTAGTCCATTAGCTGGTGCCCAACAATTTCTAGCATCCATGTCTTACATTTATAAATTCACAGTATAATATTCAAATCTGTACTTCTAACAAGTGGAAGTAGTTTTTGCTGGTATTTAATACAGTTAATATTCAGCAGTCGTTTTATTACAGTATATGTGGTGCTTCACAAAAATACAGAGAAATTACCTTTTGAAGTTGAGGATTGCAACTTCAAGATGCTGAATGCTCAATACAATACCACTTAACTACCATATGGGGCATACCAAGCGCCTCAAAGGATGACTTAGAATTTGACAGCTAACACTGGGATTTTTAATAAGTGTGTTTGGAGGGAATAATGTACAGAAGGTGGCCACCTCAGTGTCTTTCCAGGGAGTTGGCATAAAAGCAGGAATGAAAACAGCAGTGGAGAGGAAAATAAAGATGTCAATTTTAAGGAAAACAGTGAGTTAAAGTGGCTTTCCAGGTGTTTGAGAGAGGAGAATATAAACATTCACATTACAGTGGAAGGCAGAAAAAGTAGAGACCATTGTTAGTGAGAGAGATCTGCTCAGAGATGGATAGTCTGGAACATATAGCCAATGAAGGACTACTTAAGGTCTTATGTTTTAGCAGACGACAATAAGGAGACGCAAAGATGTAACTGGATACCTGTTGTTTTTAAACGTATTAAATTCTATTTGACATTTAAAAGAAGAAGGGCAAAGTGATGCTGTTCAAATTCAAGACTCAAATTCAGAAGACTTGACAATTATGCCACTAGAATACTAACAAAACAATACAGGAACTGAAGATTGAATTTCTGTGTATTTTGTTCAAATCTTCCAGTTTTCTAATGTACTATTATTATAAGCATTTAATGTTAATAATAGTAATAATAATCTGTTATCTCCTACTTGATGGTTGTTTTTTTTTTTTTTTTTTTTTTTGTTGTTGTTTTTCACAGCTTGAAAGAACAAAGTTTTTGCTTTCAAAAGGGATTAATGATTTGGGTGCCTTTGTATTTGGTTACCTATCTTGAAACCTCTTTTAAAAGTCTGTATTTTTTAAAGAAACTTAATTTTTTTAAAGTACTAAATATTAGGTCTCTGAGGATGCTTCATTTGGACCAATGTATGTGACGTCCTCTCTGCAAGAAGAAGAATGAATGCACAGTTGAGTTAGCGTGTTTTTACAGATATTTTTTTTTTATCAGCCCTGCAGAAGCTGATCCAGATACCACATGGCTACATGTCAAAAGATGTCCCTGAACAAGAAGATATGGTTGAGAAGACTGGACTGCAGAGGTATGTTACTCAATGTGTTTCTGAATGACTAGGAGAAGCAACTCACCAGGACAGAGCTTAAGCATGTTTTTCAGAACAGCTGAATTCAGTCTTCAGTGAATTCAAATGATACTAACATTTCTTGGCATGGATGGCAGAATAAACTTACACTAGGTGTGTTCCTTCATTACTCACTTCTGTGGTGGTTTCTATAGCTCTAAGACGAACACAACAAACTATTCGTATAAGTAGACTTCGCTGAAGCTTTTTTTTTTTCTTGGAGTAGAGATAAAGAGAAAAATAAATTGGAAACTTTGTACCTGGATAGCAAGGAACTCCAGCAAGTCTGTCATTTTAAGAGTGTTTTATCAGCGCTTGTAGGATGTCTCACATTCTGGAGGAACCATACTGTACACTATTTTAAAACTTGTCTTACAGTTTGCTGTTAGTGGCTCAGACGGATTACAGAGCAAACATGCCATTCATTAAAGAGCAAGAGAGAATATTAAAGAATCAGAGGCCCAGAAGCCAGGGACAAGTTTACAAATATGTTTTTGAAGGACATTATATGCTGTATAAACTCAGTTCAATGTGCGGAAAAAGTTTGGCATGCAAATGTCAGCATTTTATTGTAGTGAGGCAAGAGCAAGCCAGTAAAAACTTGCAGCACAGTTAGTACATTTCAGTGCAGTGCAAAAAGACTTTCCTGGAAGAAAGCGACTGGCAGGAAAGTTGGAAACAATCTGAATTTAATATAACTTATAATTTTAATCAAATTATTTTGTAAATTTCATGAATTAAAAACTGCATATACTAAATTTGGATATTACTGTGAATGAGATCTCAAAATTGACATGCATTCACATTGCTGTATGTTGTAAGCAACACAGATGCTTGTCACAAGATGGTTACCACAAGATGTTAATTCAAAGTTTTTTTCTTGTTTTATTTGCAGCTGCCGTATCAGCTCTTTCATTAAGAGAAAATCTAATTTGCGGGCTGATACGAGGCAAAAGTTTGCAGAAGTACGTGAAGAAGCAGCTTGTTGTTTACATGACACCCTAGAGAGCCTTGAGAGGTAAAAAGAGACTCTTCTTGTATATTCTTAAAAGTTCCTGCACCTTGCTTCTCACCAGATTTAGGACTTGTCTTCAGATGTTTTAAAATGCATCTACTGATTTAGATAAAAATAAGAATAAAGGCATGGTCCAGAAAACTTCATGACTGTCCACATACAAAAAATACACTACAGGTTAAGAACTTATGGAAGTGTTTTGGGATATTTCTGAATGACTCTTGTGGAACACAGTTCTGATAAATATGTTGTATATACTTACTTTGGGTCTAAAGGACTATGACATTCAAAGAGAGAATAATAAATTCAGTTTGCATATGGTCTGCATGGCTATCTTGTAATTTCATTTCAGAGATTGCTATATTGTTCTTCATCATTACTTTGACTGTTCTCATAGTAACAGTTGCAATGTCCTCTCTCAAGGCCTTTTCCCAGATCAGTGACATTTCTCCTTAGTTGATCAGCTGAAATCTGTCTTCCTTTTCCTTTCACAGATGAATGTTTCTGGGTGATAGCTGTGCAAGTTGTTTTTTCTCAATAAGCAACAGGCCTGAAATCCTTCCCTATGTGGCTGTTCTGCAGGATGTTATAGGCACAGTTTTCTTTCCCCTTTTCTCTTCCTTCTTCTTTCCAATCTTTTGTTCCATTTTGTAGTTAGATTTTTTTTTTGCCCCAGAGATTTCCTTCATTGGAGCTGGGTACTTACTTTTTTCCCTGAGCAGCTGTTGTGACTGCCTAAGCAACTAATCATTCTGATAGTATTCTTCAGTATGGAAGGACAATTTTACCCTAAATCATTGTGAAGCATTGCTGTTTATTCTTTTAGTTTGTTTTTAAGTAGTGGATACCTTATAGACAGTGGAGTTTTCAATTAAAACTTAAACTTAAAATTTCAATTTGTGTTTTGACTAAAGTTTTTCTTACCTTCTAGAGTTGACATAAAACATAAACAGTTTTAAATATGCTTCTAGAAGAAATAGGAAGTTTATTAGTGTCCACAGACTCGTCATATGATGTGTTCTTCACATTCATTGTTTTGTGCCTTCCTTAGTATCTTTGGAATTAACTGTGAATGGTAATTTTTCAAGGACAGCTTTATTTTTATTTTTATTTTTTGTAGGAACCAGGAAGAGCGATGCTCTCTAAAATACCTAGCTTTGAAACAATTGAAGTATTTTAAAAAAGACATGGAAAGACTAAGAAAGCTGGACGTAAGAGCTGAAAGAGAACATGTTGAAGATGAAATAAAATGGTAAGGAGTCAGGGACCCTCAGATGGATGGTCACAGAGCTGTCATTAGTAAAAACAAAACAAACAAACAAACAACAACAACAAAAAAACTTCTACACAAAACAAAGACATTGCAGAGAGTGCAAGCTGCATGGAATGTGTTTTTCAGTCTACCCCCTTTTGTTCTCTGTGCTAGTAAGCCTTCTGTCCTTCACATATAACAGTAATGAAAAGCCAATTTCTTATCTCAGGCTCAAAATGCAGGTGGCCCAAGAACTCATCCGTCATGAGTTAATGAATAAACCTAGTCTTGGCCTATATAGCAAAACCCTGGTTTTAGTTCTCCAACATATGTTCCAGCTGTCCACTAAATTTAAGTTCTGACATGTAAATAAGCCCTGAAACTGGAGTGAATGTGGTTTTGCTTTTATATGCTCAGTTCTGCTACAAAAAGCCTTAACATGGACAGAGCTCCATGAGAATAAGCAAGACTTACACCAGTATAGTTTTTCACTTTTCCCCCATATGAGACTAGTACTATCAGCCAGCTATTCCTTCATATAAAAATCATACTTCCACAGTAAGGAGGCTTGTCTTCTTTTGACTATTCCAGCATAGTTAGATGAGTATACCTTTTCGTTGCCTGTCCTGCGAAGTGCTAATGAGAGAGGTGCAAGAATAGTGAAATCTCTGACGCAACTGGTCAACCCCCTTGTGGAGACATTAGGTCATGACAGAGAAATTGCGTTCATCATAGCAGTTACTTCATTTACAACACGGCTGTTTTTTTCCCATACTCTTGCAAACAGTGCCTTGCTAGGAAAGCTGAATCGCAGTAGGAATGCTTTACTATGTTATGCTGTCAGTCTAGTTGCTTTCTCTCTCTCAAGAAGTGAGAAAAATAAAAATAAAATCTGAACAGAGTGATATGAGCCTACTGGCCCTAGCATCCCTTCTCAAAGAAAATATCTTAATGCACGAATGTGTTATACAAGACCTTCTTGTGACACAGTTCTGTTAACTGGGATAGTAATGAGTTGGCTAAACAGCCATACCAGCAGTATGCAACTGAGTATAGAAGTGGTTCTACTGAAGACAAGAACCTATTTGTTTCCTTTTTTTACTGATTTAAGGAAAAAATTCCTCACCCCTCTCCTGCTGTACCAGTAATGTGCATCCTAAACTGTGGGGAGGCAACACTTCCTGCTGGTGTGCTGCCAAATCTTCAGCCAGCAAACTCCAGTCATGCACAGTCTGGAAAGGCTTGGAACATCAGTCTTTAGGACTGTCAAAACAGCACTGCAGAATTTACACAGAACATTAAAAAAAATGGAAATCTTTTCACAAGAGTTTTATTTTTATTGTAACGTGTAATTCTCCTTCTGGCTCTCTATATTCAGAATGCAGTGGTAAAGACTGTGTGTTACTGCATCCTCACATCAGTGAGATTTATGTTAGCACATAATGAAGAATGATGTTAACGGGGGAAAAAGAATAGTAAAGAAAATCAGAAAGTGTTTCAGAGAAGGCACTGATTGCATTAGAAAATCTGTAGAGGCTAAACATAAACGGGGAAAAGGAGAAGAGGACATACCCAGTAAAAATGGAAATATTGTTCAGTTTTTTATTATTATTTGCTTTCATAACCAAGTTTGTCATTCAAAATTTAAACAAACAATGAAGAAGCATCTATTTTAATGGCCTGTAAAGGGAGATAGTGCACAAGTTCTATTAAATAAAGCTCCTTTGCATTATTCAATACGAATTACACTGAGTATTGCATTCCACAAAGAACCCTTTTTTTTTTTTTTTTTTTTTTAAAGCCATGGAGGTGGCAAAGTGGCAGAAATGTCAGGCAGACCTAGAGTTATCCATCAGATAAGCATTTGTTCCTAGGGCTTCTCTTTTACTGCTGTTCCTCTTTTTGCTAAAGGTTTCCTGTATTGCTGGCCAGACTCCCAGAGTCTGTGAAGAATGACCATTACGTGAAGAAAATCTTAAAGAAACTGGAAAAATTTGGCATGATTCCTGATTTAAAAATTCATCATGACACCTTTCTTAGGGCTTTGACTGATCTACAGGTGTGGGAACTATGTTCTCCAGAAATTGCTGCAGCTGTGGAGGTGAGGCAAGTCCTGTTCTTGATTCTCTGTATGATAAGGTTGAGGAAAGCAGACACCTATGGGTGAAATCCACACAGTGGAAAGTTACCAGATGAAATCATTTAGGATCTCATTATTGAAGATGGTACTATTCACCTTATACAAGGCACATTGAACTCTTCAGGAGAAAGCTGTTATGACAAGCACTGGATTATTAATCAGTATAATTTTATTATTATGTCATTGTTGATTTATTTACTGCCACAGTGGAAGTGACATCTGTCATAAATTGTTAAGATGCTCAACAAGAAACATTCACTTCTTGTGCCTTGAAGAGGCCTGTCATTCCCAGTAGTTATATCTATGAGCTATTACGCCACTGATTCTGGAATTCTGCAGATATCTTTGTTTTGCTTCAACAACGTGTCAAAATAATCTGCTTCTCAAGATCTTAACTTGGGCTCAGCGCTTGTAGTTGTAGAAGTGATTTGCAGAAAGTAAAGACAGAAGAAAGAACCCAGAATACATTTAGAATGTATACTGCTACATAGTCTAACCAGAACAAAAAAGGCAATGATGCCACCTTCTGTTTTTTGTTCTTATTACAGTTCTTTCTTATTTGCAAGAGAACAGTAATTTCAGAGGGGCAGCAGGTTAGTGTCTGTGCATCTTCATTTACTGAGTATATGATGCCTAACAAGACCAAAGCACCCAGTGTGTTGAGATCAGACTACCTGCATTTTCTTGATGTTTTATGAAAATAGCTGTTTTGTCTTGTGCATATCTTGTTGCTAACCAGAGAGGCAGCCTTATCTTAATGCTTAATATGTGTCTCTGTTGCTTGTTTTTTCTTTTTAGATTTATTTCTTTGCTATTTTCTTTCTGTTTCCTTTTCATTTGACCCTTCATGTTAAAGTAGTATTAATAGAGAAAAAGAGGTAAGTGCTGCTGATACTTACTATCTGCTTATTATTACACCTATCTGCTTATTTATACATCTTTCAAAAATAGCCACTGAGGAGGGAAGACCTTGGTATTTCTTCTGACTGGAATTGATAAAGGAAACTAGCATTTTAGGAGCAAGAAGAGCATCAATGAATATAAATTAAGAGATTCCAGATTAAGTTTTTTATTTAACTCTATTTTGCTTTAATGTACATGTATGTAGCACTATGTCAGGCAGGAGACAGACATGTTTAAAAACACAAGAATTGACTTTGAAGGATTCAGGGTATAAATGGCAAGGAAGATTGTAGAGTTTTGCTTTTAATTCATTTTAGAGCAAATCCAGCTGTTCTGAAAATTGTATTAAAATGTTTTGGTGATATAAAGCACTGTACTGTTTGCAGAAATCAGTATTTTTCTTCCATTGTCACAATGATCAATTTTTTCCCGCATGTTATGTCTTTCTCTTACATATAAAATCAAATGCTCAGGAAAGAACCATTTTCTGTTTCAGTTTGTACGTGAAAGTATTGTGGAGATGCCAGAAGAGGATTTCAGTGAGTGGTTTCGGACAAGAGTAGCCCCTCTCAGTGCACAGGCCTCTGCCTTTTAATCAAATGGCCAGATGAGTGTGTTTTCCAGTTACAACTGTCTGGATTCAAGCAGAAAACCTACTGTCTGTTGAGAGTTGCCTCAAGGAAGGCTGGGGAACAAATTAACTTCAGGAAGTCCTATTGACCACTTTTGCACACCCTGTACAGTGCTCTGCTGGCTGAGGTCAGCCACAGAAAATAAAAGCTCAACACTGTTGCTCCTTCCTGTATGATGTCTTGGACTCACCACCAAACTTTAATCTCAACCAACTTTTTAGGATGAAGACTGAGTTCCTAATCACAGGCCAGGTGGCTTCTTCAAACATTCCTCCAACATATATAGCAAGCATCTCCTCATTACAGATATACCAGTTGTCATATCTAAAGCATTGTCTCTGATTGCTCTACATTTTACCTACCATTTACAAAACATAACCCAAACATAGGGAGGTTGTAAGCTTTGAGATGATTGGGTTTTGCTCAAATTATTTTCTGAAATCTGGATGTTTTATTTTTCCATTGAGTTTATTTTGTAGTTACTCTGCGATTATGGCTTAATTTCTTGCATTATTAAAATCACTATTGAAAAATCAGGCATCCTTAGGTGCATTTTCCAAGTTCTTACCTGAAGATGTGCTTTCTGCTCATTACTTTACCATATATTTTCCATTACTCTGCTGGGTAAGACAGTAGAATGGCACCACTGAACTTGGAGACAGTGGTAATTCAGGAGCTCTGTGAATCTTTTTGGGCTTAACCATCTATTTTGTGATGGGTCACAGTTGCTGCGTAATGGAATCAATGACCTTCTAAACTGATGATCTTAATGAGCTGCCTACCTGCCTGTCAATGCTTCCCGAAGGCCCATTTGCCAGAAAGGCTGTTAATCCTTCAGCTGCAATAAGGAAAAACACTGCCAACTCAGGAGTCAGGTGAGTATAGTGACCAGTGATGTGTAACATGTTATTGATTACCAACCTTTTTTTGTTCCCTTCCTTGTTCTCGTAACAAGAGGTGAATCTTTTTCAAGGAAAAGAACCAAAACCACAATTTTCTTTAACTTAAAGCCATCATAAAAAGTGAGCCTTAAAAGTTTTGTTGTGCTTCCACTTTTCTCACTATGTATGTGGTAGTGGTAGTCTAGCATTTTTACTGGTAGCAAAGCCATATATTTCCCTGTCTCAGATTTTCTTTCCCTCCTTCTTAAAATCCAATGGCAAACTTATCTCCAAATGCTGGAGGACAGATTTACAGTAAAATCAGTGTCAATGCTTCTACCAGATAAGCAGGATTGGGTCTCAGTCTGACCTGTCAGACCCCAATTCTGAATGTTCACTGTGCGTGTATTTTTATTTTTTTTAAACAAAAGCAACTTTCTTGCACGCCTCCATGGGTTTTGAGAACCCCTATGTCTACTGCCCTTTTGAGATCATTTCACAGTGATCTGAGTGGAGTTTCATTGTCTGTGCTGTCACCCTGTGGTGACAGCTGATACTACATGCAAACAGAAAGAAATCTTAATTTAGCAGCTTGGAAGCTTCCGGTTGATCTGTTTACACAAGGTGAAACCTTCACTTCAACCATTCCTCCCTATACGGAAGATGCCAATGAAAAGGCTATGAGTTTTCCTCACATATAAGAAATGGCAATGGACTTGTCCTCAGCTGGAGTATATCAGCAATGCTGCTAAAATCAGCAGTTTATAAAAGCTGAGCATGTGACTTAATGTGTCTGCCTGCGTGTAAGATGAGATGATTGTGCCAAATATAATTAGGTAATGTCTGAGAAGTAATTTGAGCTCCAAAAGCAGGAAGCCAATCCTGAATGTTAGGAGTCTGTAATGTAGCTTTTGTAACATTATAAAATATCTTGTACATGATTTAGTTTGACAATGGCTCTTCTCTCTCCTGTTGTCACCAGGTAATGGAAGGGACTCCTCTAGAAAGTACATGTATATCATCTTTTCTCCTCTTCTGGCACCATCCTAATGAAACATTTTCTGCTGCTTTTATCCTGAGGTGGGAAAGAGCTTCTCTGTAGAAAAATAGCAGCTTCCCTTTTCCTGCTTCCTGACAACTTAGTTTCCTCATTACTGACCAGACAAGATCCTCAATCCTACTCCAGTCTCTGCTTATTTAAAGGATTGAAATAATGCAAAGAGATTGCTTCTCTGAACATCTCAGTCTTCAACTTACTCCTTTGGTACACTCTTGCAAGGTAGGTTCAAAGTAACCCATTTAACACACTGGAGATGGACACACCAAGAGTCCAAGCCAAAGGTCAACAGTATGTGTGGTAGAGTTGCTGGATTAGCGCTGCTTGCTCACCCTTCCTCCAATTCTGTTCTGGTCCTTTACAGTTTCAGCAAATAGGCTAATCATTCACAAATGCCTTTAGCCCAAATGAACCATGCAAGCTTGGGTAGGCTGCTTACTTTATGCACTGGAGAAGTGTTTGGGGCATTCAAGCAATGAACTCTCAGGCAGAGAATCTTGCTGTTTCCCGCTGCCTGCTATATTCCAAGTGTCATCCAAATCCCACCCTCCTCAGATTACACCTTTGTGAAACTGAAGTAAGAACATTTTCAGGGTCTTACTAGTAGCAAGACAAAGTTATTGTTGTTTGAGAATTGCTTGGCTATTAGGCTGGCAAGTGGAAAACACAACAGTTAGAATAAGTAATTCCTCTTTCACGGCTCACCCCTTCCTTCTGCTTCACAGTGGTTCTGAAATTGTCATCTTTGCTCTTCTTGTAGGAAAGATTTCACCATGGTAGAAAAGAAGCCAGCCATTCTTTTACATCAGCAGCAATACTCCCACTGTGTTTTACCTAGACCATAAAAAGCAGCATCTTATAAATAGGGATTATAAAATAAACACCTCTTTCTTGGAGATAGGCTGTTTTACCATAAATAAATGTCACAGTCATTGTATGGGTATTCAGAAACCACTGTATGTCTTTCTAATTGGAATTCCAGCTTTATGTATCACCATTCTATTCTGCTGTATTGTAAATTAATGTCTTCGTGCCTGTGTGTTAAAGAGATGTGACTATATTTGGCCTCAGACATTAATAACAGCAATTTTTTTTTGCTAAGTTTTAATAAATATCACTGTTGCAGTATTGCAGAAGATAAAAGCTCAGGGTAACAAACCCCAGGATATTTGGGCCCAGATCTAACTTCTAATAAGGTCAGTGGAAAGATTCTGATTGACCTTGTTTGGTGTTGATTACTGTAAAATGAGAATAGCTTGTTTTGACAAGGGCAAAGGCTGATCTTAAAGCCAGCGGCTCAATCTTTTATTCAAGGCACTGAGTGTCTGTAGCCATACTTCTTGTTATGCAGGAAGCCTACACAAAATAAAAGACACTTCCCAGTAGAAAAACTGGCAGACCACCAAAAGAAAGGGATCAAAGAAAATAAAAAAGATGTCACAGAAGGAATGCAGCTAGAAAGGATTCTCAGAAACCCCAACCTTAATTTCCTGTCTCTGGTGAGATTTCTTCTCACATGCCTGTAAACAGCTTCCAAAGAAAGACCAGTGCTAAACTCATAGCAAAGGCAAGAGGTCATTGATCTGGACAAATCCTTTAGCTGTTCAGTGGCACTGAGGTTTCGGTACAGACTCATTCTTGCTGAAGTCCCCATCCTATTTCTCTGACTATAGACTTCCAAACATTCTGTGTGTGCTAAAAGGCTCAGAGACCCCTTCATAATGCGTTTTACTGGAAGCATTTAAGAGTGCTATTAAAGGCTGGTTTATGGAAAATAAAATCAGAGCTATTTTGAATCACCAGAGCAGAAATACTGATGCGAATGTATGTGTAGATAGGATTGTTCTCCATCCAGAGTCTGGAAATTGGTGAGTGGAAGTAAAGCGTAATCTTTCCTACTTTGTCTGGAACTGAATTGCACCTTTGAAGGTAATAGCCTTCCCTGATACGGAGTCTGCTACCTTAGCCAGCCTATCAGGCTCATCACGTAGAGAACCTGGAAGAAAAGATTTCAGAAGCAGACATTTTACCCCTCTGTTCTTCTACAACCAACGCAAAGGTTAATTAACATGGCTTGTTCCATCTCACTCCTCATTTGTTCTAGGTAAGAAACACATTTCCTTCTGTTTTTAAATTTATGGTCCTGTATTTGGGGTATTTACCAAAGGTAAGGTTGTAAAGGTGTTTACCTTTACCAAAACCTTTGCTTCTGTGATTTAACTGACTACTGGCTGAAATAAATCAATGTCTAACCTCCTCCTTGAAAAGTCCATAACCAGCCGATTGCAGGAAGCTGGAAGGACGTGGTGGGGCTGGAAGCACCATGTGACTTGTTTCTTGTATTCTACTTAATCATCTGTTAGTGGTCCGTGTCAAAAATGGAACATAGATGGATTTTGATCTACCCAGTGCTTGTGTTTTATAACAGTATTGGAGAGGGAGGGTAAAGTTGAGCCTGTTGGGTGAAAGTCCAGTATAGCAGTGTCACTGTAGCATGTTTCTTGTTGTATTTGTCTATTCACCAGGGTAACAGTAAGCAGGAAGGATGTTCATTCAGGAGACCTTTTGACAGTGAGAAGAGGGGAATGCTCTTTTGCTGCTGTGCCAGAAGGGCAGGAAAACAATGGCATTTATCACATTAAACCAGCTACTGAGTTCCATGTTTCGAGCAAGACACCACAGCTGGTAGTGACTCTTACTCTTCAAGGTAAGTGGTCTTTTCCATACTAAAAGACAATTCTGGGGAAGAAAAGTCAGATTCTAAATTATTCTGCAGTTGGGCAGAAGGGAAATAAAATACATATTCCATGAGAAAAGAAAGAATGTCACAAGAATCTCTGCACAAACCAGAGCAAGCTCAAAGGTAACTCTTTCTCATGATAATATGAATTCCAAAGGAGCTGCATGCTGTAGCTACGCAAATGTCCTGCAGGTTTTGGTCTGGTTACTGCAGCATCCGCACACAATTACATTATTTTCAACTGTGTCAGTCCTGATTAACAACAGTCAACAATGTCAGTTTTCAAGATTCCAATTTTCCATTGTTGAACTGGACTTTTACAGTTCAGTTTGTAAGAATACGAATAAAATTCTGAAGGAGGGAAAGGCTGAGAAAGAGCTTTTTCTTGTTGACATTTCTTTCCTTTTTTTCTGACTAAGAATTGTTCATTTTCTGTATGATTTTTGTTAGGGTGGCTGTGCTTTAGTACACTGCATTGTAAGTTGCACCTAACTATATATGATGGATTTAGTCATTGTACTATAAATTAAATTGTAGTTGACAAATGTGGCATTTAATTTATTTCCAGTGCTAGATTACTGTAATAGTCATTGAAACATTGTCTTATGTAGATAATTTATTAGAATGTTTCCCAGAATGTTCTAAAAAATGTTTGCCTTTAACAGGCTATTTCCTACCTATGGTTCTTTAAACCATATTTACAAAGTAGGTCAGGTTACAGCTAAGGGAAATACTTATGGTCTATAATGGAAACTCCACACAAAAAGTGTGGAGGAAAGATTACAATGCCCAACTGTTCCCATTTGTTGTAGGAAAAGAGGAACAACTATGAACCATATAATATAAGAGGCTGAGATAAAAATTACAAAAAGCGATATTTTGCTTTTGGAAAAAAAAAAAAAAAAAAGACTTGATTACTGCAGGCTTGCAGTGCATCCTGCTACAACCTTGCAAAAAGAATTCAGAACATGAGGAAGGACAGAATGTTGTTCAGCTTTCTGAGAAGCCCTCTCCAAATCCTTCAAGAGGATTACCAGATTTTTTCAAGCATGAAGTGTAAAGAGAAAACACTGTAATTTTTAAACAAAACAGTCACTTAGCATGAGAAGCTGCATGGGGATGAGCAGTGGACAGTCAGACTCCTCCTTCACAGGCTAGGAACATTAACTAGCTAGTCCTTCTCTACAGTTACAGCTCTCTCTATAGTCAAAGGGGATGAAAAGCCCTTCTCAAGGGTACCCACACAAGTTAGTGTAAGTACTCTGGATTCCAGTCACATCTGGAGAAGCAGTTATGTCTCTTAGCTGTGGAGGGGGCTAAGAGAAGTTACCTGAGTAGAGGCATACAGCTAAAGCTCAGTTTTCCAAGTACCCTTCAAGGTGCATTCTGAGACATCTTTTCTGAGATAGTTTTGTACCAGGATTTTTGACATCCATAGAGAGTAGTATGGCAATTCTGTCCCTAAATGGAGTATTTGCATATTTATCAACCTGATGTACTCGTGTCAATACATTTGTTTTATCAGTGCTACAGCTTGACTTTACATCACAGGATGAAAGTGAACACTGAGTTTATACACTTAAACAGATTTTTTAAATAGTCATCCAATGTAATGTATAAATAAGGAAAAAGAATAATGTCCTGTTACCTGTAAATCCAGACTATTTCCTGGTGGGTTACACATCGCATTGTCTTGGTTGCCATTTTTACGTGTTAAATGATCTCTCAATGAGTTCTGGGCTGTGTTCACCAGTGTGTTCTAGGGCACTGCAATTTCATTGAAGTAAAGCTGCAGGGGTATTGATCGGTCAGATCCAAATTAGATGACTGTTCTAATTACTCTATTTCTCCTTAATGAAAGGGGAGTACGTGAGTATATCTGTGAGAAAAGGAGAGATGGTTCTTCGGGATGCTACACAGCAGAAAAGTGCTAAATATATTAATAATTTATAGAACGATTGGTATTCAGCTTATTCCACAAGTTCAGATCTGAATCCAGATCCAGACTTTCCCTACTGGGTGCATTTAGCCTTTTGGTTTAAACCCTACTCTATTTGTAGGTAATGTTACTGACCTAGTCCAGCCATAGAACAATATGCAGAGCCATGCCTGTGTCTTGCTCTTGTTTGTTCCTGTGTGAAGCTGGAGCTGGTTCAGAGTAGTCAGCGAAAAGATTACAGAGTCACCCTGTGGTGAGTGAGAACTAATTTAATTCATTGTCTGCATCAAATGCCTTAATTAACAGAATGAGATGAAACAATAAATAATCTTAAAACACTTTCATAAAACGCTTTCAGAGAATTTATGAAAATTATTCAAAACAGCAATTTTCTGTTATTTGCTAAGTAAGAATTAGACAGCAAATTACCATTGCCATTTCTCTGATAACACAAATACCTCACAAATTGCAGAATTGCTCAAGTTCTGCTACGAACACTTATTAGCATGGTAATGGATTCAAAATGTGCTTTACAAGTGACTTATAAGTAAAATTCCTGGCTGGAATTTCTCTCCCCTAACTTTAATCATCATACATGCAGAGTCTCTTTGGGTGCTACCTTCTCCATGGATTCTAAAAGAAGTCAGACATCGGTGAGCTTTGATGCTTAGCTTTGAGATGTTTAAAGTGAGGTAAGATAAATCCTGCCATTTCAGTGCTGCAAGGGGACTGCTACAACAGACTGTCTTGTCAATCACAAGGAGAAAAACTTCCAAGAATATGAACTCATTTCCAGGAAAATGGAACAGTGAGATAAAATAAGGACTCCTCACAGCACAATGCAGGTCACCCACAGCACTGAGCAGATGCCCATTGCTGTCTGAGCTGCGTTAACAGATTCTTTGATGTTGATGTGTGATGAGATCAGGCAGGTCAGAAGCCGGGAGATGGAACAGAAGAAGAAGGATAGATCATGACAAACACATAAAGACGTCTTCACATGTGTTTAGGCACTAGCGGGTTTGTACAGACAACTTATTTATTGGCTTCAAATTATGATAGTATTTCAGAAGTTTAACAGTGAATGAAAAAAGTCTCAGACTGCAAAGGAAACTTTAGTTTTTATCTGGACATTTCCCTGATCACACATTAATTTACCATGAATAATTTACCAAAGCAACAGCCCATCAGGGATGTTTGATGTTTGCAAAGCCACAGCCTACTGTTACAATCCACAGTGAAAAGTAAGAGTATATAGCTGCAAGGGTAAAATAGCAAAGTTATGTTTAAGCTAAGAAAGCATTTCTCTCATGATACCTATTAGAACATCAGCAGAAACTAGTCCCAGTGGTAGAATAATGCATCAGCCCCTCAGGCACTGCTGACTCAGTAACACCCACAAAATACAATAGCAAAAAAAAGTCCTGATCCACGTTTTTAAGGAAGAGAATATGCATACTTCCAGCTAGTACACTTCCTGCTATTAAATATGACACGTATTAAACCTTGCCCACTTCAAAAGCAGAAAAGATGAGACATGCCCCCATTGTGACCTAACTGGTTATATACTAGAAGAAATAATGACAGTGATATGAACAGACTTCGGGA
Organism: Anas platyrhynchos; assembly: GCF_047663525.1. Taxonomy (NCBI): domain Eukaryota; kingdom Metazoa; phylum Chordata; class Aves; order Anseriformes; family Anatidae; genus Anas; species Anas platyrhynchos. Next base: position 7,439,785 of record NC_092602.1, read on the forward strand.
AAGGTCTGAATTGATTCTTGAAGTGCATGGTAATGCAAATATATGCAAGTTGGCCAAAAATAAAGCAAGTTGGTTTTTTGGCCTTTGATTCCTGAATGTTCTCATTTGTTTATGACAAAGAGTTAAAGGGCAGATATACCTCTTGACTCAACACCTTGTGCCATGCACAGATGTTGACTCTTTCTGTTTTTCATGGAAAATAAGTGATTTTCAGACAATTTGTCTCTATCTTCTTTATAAGCCCACCCACTACTGTGGTGATGAGAAATCACCATCAAAATTATTCTTGAAACATCTTGACTACAGTATTCAGTTAAATAATACAGCAGTTCTCTGTCTAAGGAAAAGTATAACTTTGTGAATATTTAATATGTATGAAAACCAATGAGCTCAACCTATCTGATTCAACATCATAAATTAATAACACCCTTGCTAGGCTCCCACTGAATCAATGGGAATGTAAGGGCCCTCAAGAAAGCTTAGTTTCAGTCTCCGGGATAAAGGGTTATTAGTTTGTCATTATCCTGCATGCTACATTCTCTTAAAAACCTTCAGTTTCTCTTTTTTTTTTTTTTACTAAGAGCAGTTGGAAAAGGGCAGTGTGCTCATCTTTGCCATCGTGAGTGCAGATAGCATGATCTGGGCCCTCACCAGCTCTGCTGCCATAGGGATTGAGCGTGCCATGTAAGGTCAGTTTGATGTCACATCACCATGCTGTTCCAGAAAGAACTACATTGCTAGAAATGCCTCCTTTACCTTACACTGAGCTAGGGAAGCCCAGCTTATCTGACCAGCCTCTCAGGCCAGTACATCTTACCAGGTCCTTCTGGCATGATGTCAAATGCACTTGAGAAGAGTTCATTGTGATTTGCAAAGTCTCTACTCCCTTAATGCTGTGGAGAACCAATGATGAATCTCCTTTTATCATGTTGTCTGGACATATATATGAGGCCCAAACAACCTCTGAGCATTAAACTCTTATTTTTGATCATTCTCTGGACTTTGACTTGTGCGTGCAGACATTACAACTTCTTTTCAGAACTGTGAGCCATGAGCATGCTTTTCAGGAGAGCTCCACCAGTCAGCAATACAGCAAAGCATGGTGGAGAGATTATATTCTGTATTATGACAAATCCTGCTGTCAATATATAGCACCATCCAAAATCAGGAGAAGAAGACCTTTAACAAAAAATCTTGAAACTGCATGTCTGTAGCCCATCTGCTTTGCCCATCATGATAAGCAATTTATCCAACATGTCTTACTCATATCACTGGGAAAATCTCTGCTCTGTGCAGAGTGATCAGACAGAAAATTGTTTCTTTTTCAAGACTCAGCTTCAAGTGCAAGGCTGCAAGCAAGTATATTGGGTGCTCTGACTCATTCTCTTGGAGAGCTGTTTTTATGATTCCTTTCCACAGAGCTATACCTTAAAACTCTCAGTTAATGCTTTTAAAGAATTTTCACAGCTTTCTGCTGAGCTACCTCCACACCTCTTCTCTCTGAGATAAGAACCTTTCCCAGGTTCTTGGGAATATAACCACCCTCCATCATGGCACTATGTGAAACCAAGCTATTGGCTGAACATCTTTTTTTTTCTTAACCTCAGTAATTGGCTACAACTCAGTACCATTTAAAATTTAAGCCAGCTTGTCCTAGCGTGATATATTTCTTAGATTTCAACCCATCTTCTACATAAAACAAACCACTAAATTCAGCTACACTAACTGCCTTATGACAGAACCTTTGTCTCACAAACCTCTTAATGAGCTCTCATTATCACAAATTGCCCCTGAATATCTTACAACATCTTTCATAGCTACATGCATCTCACCACTTCCTGTCTCTTGCTTCCTTTCCAATCCATTAGCATGCCTTAGCAGCATCATTTGCACAATGAGACTTTGCTGTTCCTAGAAATGCACAAAGAATCCTGGCTTCTACTTTTAGGTCTGCATCTTTGAGAGACCTGGGAAGGGATTCATGTAGTCCAGCTTAACAGAGTCCAAATTGCTCCTGTAGTTCATGCTCCACAGTGGAAAATTGTTAACCTGCTGTGGCTGGTAATTCCACCATTCTCTGAATCACCTTCTCTGAGGTTCCCCATGAAGGCACTTAAACTAAATGTCTGACATAAGATAGTAAGAATATATATCCCATCTTCACACCCCAGTTGCAAGACTCCCTGGCTAGTCTCTGCACACAACTTTGCCTTCTCTTTAAAGTTGATTTGCTCAAACAGCTTTTTGTTGTGCTTGTTATTTTCAATGCTAATGGCTCAACTTGTCCCACATAAATGAGATATTTACATTCACATGCCTCGTAGTAGATTCTTATTTACCTGTGAGCATTTCAACTAAAACCAGACACACCAGACTCATAAAGCCATTGCAGTGTTTCTCAGAAAATGTTTTAATGGATTAAAGGTTTGTGTGGCCCTGTAAGATGCTGGTCACTTGCTGAAGGTAGGTCCATGGTCTCCACCCCTACTGAAATCAATTAAAAAAGTAATTGTGCAATGTGATGCAGACGGTGTTTTCTGAGCTTGTCTCACGTATGTTTAAAGTCCCCTGAGAACAGGGGAGAATCAAAGGTTTTACAGCTACAAAGAGCCTGTGCTCTTTACACTAATGGGTAAATTGGCAAGCAGATTTAATTTTGGTATTTCTTACTGTTTCCTAAAGATACAGAATCTTTTCTTTCAACATCTTGATAGATCAGTAAATTCTCATTCCATGTGATATTCTAGGGATGCAGCCTGAGAGGTGATTAATGTTTATGGAAGTAAAAATACTGCACTTGTATAGGTCTTTACTATGTTGTCTGTGTTATATCTTGTAGGATGACATACATGAATAGGAAACACAGCGTTCATTCAAGTCAATTGCAAAACTCCCAATGATAAAGGTAGCTCCTTCACAAAGCTGTAAGCATATCTTACCGTTTGCTGTAACTTGAATTAATGAAGTACTTCTGGTAGGAGCCAAACACAGTGCAAATGTTCAACTCCAACCTTCATCTGCCCAGAAGTCCCTCTGTTTGGCTGAATCTTCATGCAGGTATAAAGTTTTTGTTGTTGTTGTTGTTGTTGTTTTGTTTGTTTGTTTGTTTGTTTGTTTTTAGTGATACACGGCATGATCAGAGCCCATTCCTTTCTGAATACTGGCTGTTTTCTTTTTCCTCACCAGCTTTGAAGCCATAATGGAAACAGATCTTTGTTTGATTTGTGTCTTGTTTTGGTTGATTGATTTCCATGCTCCCCCTCAAGCTTTCCCCACAGTGGATTTCACCTTACAGGTATAATGTTTAGTAGGGACTGAATCACTCGGTAAAAATTTGCCAAAATACTCTGAGCCACCAAACTTTTTAAGTAGGCTATTTTCAGCCAAACTTTAATATTTTTGCTAAATTTAGGAAGTCACTTGGGTTAGATCACAAATTCCTGTTAATTCCCCATTCCCTTGATCGAAGGAAAATGCCTTTGCAGACTTTATGCCACTTGCTGATGGAGCTCACTGACACCAGAAATGAGAATCTGAGAAGACAGCAAAGTTCTCCCCAGGGACAACACAGAGTTAAAGTCTTTTAACTGTACCGGTTAAAGTTTCAGAAAAACGGGGGAGCAGCCAAGGGCCATGTGGCTTCGGGCCCTGCCGTGCCAGCAGCAGCAGCATGTCCTGGGGGACGCTTTGAAGAGTGGGACAGCGACAGCTCGGGACCCCTCGCCGTGCCTCCAGCCATCCGCAGCCGGACCGCGCTGCCACCCTCGACGGCTTGGTTTTGTATGTATTCCCTCCTTGAATTTGCTGCGTTAAAACATATGGCAGGAGAGGAGGTGTCTGCGGGCTGCCCCCCCCATACACACACACCCCCCCCCTGCAGGCGTCGCACCGCACCGGGCGGCTCCCTTGGCTCGGTGCCGCCGTGGGTGCCGCCTGCCCGGTGCGCGGCGCTGGGCTTTCCGAGCCGCCCGCCCGCCGCGCCGCAGCCTCATGTCCGCTCTCCCCGCAGGCACCGACATCAAGAGGGCTTTGGAGAACAGCCCCGAGACCAACATCGAGGATGAGCTCCCCGACGGACCGCCGCAGCCGCGGCCCAAGAACTACCTGCTCCTCAGCATCCTCGCTTGTTTCTGCCCCGCCTATCCCGTCAACATCGTAGCCTTCGTTTTCGCCGTCATGGTAAGTTGTGGACCGGCCCGAGAACGCGATCCCCCCTCCCGGTTTGGGGTTCCGTGTATGTGGCAGGCGACCCCCAGCTGTCTGCTCCTGCACGGAGCCAGTCTGGCTGGGGCTCTCTCTGTCGGGAGCTGCAGGAGCAGAGTGGGGCTGGAGGAACTATCTGGATAAAGAGCATCCAACTGCTTCCGTAAGCACTTGTCCCCAGTGTGTGGATAAAGTTCGGTGAGGTAGAGAGCATGAGAAAGGGCTCCATCAGGGTTTCGTACAGCTATCCCAGCAGGTATCAGCTCAAAAATTTATCAGGCATAAAACACAGAGGGAAAGGCAGTGCAAATCAAGTTTTCAATGTCAGGCTATGTGAGGGAGGGAAGTTTATCCCAGTTAATGAGATTTGTTGCATCAACTAACTTGCACACTGAATTGGACATACAAAGTATGTGGAAAAGCAGCTGGGGAGCAGAAATTAGATTTGCAAAGGAGTGGATGCGTTTTCTGCTTCAACTAACCAAATTTGATAGCGTGTTTATTATTTTTTCAGTAAATAAGCCCTTTGGCATGATGGTGATCTTATTTGCAAGAAAAGTAGACAAACCAATGATAATTTTAGTTTATTGGCAAAAACCCTTATAAAAGTATGCTGAGAGAACAGACTTATTCCTATGTAATTCATTCGCATAGTCCTAAATAATGCAGTAGTCCTGTTAAAGTTAAAAGGACTGTTAGAACAGAATCTTTTTCTCTCAGTTAAAAGTTGCACAGTCAGGTCCAGACTCCTCTAATAGGATATATGATCAGTGTAATCAGTAATACTGCAATGTATTTCTGTTGTTTAGGAGCTGAAAAGGGTTTAAAACATGTTGTGTATTTTCATCCTTTTCTCTGACAGGCTGAAAAGGTAAGCAAAAATATAGCTCTTTTTTTTTTTTTTTTTTTTTTTTGCAACTAGCTATTACAATAATTACTTATATCCAAAATATACACAAGCATAATCTTTTAGAACTAGTGAGTTTGCTTAGTAATCACACATTGATACTAGAATACATGCTTAAAAAAAAAAAACTTAAAGAAGCCATTCCCAAACCATCTTCACAACCATTTTTGTCCAGAAAAGAAAAGCATTATCTGTCATTTTATTTTTTTTCAATTTGTTTGTTTTCTCTGTTATTGATTATGCAATATGTTCTTTTCCTTGATTTAGAAAGATCAAATCTACTGGTTTTGGTACCCAGCAACCTTTCTTTCAGTGGATACTTAGGGCACTATATAAACTAATGAGCTGACGATCTGGGGCTGGGGGCATCTGTTCACTATGACAGTACTTTCACCAAAGCACTGGGTTTGCACAGAAGTCAACTGTCAAGGACAGAACCTGGCCTCTAAAGGTTTTTGCACCCCATATGGAGAAATGTCTACCCACGCCCTAGTTGAAGTTTGTACGGGCTTCTGGAGTCAGGCTTAAGTAACTGTCTCCGTGAGATATATAGAAACCAGGGTGGGAAGAGCACTTCCTGAATGCTAAGCAGTCTGTGCAGGTCACAGCTGCCCATTCCCTTAAAGAGAGGAAACCAAAACTAAACCAATAACCACCACTGTGTGATTGTCTTCTGTTTCAACATTATTCATACCTAAAATCTCACCTTTTCCATGAAGATAACACATCCAAACTTATTTTCCACAGCCCTACTCCCCTGCCTTTTGGAGCTGCAACTTGTAACTGCTCTATTCACCACTACTCCTGGTTCTCCATTTTAACTTGTGCTGGTTTCATCTCTCCTTTTGCTGGGACGTACATCCTCCCTCTCTCTCAGTGTATTTCCTAGAGCTACTAAGGGTTAATGCTGGCATGTTTTTTTTTGTCTTTTCTTGTAGAAGATACCTTTGTAGTCTGCACAGGTTGCCTGAGACCTTGTGTTAGAAGAGGTGTAGACCCATAAAAGCAGAATTCTCTATAACAATTTCCACTGCCTAGAATGAACCTGAAAGGAAAAGTCATGTTGGCCTCCAGAGGGGCATGGTTCAGCACCCCGTTTGTCTGTGTGTGTCATGTCCTCTTTAAGTGTTCTCAATTCAGACAATGAAAATAGCATTCACACTAAAAGTAGAGTCTGGGCTCTAACACACCCCCAAATTAAATGACAGACTTGTCTTCAGGCTCTTCTGTTGCCCTGCTTACAGCTCTGGCACTGGTTTCATCGCTCTGTTCTCACCTGTGAGAGCACAAATCTTACCATTCTAGATCTATCTCCTTGACTTTATTTTTGGAACCAACTTCTCCCAGGTCCTCCATATTGTGACAATAAACTTCTTGTTCCTTACCCCCTTTGTGAAATCTATTTCTCATAACAGAAATAAGACGATAGCCAATGAAATGAGCGGTAAATGGCCTCAGTGTGTTGATATTTTGGTATTTCAAGAGCTGCCCCCTCAAACTAGGTCCTGGCCTCTTGTAGATGTAAGGTGTACTTAGCAGCTTTCAGCAAATGGAGGTCTGTTTTCCTCAGCAAGGAGAGCCGTTTCCAGAGCCCTTTGCCTAGGGCTCCTGGCTGTAGGATTGCTGTTCTCTTTGGTGCTCTTCTGCCTTTCCAACCAGATGCTGTTATTTCTCCTGCTTCCTGTTGCTTCCAACAGCTGTGTTGTATTGCTGTAATATCTGCAGGCTTACCCCAGAAGTGCCTAACTCAGACTTTCCCTGTTCTTTCTCACATAGGTGAGACCACAGGCATCAAGACAGGAGGGTGAAGTGCAGGTGCCAGGTCAGGAGGCTCGTGTGACAGAATAGACTTGCGTGAGTCTGTGGCTAGATAGGGTGCCACTGAGCTTTTTGATTCCTTATCTGCAGTGGTGTCTTTCCCCTTATCATGAACTCGAACAACGCTTAGTTGGCAGTGGATTGCCAGCTGTATCTGAGGATTGGTTCGGGTGAACTTGTATCTGACACATGGAATCAAAGATAAGTGGTAGTTGTGGAACAGGACGAAAAAATGAATCGTGGATGTTTCTGATACCACCAGGTCTCGTAGTTGAATGAACCTTGTTGGCCTTTCTCAGTACAGCACCTTCAGTTACCTTTATTTCAAAGATTTGTGTGGCAGACTGGTCATCTAACCCTGTGTGGCTTTTCTAAGCAGCTTGTATGTGGATGCGTAACACCGTATGGAACGTTTTGTACTTAATTCAGTAATATTAAACAAGACTTGACAGCTGTTCTTAAGCATGTTCATACAGCAAAACGTTCACTCATCTCTGCAAACTGATTATGCCTTTCCTCTGCACGGATACTTTCAACCTGTCCCCAGAGTTGCAGAGGTACAACGTCTGCATGCAGCTATACAGCCTGCAAAACAAACTCTCCTTTCATTGTGTCCTGTTCATCACATGCCTGCTTCATTTGTCGAAAAGCAGAGATCAAGCCTGGCTCTGAGTTGTTCCCCAGGTCCCTCTTCTTGCTCCTTCCCCGTTTGTTGTTCACAGTGAGGAGTCATATTGAGCCAGCACATCTCGTTCTTCCTTTGGTCTGAGTTAGAGAGAGTATCTCATTTCCAGGCACAGCCAAATAAGGTTTGTTGCAGCCTGGCTCATCCAAAGCATAGCAAATGTTGATCAGAGCACCTCAGTCTGTTCTGCCCAGATTTGTTAAAGACATGGAAGAAGATTTCTGTAGTAATTTAGTAGTCTTTCTGTTTTTGCTATAAATGGTCTTCTGGGGGTGTGGAACAGAAAATGTATGTTAAAAGGGATTTATAGTCTGTAGCTAATTCAACGTATTTCTGTTCATATGAGGTTAAGTTGCTTCATTGTTGAACTGAGAATATCTTTTGTAAATAGATGTGTCTGAACCTGGTGAAGTCGTTAAGATTGCTCCAGTAAATAAGCAGCTGCAGAACTGTGGCTTTAATTTAGTTTTTGGCTTCACAGAGAATGAGGTAGCAGAAACTTGAGAAATCATCTGGTATTAGGCTGAAAATGGCTGAAATTTGTTGTAGAAGTTAGACCATATGTTGCATGCACATACTGTGTTCTGCATATATTGCATAGCCACTGGAAATGTAGCATTTAAAGCTTTAACAGTTAATGTTGTCTACCATGTTGAAAACTGAAAGCTTGATCCATGGGTTCTTTGAGGTACATGGAAACAAGTCAATTTCAAAGAGCTTTACGTCAGACCCCAACCACTCCCCAAACCTCTTATTTTTTCTTGAATGCTGTCTAAATTGCACCATTTCATTTAAGCCTCTTAATAAAAAAGCTTTTGTCTCCTTCCTGTCTCACCCAAATCCTCTTCTTTATCATTAATGCTATTTTCCTCCTCTTCATTGTGGATTTGTATTAAAATGACAGTACTTATTAAAGTGCACAGGGTGAATTATTTATGTGGTACCTGCAGGAATTGCATGGACATTCTCCAGGCTTCCTCAATACATTAGCAAAATGCTCCAGAACTGCAAGTTTATTGCTATCACGTGTTGTTTACAACACTGTTCCTGCTTTGAGACCTCATGGGGATCTGAGTTTAGATTGTTTGCAGGACCACTGTCTAGATGTCATGGAAAGCTTGTCCTTTGGTGGGTGAGGGAAGCAAAGTTATGGCTGGGGTGTCAGTGATGTTTTTGCAATATTTCTCCCTGTAGCCGCAGTCACATTCATAGCTGCTATAGTTGTTGGCAGAGGCAGGAGGAGAAGTCAGCCTGCTCAAGACCAAGCCAGGCCATTTTCCTCTCATTGACTTTCCTGAAAGTGTTTTTTTTTTTTTTTTGTTTTTTTTTTTTCTGGAGAAAAAAAAAGAATAAATAAGAAAGGTCTTGTCCTGTAGACAGGCCTGTTGAGGACAGGGGTGTAACAGGTGAGAGGAACTGTGCCAGCCAGCTCTTGTAACAGGAGGCTGCACTAGTGGAGAATCAGGGGTGACTGTGCCTCAGTACAGCCTCTGTTTTTCTGCCTGAATGATGAGGTGTAGCTAGGCTAATACTCTAAGGAAACAAGGCTTAGGCGGTCATCCTATTTGTTTGTGTATGTCTCTCATCTCCATCTCTTCCCACTTTCCCCATTATATATCATTTAAGTCCACTATCCAACCTCAACAAAATTTGACAGCAAAGCAGAGGTATTAGAGATATTCTTTAGGGAACTGTAACAGAAATATTTAGGCATGTGAGCTGCCAGGAAGAGATGTATCAGTGCTCTCTTTAAGGGCAAAAGCACATCAGCAGCTCAGACTTTCTTAGACACAAGAGAATATGTACCTGTACTTATCCTTGAGATGCAATTCTAGGAATACAGGCTTCAGTGCTCTGGGACTGCCTTGGCACAAGTGATCTTACTGCAGTGCTAACACCAAGATGCATCTAGCCCATTAACTTCTGTGTACGCTAATTGACAGAACATACACAGATAATGTCCCTAATTATTTTTCTGCCTGGCAAAAAGGCTCTTCCTGGTATTCCATGAAGTCTAAGTATACTTTAGCAGCCAAAGTGCTTTTCTTTGAAAAGCAACAAAGCTGTCTAGTGAGATGTTTTGCTTTTTCAAGCTTACCATAGCCATTCATGGTTATACATGTCTGGACACAGAATAGTATAGGAAATAGAATAGCATTAAAAGAAAATGAAATTCAGCATTAAGGCTAAACTGAATAGAAGCACAGATTTTTGAAAGCATGTAGCGTAGTGATCATGTAACTAAATGATGTTCCTTGTGTCATTTTGAGGAAAATCTCAGCAACTCTTGATACGTCACTGTGGTAGTGTTTATGACCTGAGTGAAAGCCCATGGAAGCTAATAAATCAACCAGCATTGGATAAGACTGTGGGATTTCCTGTTTGTACAGTGGTAACCCAAGTCTCCTTAGGGCTAACAACACTAGGGCTTCCTAAGTTTGAGATGATTACATTTCCATGCAGTGGCAAAAGTATGCTAACTTGTTGTGCTTGATGTGGGAGAGGTGTATGACGCTGAAGCTGTCCTGTAGCCAACATGGTTAGGCTCCTACAGCGAATATCATTGGCAATATCACCTTTAAAATCCCATGTACTTTGAAGAGACTAATTTTCACAAGAAGGAAATCACTGAGTGCCTTTAGTCCTTTGCCCTTGTTCTCATCAGACCTTTCAAATGAGCTTTACTCTGAAGGATCTCAGCCAAACTCTTATGAAAATAAATGATGGCAAAATATTAGAAGTAATTTCCTCTCTGCAGAGCAGCTCTTCTTTCTTTTGGTTTAGTGCAACTGCTGTAAAATGATTTGTCTGAATAATCTCAAATTAGGTTTAAAACCTCTCTAGCTAAAAAAGTGCATGTGACAATAAAGGCACTACTATTGCCATAGCAGGGGTAGAACTAGGCTTTTAATGGGGAGGGGAAATGACCCATAGAGGGGGCATATTGCTGCTCTAACTCTGTGTCGTTATCAACAGTGTTCATTCATTTCCAGCTCTCAAGTCTCAGATCTGGTGAATTAACCGTTGTCCTACCTTTGCTACAAAAAGTGATTTGTAACCAGAGCACTTTAATAACAGAAGCTGGCAATACCTCGTGTGGTCATTTTCTAAAGACAACTTGTATTATTTAGTTCAAAGAACAGTTCATTTGATCAGGTTCTCATATCCCCCGACTTCCACCCTCCACCTTTTTGGGATACTTCCTATAATAAGATACTAAAGAACAGGTCATGACTAATCTGATTCCCTGAGGAAATATACTGAGATAGTGCAATGGTGCAATCTGATAAAGAAACCTGGGCTCAGTGTCATGGCAATTCAAAGTCTCCTGATCTTTTAAAATAAATTCTTAGTAATAACACCCTTCTTAAAAACTCTTGGATAGAATCTTACGAACTCTCTTAGACTCATATACTGGAGTATTTCAGTGTCCACTGAATCTTCTATTTTAAAAATATTCCCTGGTTAAAAAACAAAACAAAACAAAAAAACAGTTCAAAAAACCCTACAGTCTGTCTCACAAAAGACTAGAAAATCAAGAGTGTTCTTACCATACCGTGCAGTCTTTACATGTGATGAATTGAAAGCATCTGCCACATCATGGGTGGATAAAGATAAACTTAGGCTGTTGAGAAAATATCTGTATTTCTTATCTACACCTCTGAATTTACATGATAATAATTATCAGCACATTCTAAAAATGGGAAGAATTTCTAGCCTGTGAAGATAGCACTCGTGTTGTTCAGATGATCTAGTTTTCTTCATTTTGTTTTCTCCATCACATGCAAACTGCCTACTGCTTTGAAATTAAAACATTGGTAAAACAGGAATTTAGTAAGCCTACTTGAACCAGTTTTACTGAGGCCTTCTGTAAAAACTGCAGCTTATTTATACTTACTTTCCTGCTTATGGCCCTGCAGAGGGTAAGAGTTTATTTCATTGCGGGTGAAGTGGCCAGCTTCTGTTTAGCTGCATACACTTAACAGTTCACATATCCTACAGAAATATTTTCAGAGATAAAAGCCACTGATTTATGCAAGTGGGTGGATTAGTGCTGATATGACAGCTCTTACGCTAGTGTGTGCAAGAGAACTAATCATATGAGTATAGCTTCACTACTGAAATAAAACACATCTAGGTACAATGAAAGGTACCGAAAATGAGTGGAACAGAAAGCTGGACTCCCTGTTTACCTTGGACTGTTATCAGTGGAAATTTATTTTTACAAAGCAAATAACCATTTTCAGAAATTCTTTCTACAGCGTCAGCGTGCATATCATTAGTTCAAAGCAGTTACCTTGGTTTGTGTACAGATTTCTGTGTTGTTGTTGTTTTAAATCACAAACTCTCTGTTTCTCTTCTACAGGCTTTAAACAGTTATAATCAAGGAGATGTAGAAGGGTCAAAAAGACTGGGTCGCAATGCACTCTGGGTTGCTGTTGCATCAATTATCATTGGCCTTGTCATCATCGGAATCTACTGTGTAGTTCATTTCACAACGGTAAGCAAAATACTATCAGTTCCAGTGCAAATAGTTCTTCTCTGTGCAAGGGCTTCAGAGTAAGAAACTAAAGACTGTCAGAGTCTGACTCTGTTAAGAACACGTACAGGGTTTCCAAAAGATCAATTTTTGCTCTTTCTTATTTTGAAATTTAGAAAATGCTATTTTCTGTCGAGAAGTGCAAAAGATTGTGCTAGCAGCAGTGGATTTTCTGGAAACTCTTGCAGCTCCCATAGATTTTTTTTTTAAATTTATGCCAGTTTAATTTAGTCAGTTTCTCCATCTGCAAGGCCAAGTGCATAGAGATCCCTAGATTCCAAGCAGTGGAGCCCATAGGTGCTAATTTTCAGTCTCGTAATCTGTCCAACATTTCTTTTTTTAACTTTGTAAGCAGAAAACAGTCAATTACTATTTCACCATTTGATATTAAGGTGGTCATAACTATATCAAAAGTGACCACAAATGTAATTTTGACTTGGCTTGCTGTGAGTGAAAGTTGTTCACTCTTGATGCATTGTAAGTAACCTTCATTCAGATATCTGGAGTGGTAGGGAAGAGACTCAACAAATGAGTCTCAGTGGTTATGCAGATGGATTGAAAGCGTGTTAGCAAAACAGGACAAAAGTAATAGGGCATCAATATCCTTTCTTAAGGTTGTGCAACATATATTGCACATATTCTTTGCAACAATGTCTTCTTAGTAATGTGCACTCTCCGATAAAATAGCCAATTTAAATCAATTTATTGGTGGCTGTTTAGGTTGGCAAACCTTTTTTCCCTAACACTTCCAATGCACGTGTTCAAACTTATGTATAAACTATAAATAGAGATCGCCTCTGTCACCACTGAAATGCAAACGTATCTGGGGAGTGGAATGAAGTAGCTGGTTAAACATGTGAAACGTTTTCAGGCACAAACTTAAAAGTATGAGCTGTAGGGAAGTTAGTGGTACTAGGGTCCATTTCTGTAGGATATTAGTGGGTGGTGCCACAAAGTCAAAAGCTTACTGTATCATTCAGTAGTTTCCCTTGCATCTTGCAAGCAGGAATCTCTTTTCAGTACAGCTTGTGTTCGGTTTGTTCAGCCCTCACAAATTTAAAACCAAGTCACTTCAGGCTGGGAGTGCCAAGTTTTGTAACTGACAGCAGCAGTAAATTCCTCTGTTCACTTCTACTACCTTACTCATCATTTCTCAGGCAAGGATAGCAGCCCAGGCTTTTTTTTTTTTTTTTTTTTTAAAGTAGGAGGAGAGAGAGGCAGTATGAGGAGTGGTAGAAAACACTGACTTGAAGCATTCACATTAACTAGGGCACAAATGCCTATATTTAATTGCTGTCAATATTTCACTTCCCCTACAGTGAGACCCTGTGTGCTGAATGTGAATGCTTCTTTGTGCCTACTGCCAGATATTAGGAGTAGTTAGCACTTTACGCCTAGGTACTACTTGTAAGTACTTCTAGCCTACCCTCAAGGAAATAAGCAGCAGTAAATCAGTATAATACCTCTTCATTGCTTTTCTTCTTCAGTTTTGTCTTTTCAAAATACCTGCATTAGATAAAAGCATTGTCAGAAACCTGGGAACCCTCAGCATACTACTGGTGTATTACTTATTATTACTAATTATTATACTTCCTGTAAGACAGCAAGATTAGATGTGCATGTTGCTGCAGTTCACTTGGACTATTCTAGCCAAATCTGTTGCTTCTAAACTGTGAAATGAACAAGGTACAGATAAGTTGTGGTGCCCATAACTCATCACTGCAGTAGCTCGTCATCTGAGTGACACTCAGATCGCATGCGAAGGAGAGTGAGCCCGACCTCAAAGCTCTCTGTCTGGTATCTGGTGGATGAGATCATGGACCTGTGTCTGTTAATTCACAGACTACAGGAACACCCGAAAGGCTGTTTTGCATCTGACTGAAATAAGATCGGAAGGGACTGGTGGACTCAGGAGGAAGATGATCCTTTCACTTTTCAGAAAGTTCCTACCTTGTGAGCCCTGAGCTTCCTTGCATGCCTTGCTTGGTTTACTGACTTGCACAGTAATGGTGACACAGGAAGAACAGCAGGAGACACCTACGTCTGCATGGAAGAAACAGCACTGGCTTTTCATTTTGAAGATCTTCTCAGTGCTAAGCCAATTCTGGGCTCGTGCTGCTGCCTTGGAGAGCCTCATTTGTCTTTAATACTAGCATGTTACCTTTAGCAAATTAAGGTATATGTTTACACATAGGCCTATAACCTGGAATAGGGCCCATCCAACACTTGGAAATCACCTACTTTCTGCAGTCTTAACCCTGAAAGTAGACAAGGGGAAGCCTTGCATCACTGCAGTCAAGCACCCAGTGATGAAACTCATCTCTTTTGATCAATGTAAACTGGTGTGTTGCTTGCTACATGGAGGAATCACAAAGTGTTAAGCTGCAGCCTGGCTGTCACCCATTCCACACTAGGCCCAATTTCTTGTTACTCCATTCTCTAACCTCCTATCCACTTCTCCTGCACACTTGCCTTGCTGGTCCATTGCACTGAATTACACTTTCACTGATTGCTCAGATGAACTTAAAACAGTATTTGTGTCACCACTAGGTCTAGCTATGAATAGGTGCTCGTAGGCATGTTGTCTGTCAAGAACTGCAGTAAGAGAAGAGCCGTATTTATCTTCCGTGAGGAGACATCTCTGTGAACTGAAACAGTGCAGAGAGCTGCATGGCACAGCCTGCGTGTGACCTTAGTCTGCTGTGATAAGCCTGGTTTGAAAGTAAATGGCAAGATACCTAATGGCAGGTGACACTGAGCTGCGTACCACATTCTGAATTCTGCCTCTAGTTCTGATGTTCTTGACTCAAAAAAAGATGTGGTAGACAAAAATAATGATGGAGAATGGCTGAAAGGTATGAAAAACAAACTCTGTTGTGGAAAGATAAAATAGACACAATCTCTTTGGCTTGGGAGATCTGGTAGTTGAAGACAGGTAGTTAAAGACAGTGAAAGGAGGTAAACAAAGAGTGGTTATTTGATGTCTCTTCTGAACGAGGTCAAGAGATATCAGAGGAAAGCAGCTTCAAATGAGATGGAGGTACTTTTCCACAGTGCAGCTGTGGAACTTATTTCTGCCCTTTGCAATGGATACCAACAATACAAATCATTTGAAAGAGTAACCAGGGAAGTTACAAAAGAAAGCTTAAATGCAAAGATGCAGATATTATGTCAGGCTCAGAGAGTTTCTAAGCTGCAGATTGCCAGAGTAGGAAGGTAATAAAGGGAGAAATGTCACCCTGGATTTAGTCTTCTCATACACACTCCCTGTAGGCATCTGCAACATGTCACTGTCAGAGACAGGATGCTGCAGAGGTGGCTGTTTGCTCCAACCCAGTACCATCAGTTTTATATTCTTTTATGAAGCCTGTTAGCAGCCTTTCCACTGACTTGAATGGATTTGGAGTAAGCCTTCCTGTTTCTTGCAAAGTATTTTGATCAGTGAAGGTTGATAATTTCATCAGTGAAGTGTTCTCCAGTAATTGAAGATCTGGGTTTTCAGATCAGTCTCCAGATTTTTGGACCAGTGTCCAAATTATGTTTTGTTTTACTTTTTCATAACACAAGATGCTTGTTGTCTTTGGATTTTATTTGAGTCTCCCTAGCAGAATACAGGAAAACATAATCTTATATTTCTTATAATAATAAGAAATTCTTCATAATTCTTATAGCACATGCTTTTAGGCTTTCTAGTGTCTGAGTGATGCTTGAGATCAGGGCAAAACTAGAGGTCGCATGAGTTTTACTTCCCAGATGAGCAACAAAGCATGTATCATCGGAAGCACATGCCTCTTGTGCTGCTCTCCAGTGGTTCTCTGCTGTCTAGGCAAGTGGGAGTGAGTCAGTTGAAAATGTGGAGATCTAGTAAGAGGTTTTGGAGTGCAGTAAATATACAAGCTTCTCTGCACAGCTCTGTATGAGATAAGGGACTGTTTTGGTATGAGGAAAGGTATCCAAAGCACTGAAGGAAAGAAATGAGAGAAACTCCTGGCAATGGACCAGAGTCCAAGGCTTTTTCATTCACATCAGGAGCCCTTTGTCTTTACCTTGAACCCCAGGGATACATGCAGGGTGAAGTTACCTTCTGGTAAGAGCCTGGGTGAGAAGGGTAGTCATGTTCAGTGACTTCAGAATTTCATGCAAACCATTATGATATTTTAATGTTTGTGTAGGGGAGTGTGAACTTCTGACCCCTTCTGTAATCTCACTTGAGCTAGAGCTTCACTCCAAGGAAGGCACAGAAATACCACCTGTCAGCATAGCTTTGAAGAACACAGAGGCTGTTCACACAGTCAGGCTGTTCAGAAAACACTAACTCATAATGCTTCATGATCAGAAGGGCCTTAAATCAAGCACATTTGTGTATGTAGCATTGGTAATTAATGGTAGAGAGAAAAGAAGTAAGCATTTATACTTTGCACCAGGGACAGATGTATACTTATATTCTTCTTACTAACTTTTAAATAGTTCTTAAGGAGAAAAAAAAAAAAAACATGCAAAATTATTATAAACATCTCTGCTTTCCCCTTTCTGAGGCTCTCAAACACCTTGCTACCATTTCACTGAGTGACTCTCTTTCACAGATAGAATAAATGGAGTGCCAGCAAGATCACAGGAATTATGCAGCCAGCTTGCAAATCTTTACATTGCCCATTCTGCTTTCTGTACCTTTTCATAGCAAAGATTCAAGAAAGCCTACCTGTCTTTGGCTGCAAGGATTGGCCTGCCAGTAACAGCACAAGATCTGAGGTCAGGGCATTCCTGTTGTCTTTTATCCACATTAATTTTTGGCATCCACCTAACTAGTGAGCTCACACTGCTGCTTCTTCTATTTGTAAAGGCACTAACCAATTCTCTCCTTCATCACCTGCATCTTTACTGGATTTGTAAAAACATAAGTGCTTAAAGTCGACGACTACTACTGAAGTCTGACACTATATCAAGCATGTCCAGTGAGCTTAACAGCTGGGTAGTGGGAAGACACACATGTAGAGGTACAGAGGCAATGTGATTGCTTTAGCCTCATTCCTTTAGCAAATCACATATAAAAATCTGGTCAAGTTGTTTTTTTTTTTTTTTGTTTTTTGTTTTAATCTGTGTATGGAGAGAATGTTCCCACAATAGATTCAGCCCATTGGAGCCCTGAGTAGTGTCCAAGACAAAATCAGCAAATGAGTTAATGTTACCTGTCCCATATATTTAGTGTTGAGTGCCGAATGTATTGAGTCCTCTTTTAAGGAGCTGCTAAGAAGTAGCTGCTTGATGGAAAAGATATCTCAGGATTCCAGGAGAGAGCCCATAATCCAGAGACAAGTCAGTGAGATCAGTACATCCATGGGTAATGTCTGACAGCTACCCACAACAAAAGAATTTGAAGGAATTTCTCAGATCTTCCTCTCCTAACACAGATGCACAAGAGAAGAGGTATCCCAGTCTTTTTAAAAACTGTCATGTATAGCTGTTGTATTTACCAAGTTGTCTACTACTGAAAGTATTGTTCCTGCCTGACTGTTTTTATGTACCGCTTTAAGGAAGCAGAGATGCTCTTGCCCTTACAAAACTATGGCAAATAAGAGCCCATTTCCTGGCAATGAAAGATCCTAACTTGCATTGATTCAGGTAACCCAGTTTAAAAATTCAGTTCAGATTGACAGATGACTGGTGCCATTAGAAGCTTAGTGCTTTGATTCAAAACTGTATTGAACCACTAATCTAGAGGGCTGTTTGTTAAGAGAACAAGTGCCACTAAATAATGCATCCATCAGATCTGTAGAATTAATAATTTAAACTCACAGGGCAAACTCTGTCTCTTCCTTCTTTAAAAATACATATTTTTTGTGTCCTTGCAGCATGCTATCTGAAGACCAGGACTGCACTTGGAGTATATCACCATGTAAATCTCAGGAGGGGAAAAGTAAGAAGAAGAGAAGGAACCCCTTCTTTCCAGACTGTTAGATTTGACCCTACAAGTCTGCAAAGGCATGTTGCTGGTGGATGAAATGATAGCCCAGTTAGTTAATCAGCATGGCGTGACCAGGTTTTCAAAATTATCTATTTATAATGAATCTCAGTATGAAGCAGCATTTTCTCTTTTACCCTAATATATTATGTGATTTGCCCTAACTACTCCTTTTTTTTTTTTTTTTCATTTACATGGAGTAATGTATGCTGGGTCCATGATGTTCCCTGGATGAGCCTACCCAAATCCTAATTATCCAGACTGTTTGTAGTGTACAATGTAAGATCTGATACACAGCCCACTGAAGCCAGTAGAAATCATGTCACCTCCAGTGGGTTTTGGATCAGGCCCTTAAGGATTTTTTATTCCTGTAAAATAGTCTCAATATAGCATAATCATAACAATGGGTTTGTGATTTTATCCTGCTATGTGATTTTATAATGCTGTGGGTGTACTCTGACTCAGTGGCTGCTTTCTTCTGTCACCCTCAGCTTTTAGGTCTTTCCATTGGACTTTTCACCGTCTGGGACCGATTCCAATCACCTAATTGTTAGAAGACGCTTTTGTTCCATAGCATCTATATTTTTATTAATTATTTCTTCTTGTTTTGTTGTCTTTCATTGTTGAACTCCCTTGACTTAGCTCCAGTCCTGCATTAGAGTTGCATTGATCGTATTTTCCTCTTTAAACTTCATGCAAGAAGTTTCTCTTTTTTTAATCTCACAAACAATCTTTTTAAATAGTTGTCCTTCTTCATCCCTTTGTTGTTGTTCCTCTAGCAAGTCACATACTTCCATTGTGTTCTGCTTTGTTCATGCCTTTTTTTGTTTAGTTCATCCTCTCGTCTTGCTATGAATAGTCTATATATCAATGCAGTTAGAGATGGACAGACTTTTCTACACTTACTGACATTATGTAGACTCTTGCTGATCCTGAGTTATTTCTCAGTGAACAGCCTTAGATTACAGAATTGATGGCCTCTAAATTACGGCAGTTTCTTGACACTTCATGAAAACTTAGCATGAGACAACTGGTTTTTATTAGCTGAAAATTGTTTGAAAGAACATGTTTGTTTTGTAACACCAATATTCCATTTTCAAAGGAGTAAACTCTGTGAGCATTAACACAGATGACTACATCCTCAGTGGCGGTTGCTCCATTTGCTTTAATTGTTACTACATCTTCAAGCAAGCTATGCCAATTTACACTTACTCTCCTTGCACTAATGTAGATCTGGATTGACTGGATCTTTATCCAGAAATGCATGGGAGTTTCACAGGTGCATGTGAGCAATGCATCATGCCTGGAAGGAGTACACCTATTGACAAAAAAGAAATAAAAAATAAATCTCCCAGAAATCTGTACCTGTAAAAGCATATGCCTGGAAGTAGCATGTATTTTCTGTGCCTTGGTATTATACTTTTAATGTGCTTTTTCACTTTTCTTTCTGCTAGATTCTGTTTTTTATTGAAGTCAGTGATGCACAGCCTATCCTTAATTGCTCCAGTATAAAACCTCACTCGCATCAGTGAAATCAGTTGATTTCTTCAGCATTTACACTGATATAATTTGTCAATGTGAGAATCTTGCCACTGATTTTAAGGATCACAAGAATTGGCTGTCCTGTGAACTTCTCTGTTTTTTGAATACTATTTCAACGGTCTGATATGTCTTGTGGGACTTTTAGTAGCTTGTCTTATTATCAAATATGATAGAACTGTCATTGAGAAGTGGAATAAAATTACTTTTAATTCACGTCCATTCTGGTATGTGGGAAGTTCTTTCCTAACTTTTGTTGCCTCTCCTATTTTAAAGAGTAATTTCCCTGTCTCAAACCTATTGGACAATTTCAGAACAAAATCAGTGAAAACAAAAACAAGACTTCTGACCTACGTGATACTGTTCAACCAGTCTGTACTGCAGCTAATACATGCAGAAGTTGTTTGAGATAAGGTAGCGCTCAAAATATCAGCAGGGCAGGCTCTGTGCTTCATTTTCAAAATGCCATCCAAAGAAAGAGTCTTGAGGCCTTTTCAAAGTGGACCTTCAGTGGTTTCTTTAGGGCTTTGGTCAAATGAGTTCACTAAAGGAGGTCACGCAACAGGTAACAGAGGTCAGAGGCCCACTACCTTGCGTTGCTGGCATCAAAGCAAACACCCCTACATCGCTGTAGTAAAACTTCTGTACATCAACGTACTAAAAATCAAAGCATGCATAAAAAGTTTCAGCATTCTGCAAAACAGTAAATTCCTGCACTGTAAACTAAACCAACACTAGAGGGATGATGGGGAGAAAGAATTTCAAAGATATTTAAACATTAGAGGGTAGGGATATGTGACTTGAAGTATTTTTTCAAAATTCCTAACAAGCATTTAAATCAATAGGAGTTAGACAGCTGCCTTGTTCAGATGCTTTTGAAAACCATGCTGGAAATCTAACTTGCATCTTGATGTTCGTAAATATCTTTGAAGTCTCACTCTTAGTATAAGTGAGAATTGAGCCGTTGTATCTTCAGTACTTCTGAAGGGAAATGTTGCTACCTTACAGTGCTATTGATTGGTATAAAAATAAAAGCTTTATATTAAACCACTTAATGTGACAGATAGGGAAAAATGTAGCAATTCCTCTAATGTCCTTTAGTGCTTCTATGTCATAGGTAATCTTATTTTTGCTTTACTAATGTATTGGTATCAGTTCTCTTCATTTATTTATGCTTCTATACATTTTCAGGCATTTGAGCAATGCAGTTGAACACAGGTCCTTCTCCAGCTTCACCTCACTTGTGCTGGAAACAAAAGTGGTGCTTGTACAACCGAATCATTCTGTGATAGACCCAAAGTGAGGTATCCAATGTTTTGGCAAAGAAAGAAAAAGAACAAATGCCCAAATCAGCAAGACCCCTGGGTGACAGCAGTAGTTATGGAAGGCAAAATGCAGTTGTCCAGCTGAGGAATTAGCGTCTGCTTTATATTTTGAGGGCCATACAAAAAATTTTCAGTATCTATGATAGGCACTGGAAATTACTTCTCCTTCATCATCATCCCTCTAGGTTTGGGTTTGACCCATTACCATTATACGTTGCACCTGCCAAGGTTGATGAAGAAAAAAAAAAAAAAGAGCTCTCATGTATGCTCTGAATTATGCTAATTCATGAAATAGAGGGGAGAAAAAACAGTAAAATGTATTTCAACTCAGTGTCTGTGCCCTGGGGAAAAGAATAGTGTCTTCCTTTCACAAATCTGCTGCAGGCTTCCATTTTTTTTCTGCAGTCTTCCTGCATGCTGAAGGCACCGACTAATGTCTGAAGTCCAGCTCTCTTTTCTTTCCTGCATGTATTACAGGCAGAGACAGATGGAAACTTGAAATTGCTGGCCTCAGCTCCTGGATCAGATTAGCATCTTTCGCTTCTTACAGGGCAGCTGCATTCTGCAAAACAGCAGTGTGTATGTATCTTGATATGTAACCCTAGAACAGGGCTTCTAAATATAAGAGGAGTTTCTTTGCTGCTGTATGAAGGGGGCCAGCCAGACGTTTAAGCAGCATGTGGTGTATGTTTCATCAGATTGCACAGCAAAAAAAAAAAAATCACATCAAGAGGAGAATATGAAATTCTTAGGGTGCCTCCCTGCAAGCACACCCAAGAGTCCATATCTTGTGACTTGAAGATCAGCACTGGCTCCTCAATTTATGTGGTCGCAGCTATAATTCATGAACAGTGTGCCTCGGGGGTCCAGAAGCTGTTGCCTCTATATCCATATCTATGGATATGTGCTCACAGTATGAGCTGTGTTCTGCCTCTCAGCCTGGAGACAGGTTGTATCTGACTGCTACCACAGTGTCTGTCACTCTCAAAATTAGCCCAGATACCTCTGCTGGGACAGTGTGTGCACATCTCTGTAGGCTCATTTCCCTACCTGGATGCTGACTTCCTCAGTTATTTAAGATGGATTTTATTCCTGATTTGCATCAGTAGGGAAGAGACTGTGTCATCTTTCAGGTTATTTTATATTTGAGTGCACTGTATACGTGTATATAAACAAGAGGATACATTTGAAGTACTGGATTTCCCAAAGCAAGTGAGATTTAAATACAAAAAAAAAAGTCGCTGGGCTGATTTGGGGCCAAGGTGGTGCCACATCCCGGTAACCTGACAGCTTTTCAGGGGCCTTTATAGAATGTGTTTCATAGAGGGAAGGGTCCACATCACCAAACCTTCACTCCTAATGATGTAACTAAGAGAAAGCCAAAGAAAAGTGGAGCCTGCACTGCCTTTGGAGAAGATACCTTCAGGCAAAGTCACATGGGGAAGGCCTGTCCAGGACAGTCTGTGTGGCTTCTGCCTAACCTACAGCTCTTCTGAGACTGAGCCCTCAGTCTTTCATAGGCAGTACCTTCAGGCTGAAACACTATTTAAAAGTTGGCTTTCTGTTACTATCCTCCCATCTCCTACCTCATTCTTAATTAGTAGGTCACTGAAGGTGTGCAGTGCTGTGTTGGAGTAGAGGAGTTGAGAAGGGGTGCAGTGGGCTGTCTACAAGTGATTTTTTATGTGCACTCACTATTTTCCGTTTCCCAAGCACAACGGCATGTTCTGCACGCACAGCAACGGCATGCGCTCCTGAAATGTGAGTGAGCCTTTAAGGAGGCCGCCCGACTTCCTCTGCATCACTCCCTGGCAACCTGGTGAAATGGGCTAAATTCAGAAGTGACCTAAATGGAGGAGCACAGTAGGAGACGGATCTTTCAGCCACTATAAGGGTGTAAGAACAAACTTGGGAACCCAGGGTAAGAAGGAAGATTATAGTAAGAATTTTAATGGGGAGGTTTCTGCAGTTTAATTTTTCCTGTCTTGAACTCCAGGATAAGTTCTGCTGCTGCTACCAACTCACTCACTTCTCTCTATGGCACAGAAGCTAAGAGAAGCACTTGCTCATATATCCTTTTAATGCAGTCTGTGTCATGTCTGAATTTGATCTACCAGCTCATGACTGAGGATAGCTCTTCTGTTTTTGTCATATCAAGCTGCAGAGCTGAGTGAGCTTCCACTTAGCTTGCTGCTACGTCTCTTTGGCTAAGTAAGCTTGTGTTGTGTCAAGGAAAAAGAACTTTGCCAGATACCAACAGATTCATCAGGACTTTAAACTGCACAGTTGGAGACTTGGCCATTGCACTTTTTTCAACACATACTCCGGTGTAAGAGGAAGGGACTCTCCACTGAAATTAAGGGATGCACAGTAGCTTGAGGGGTAGTGGTCAGCAGTAGCAGCCTCATGCACTTATATCTCAACCAGTGTGTGATGTGAGCTTAATTGCCTTTTGATTTTAACTAACTCCAGGAGATAACCCAAACAGGGAAACTGGGATTTTGACCTAGAGCACAGGCTGGTGAGTTCTATCCCTTCCCAAGGGCTAGGAGTTCAAAGCAGAGTTCAGCTTTGACTTTTTGTGCCTACAAGGCTAATGTCTTCACCCCATTTAAACAAAGACACATTTTCCCAGTTCTCTCCTGACATCATTTCCATTCTTTTTTGGCCCTTATTTTCTTTAAAAATTAGTTATCTGATGAAGACAGATGATAAGTTACAGCTTTAGAGAGTAGAGTGACTCAGTGGTAAAGGTGACACTTCACTTGACTCCTCAGCCTGTACTGGAAAGTGCTCTGTCATGACTGTTAGATCTTTGGCAAAGTCTGCCAAGTCTCACAAGTTTATGAGCCAACAACCAATAATTTCTGTCTAGGATGGTCTGTGTGAGTTTTAATAGGCCTTGTCTAGTTCATATTTATTAAAGAAAGTAGATGTGAGTAAGGGAAGAAGGAGCTGACCATTCTGTGTGGCCAGTGATATGATAAATAACACAAAGACCACCTAACTCCTAATACCCTGCAGGTGTTTTACAAGTATCTCCTGTTAGAATGTCACATTGCCATATGCAGTGGTATAGCACAGTCATGACACCTGAGAAAGCATTCATTGTTTTATGGAAAATCTGAAAGTGGACTGAGCTCTTTTTTTTTCCAAGTGAATTTCTTATTTAAAATTATTGTTACATTTTCCTCTGTTTTTTTTTTTTTTTTTTTTTTTATTACCTTGAAGCTGTCATTTGCAATTTAAACTCTCGTTGTGATTCACTGTGCAATTTCCATAATACCACTCTTTTCCTGAGCAGACAACCATAAATCTTAGGGTATTCAAATTGTCGTTGTGATCAATAACACCAAAGTAATTTTGTATTTGTTTTCTGTGATGTCTAAATTTAAAGTTTACTTAAGATGAGTACTCGTTTCCTGGAAATGTGGGTAGTTAACACAAGCTGGGTCCTGAATATGCCAGAACAAAATAATTTTCAGTTCTTTATTTGTATTTAACTAAAAGATATTGCAGTAGTCACTCTGCCTAGCGTCATCTCTATTTGGCTGATGGAAAGCTAATAGCTAAAGGCAACAGTGATTAAGAGTCTTCTCGAAAGTTATGCTTGCAGTTAGCGTTTGAAGCAAGAAAGTTTTTTTTTGTTTAATTCTCAGTGAAAGTACTCTGTCTCAAAAATATGTCAGTTTAGAAAACCAAAGTTTGTTAGTTGTTAACAGTTGTCATAGTAAATGATTTCAGTAGCAAGTGACACCTCTGACATTCTCACTAGGGAAGTTAACCAGAAACCTTGTTTGTGATGCAAGAAACAAAGAAGTTTTGATGGAAGAATGTGAACCCGTTCCCCATCTGGCAGTAACAAAAGGAAGGTTAAGACAGGTACGTTAAGGGGCAGGAGTAGAAAAGGTGTTTCGTAGTCTTCCTTTGGGATGTGGAGACAGACATGTCCTGGGTGAAGTGGCAGAAGGGGAGTTTTTATGCCCTTCAGGTTACAGATCATGGAAGGAGGCAAAAAATCACAGATGCTATTACAGGGAGGAGCAAAACTCCTGTGTTCCAGAAGATCAGTGGGCAGATGATCTTTGCTGGGCCATCGTGGCATGTCTTCAGCTAATCTCTTGCTTCCTACGTCTCCTTTATGAACAGCTGTAAGGGAATTGGGCTCCCACTCAAGCTGATAGGAGAAAACAATACTGAAGTGCTTGTGAGGACCATACATACAGACATGATGATTTACTGGGCAGCCACCCCTGTAAGGCTGATTGTTCGTGGTATAAAGACATCCAGCCCTCATAATTTGTGGGGACCAGGCACTTAACAAAAAGTTACAGGCTGATTCCTCCAGGACTGTGCTGCTCCCACCTGTCCCAGCTGTGGCAGTGCAGGAAGACAATCAGTTGGAGAAAGCAGTCATGGGGATATGAGGGGGAGAAGGTAGCAACATTGAAGCCCAGTTACCAAGAGGCTGAGAAGCCTGTGCCCGTTGCCTCTGTCCTGTCCACAGGAACTCCCAAAGGTTTTGGTATGTAGCACACCAGGAGGTGGTTCCTCACTGTGTGGGGAGGAACCATGATATTTTAATACCAAGACTTTAAACTGAGTGATGCTTGGACCTACCATAAACCACTTAATGACAGCCTCATGAGCTATTAGCAGTCCCTATCCAGAACTCATTCCTGGTCTATGCTCATTACACATAACAGAAACCATTGCACAGCAGAGAATGGGCCCTAACAGGAATGTACCTTTAGGTACAATGATTCTGTCTGGCTGTTGTGCGGGTCATCGCGATGGTCCCACTGGCGAGTGGTGTGCAGGACAAGGCAGTGTGTGGTGCATCTCCAGCCTGCGCCACGGCCAGCTCTGCAGACACAACCAGCACAGGCAGAGGCATGGGTGTTAGTGCCGGCCAAAAAAGAACCGGGGAAACAAAACAATCAGGTTTGTAGACAAAGAATTTAAGCGTGCTAAGCTGTGTTAAATATCAAAATAACAACAGCTGCATTTTATAGCAGTGTAACTGTTCCGCAGGAGCTAGGCAAGAGCTGCCCACACACATTCCCCTCTCAGCCCCTCTAACAGGCTGTCCCATGCCGAGGTATTCCACCCATGAATGACAAATTAGCAGCAGCTGTTCCTCAAAACATGCTGCAGGAGCCATCCCTCAGGGCAGCACACGGTGAATCCGTCTGTCCCGGCAGAATTCCTCCCACCACACCGCAGCGTGCCACTAGGACATGCTCTGGGTTGGTAGCAAACCTTCTGTCTGTTTGCAGGTTGCATCGACTGGGTAAGGAAAAACAAACCAAAAATCAAAAAAAAAACAAAACAGCACCACCAACAAAAGCAATTCCCTTGTGACAAGAACTACCAACCCGGCAACTTCCAGCCCTCGCAGCTTCGTGCCTGTCACTAAAGTAGAAAAAAGACAGCGGCAGCAGATGGAGAGCCCAGGGTAACAGGAGATAGTGCAGTTGGGAGTGCTTAGAGAAGTACATCAGAGACATGCACACGTATAATTTAATTTGGGGAACATTTATTAGTTCGGGACTTTCCGGGAGCTGTTACTTGATGCTCCTTGTCGCGTTCACACGGCCGCCCCTCGCTCCGGATTCACCCGGAGCAGCAGCAGCGCCTTTCCCCTAGCTCAGCGCCTCGGGGCTCGCTCCCCCCCATCCCTAAAACCCCGTGGTGGAGACTGAGGGGGAAAAAACCAGCCCCAGGAGGCCGGCACAGAGCCGGGAGCCGGGGGCAGGGGCCGAGGCCTGCAGGGCCCGGCAGCTCCGCGGGGCGGCAGCGGGGACGGGGCCGAGGACGCGGAAGCGGAAGCGAGGGCGGCGGGGCCGGGGCCGGGCCGGGAGGGCGGTGGGTGCCGGGGGCGCCTCTAGGTGCTGGGGGGGGGCGGGGCGGGGCCGGGGGGACCCTGCTGCTCGTCCCGGGGGCCGTGGGGGGGTCCCGGGTAGGGGCAGCCCCCTCCGGCGCTGTTGGCAGGAGCAGCGGCGTGCGCCCAGCCGTGGGCACGCTCCCCCGTGGTGTTGTTTTTTTTATTATTATTATTATTTTTTTTTTTACAGCGCCAGGTGAATCCTTTGCTGCTTTGTTTGCTTCCCCAGGTCCTGCACGCCGCGACTGGTCTCAGGGTAGGACTGGGCTGAGATCTCTGCAGGTAAAAGTCAGGCACTGTCTGAAATAGGAGGCTGCGGGGGCAGTGGCCTGTGTCCGTACATGCATCCCGTGTGCTCTGCACGAGGCCCCGCTTGCATGGTTCCTCATGGCCCCCTGGGACGTCTCCAAGTTACTGCTCTGCAGCCGAATGCATCCTCTCAGTAGGATGGGCTGTGTGAATGCAGGGGGCAGAGAGCACCCACTGTCACCCCTCTCCCTGCTGGGGGGCTGCACAGGCTCTGGAGCAGGAGGATTTGTCACACTGCCCACACAGCAGGCCCTGGCTGTCCCAGAGAAGAGCGGAGACTGGAGGCAGCCTCATCAGTGGGGCCGTGCCAGCTGTGCTTCCTGACCCCAGTCAGCTGCTGTAACGATCCTTCAGTAGGTCACCGCCAGAGCTAACTTTTTATTTTCTACTGAAGTCACATTTTTAACAGGCCGCTTTTGAAGCGCTCTGCAGTTAAGTTCTGCTGATGTTTTGACTGATGTAGTAGAACATTGTATGTATGGGTGTTTCAAAAGACAGAACAAGTACTCAGCTTGTGAAGGCAGAATACGAGTGCTGCAGTGACAGATACCTGCCTGCCGAGCTTTTAGAGTGGCTGAATCTTGCAGGGATATTAGGATATGAATTGTAACACAATTCAAGGGTAGTTAAAAGTCATCATTTACTGTCAGTGTTCTGAGATGCTAGTACATTGGATTAATGGAGGTTCTTAGACTTTAACTCAGAACCTAGGACTACTGATGATCCTGCTTTCCTGCGTAATGGTGTTCTGGCTTCAAAAGTACATGTGCCAATCTGGCTTTTCCTGCTCTTTTAGATCTTTAAAAATGGGGAACACAAGCAGCGAGCGAGCTGGACTGGAGCGTCATGGGCATAAAGCATCCCGAGGTGATAACTCAGGAGGAGCCATCAGTACCAAAGAGGGTGATAGACCAAAAATCTTAATGGATAGTCCTGAAGATGCAGACTTGTTCCAATCAGAGGAAATTAAGGTATGGCTGGTTCTTGCCTTCTGACATTACTGGCTTGGGCACCCTGTCCAGCTGTAATGCCACACAGCTGTTAGCAATCTACAGTTATTCTGTGACTGAATTTACACACAAAATGGACTGCTTCCCTCGCTTCCCACACTAAGGAAAGATATACCATTGATATTCAAACATAAAATGTGTAATGTCTTGTTTTTCAGCAAGAATTAATTGTAAAAAAAAAAAAACAAAAATTAAATGTTTCCTCTTTTGCCCAGCTAACTACAGTGACCCATATTCCTTCAAATCCTTAATGGTCTTGCAGTCACCCACAATGTTTAATCTATTATTTTCCATATTAAAAGATCTGTTAACTGCCTTTTTGCTAATTATTAACTGGTAGAAACTTCTTGCTGTGCAACATGTTTCATGAGAATATCTAACAATAAATTACACTGTTAGATTTTTACTGTTGTACAAAGCTGTGTCCTGTAAACAACTTGTAACCTTTCTGGATCCAACTACAAATTTTGTGCCTACCATGTTTGTGCAATCTAAATACTTCTTAAGTGTATTTCTTCTTAATTATCTTTCTTTTATCTCTCTTTTTAACGTAAGTTAGGCTTCAGGAAGAAGGGCTATTTTGCCTTCCACTCTTTCAGTAAATTTGGAAAGCTTTAACAGCTTTGAAAAATCCTTGCAAATGAACAGTATCTAGAAATGCCCACTTTCTAATGTTCTTCTGACGAAAGCTACATTAAACTTATACCTTAGAGAATCATGCCTAAGTGCAAAAATATGTATAGTGAAATATCAACTGTCGAAGGCTGCCAAGAAGGAATTCATATTGATTAAAATGTTGTGCTTGTAGGCTCCACTGGAGAAAGAGGAATTCCTAGCTTGGCAACAAGATCTGGAAGTGAGTGATAAAACCCCTACTCAAGCTCGACCAACAGTCTTTCGCTGGACTGGAGGAGGGAAAGAAGTTTATTTATCTGGGTCCTTCAACAACTGGAGTAAAATTCCTTTGACAAGGAGGTAATGAACTTCTTTTGCAGTATCAGTGATATTCCCTGAGGACTGGGAATGCTTATAGAAGTGAGAAAGATAGTCAGCTGATAGATTGGTATAGTGCTCGGATATGGATCAGCATAGTGCTTACCACTTTGCAGCTTCTCTTCTCAAGCGCTTGGCAAGAATCTGAATTTCTCTTCATTTTTTGACTTTTAGATGGCTGGGAATGACAGTTAGGTTGTGTGTCAATTTTAAGGAGAGGTCTGTTATCCATTTGCTATGTTTAAATGACCCAAAACAGTTCTTGCTGTGCAGAGTCTGCTGTCTGGGACGGACTTGGGCTATGTAAAATGAGGCTTCTTTTAAGCATAGTGTCTCTCATGGCACATATACTTTCTTGTCGTATGATTGGTTTTTGTCCAGCTTTGTGACAGTTTGTTCTCCTGCCATTTTCTGGAGTTTCTCATCTCAGTGGGTGTCTGCTTGCACTGTAATTGTTGCAGAAGTGTCTTAATCTTAGGAAACTTGAGGGAGGAGCATGGTGGCCTGATGAAATAAATGGTATTGGATGGGAAAAAAAGGGTACTGTAGCAGTATTACAGTCATTCTCTAAGTAGAAAGCCTAGGAGATGGGAAATGGTGAAATCAATCTGGAAGAAGGCCAAAAACAGATCTTGACAAAATCTGAAAAAAGCAGGTTCATCTCTTGTCAGGTTACATACTGTGGGGAAGGAGATACCTGAACCTCTTTAAAGGCTGAATAAAATATGTGTTACAGAATCAAATATGCTGAAGTAGAAGAGTTCATTGTGCTCCTTACTTGAACAGAAGTAAAGAGAAATACTGGCACTGCATGGCTTGTTTGAATTGCTCACATAACTTCAACTGCTTCTCAGCTTCTTTGAGATGCCTATAAAGAATCCTGAAGAATCAGGAAGTTCACAGCACAAGAGTATGAAAATTGCTACACAGCAGCTATTCTAGCCTCAAATACCTCAGAAGTACTGAGCTGCTGCTTTCATCTTCCAGTTGCTGTTCATTTCATTTCTGAAATGCAGTTTGTGATGACAAATATGGAAAGACAAGGCAATATAAGTAAGCTGAACTTGTTCCCTTAACAGGAGACTGGCAGATAAAATGAAGTCTTGAATACTAACAAGTAACACAAAGGTGTGAGAATGACTTTAAAAAAGCCCAGTGCTAATAATTCCTGGATTTCAGGAATGTGGATGCTAATTTTGAATGTGTTGTCACAGAATAAATTATTATTATTAACGTTAACTCTAGTTTGAGTATTTACCTTAGATTTTATCAGTCTCTTAAACGTGGTGTTGCCTTTTTAAGTTTTCACATATTAAGGAGATTTGTATTCAGTGTTACAGTGTTTGTCATAGTTTATACTTTGATGCAATAGTCAGACTATTTTAGGAGAGGTTGTTTGTTTTAAATTCCAGTCACAACAACTTTGTGGCGATCCTGGACCTGCCAGAGGGAGAGCACCAATACAAGTTCTTTGTGGATGGGCAGTGGACACACGATCCTTCAGAGGTAATGCTTTCTTCAATTTGCTATATTTAATCATTGGGGTATCTGAAGAGGAGAAACTGAGGGGTTTCTGCACCAGGAGCTGTCTTTTCAGAGAAGAGGCATTTATTAACAGAAATGGATTGTTTAAGCTGCTGAGAAAGCTCTGATCCCTGCTGGCCTAGGTGGTGGTGTCAGACTGACAGCCTCAAAGGACAGGAGATTTTGTAACAAATGGGTGACAAGGTCTCTTGGGTCTTCATTTTTAAGAGATTGTGAGCTGATCTTGTCTGGTCCTAAATCATCCTTTAAAGCACTATAGCACTGCTGACAGCCCAAATCCCCCTGTGCTACACTTGCTGTCTGTGCCAGAAAGTTGATCTTGCTGGTCTAGAATTTTCCATCATCCAGTAATTGTGCCAGTTGTGCCAAAACTTACCAGGTCATTTCCTCCTCCTCCGCTATAAAACGAGTGTTAACCCTGTCGCACCCAGCAGTCCCTACCTGCCTCAAAACTAATGCACAGCTGGTTGCTGTCTTCTTGGTGCTTTGGCAAACCTTGCGGAATTTGCCTTACAGTAAAATTAGTTCTTAGAACCCTCTGTGCTGGACTCTAGTCCTAGCTTTAGCAGTACACCTGCAATACCAACCATACCAGACACCAGCCTGGCTATGAAAGGCCTGCAGAAACTAAAAGTAAAGCCTAGCTCCTTCTTACATCACTGTTAGCTTTAGCCCAAACCTAACCCTTGCCTTGTCTATAGCCAAAGAATTTCTCAATGTCACGTGGACCTAGCAAGTTCAACTGACATGAGTCCCTGTCTGGTTCTAAGTCCTGCACCTGGCCCTTAACCCAACACTGAGCACTAGTGAGCTCCTAATCTGGTACCAGCCTATTTTAAAAGCAAAATACTTCTTTTTTGTTAATGCTGATTGCATAGTTTTGAGAATTCTAATAGTCCTGCAAGCTTTTTTATTCTGACTTTTGTATCCCGTTTCTTCCCAGCCAGTAGTAACCAGCCAGCTAGGCACTGTCAACAACATCATCCAGGTGAAGAAAACTGACTTTGAAGTATTCGATGCTTTGATGGTGGACTCCCAGAAATGTTCAGACATGTCTGGTATGAGCAGTACAAAATAGTAATTTTATATCACACTTCTTAGAGCTGCTAAAACTTCTGTCTTCCTTTATGTCTGGAGTTAAAGCTCCAGTACAGATTAATCTCCCCTTTTGTCAGGCCCTTTGGACACAAAGAAAGAATGTGGAATGCACAAAAGACGCCTCTGACAGAGCACTACAGCTCATAGTAGATGTGATTGAGGAGGAAGTCATGTGTGCTTAATAGCTGTTTGCCTGTGAAATGTGAAATGACTGTTTTTAGCAGGCTCAGTACTGCATCAGTCTGTACATTACAACATCAAACCGATGTTGACAGCCTATATTGTTCCCAGTAACATCTTGTTCTGCTAAGGAGATGGGCTGAGGAGGTTACAAGTTATGTGTCAATAGGCAGAAATTCGGTACATCTTAGTAATGCTACTATGGGCTGAGGAATATCTCGTATCCTATCAGTTTAGTGTAAGTGGTCCATATCTTAGATCAGAACACTATGAAAAAGTTATTTTAGTCTGATGTTTCAGGTTCTGGTATAACAGAAGAGAGGTAAGATTGAGCTTAATCATCTCTGAAATCAACCTTGCCAGCTATCCTTTGTAGGCCTTTGTAGGGATAGAGACTGTGACTGTTCAGTGTTCAGATCTGTCCTTTGGGCCTGAGGCAGAAGATGCCTTTGGCTTGTTTTTGCTGTATACCACTTTGCCCTGGACAAAGCCTTTTTGGAGAAAGTGTAACTTGTGAGACTTGGGCAGTACAAGAATCCAGGAGATTCTAGTACTTGAAGCCCTACCGTGCCCCTGCACCACCCACACGTTGTAAAAACCTTTAATTATTTTGCTTTAAATTCTGAAAAGCGCTTTCCATTAAGCTGTCCCTGCACTGCAGTAACACTTACCTTTTACATGTGCGTTCCTTTGTGTTTGATACTTCCCTTGCAGGTAACGTTGTGGCTCAATGCTTAATATTAAGTGTTTGCTGCAGAAGTGACAGGCAGAGTTGACAGTGAAGGTCTGGAGTGCAGTAGGCACTTAGAACTCAGCCTCCCAAATCTGCACAGCTACTCTCAAAGCGGACAGACTTTGGTCATCTTGTTGGACAGCGACTGATCCTGTTTTGTTGCATCAACTGCTGCAGCTTATGTATTTACATGGCATTGATTTATTTTGGTCACATGTTCCTGGATGTGCGAATCCACTTTGTACCTGTAATGAGCAGATATTCTTACAGAGTATTTTAAGAGTAAATGTTTAACATCTCTCTGGCAGAATTGTCGAGTTCACCTCCAGGACCTTACCACCAGGAGCCCTATGTTTGTAAGGCAGAGGAGCGCTTTAAGTCTCCACCCATTCTTCCTCCACACCTACTGCAGGTCATCCTGAATAAGGACACAGGCATTTCTGTAAGTACATCAGTCTGTTTTTCTGAATAAGGGCCTTGAGGGTGTGAACGCATGGGGAAAAATCTGGAAGACTGAAGGAAAAGTCTTACAGTGGTTGCCGTGTTTGTAAGTTTCATATTATATTAAAACCAGGTGGATCCATCTGAAGTAACTTATCTTTCTACTTGACTTAAGAGAACTAGATTGTTGTTTTATACCCTCAAACCCTAATCTTCCTACTGCAACACTACCTAAATGTCACGAGTACGTAAGAAGTAATTGAAATCTGTTTCATGATGGCAGTGAGGATGCAGAGGGTTTCACCCTGGAGGGATTTTGTATCATTCTGAAACTTTGTTTTTTTTGATGGACTCTGTGCAAGAAGCAGTACGATGCATTTGACCGTGTGGCTAGTTGCAGATGGTGTTTATCACCCATCAGCTCTGACAAGTAAGCTGTGAGTTCTGTTATTTTCACACTGTCTCACTTTCTCTTTTTTCCAGTGCGATCCTGCTTTACTCCCTGAACCCAACCATGTCATGCTGAACCACCTCTACGCACTTTCTATCAAGGTGAGAGGCCAGGACACATACTTCACACTAGCAGGTTTTAGATAATTATATAATATGCTCACTTGTTTTCAATCTCCTGTAGGATGGAGTGATGGTGCTTAGTGCTACGCATCGTTACAAGAAGAAATACGTGACTACTTTGCTGTACAAGCCAATATGAACATCGTAGTACTTTGTGACCAAGTATTCTGGGCCAGTGCAGTCTCAGAAAAAAAAAATGCTTCTCTTACCAAATGTATTCCTGCTCTGTGCTGTAGCAAATGAACTCTAATTTCATATTGTTTCTGAGACTTCCAGGTTCTCCTATATTTGCCTTATTTTCCCAGTCCCACCTTGGATGTTCTTGGAGACGGCAGCTCCATGGCAACGAGACTGATGGCAAAGGTGTCACTGCCTGTTGTCCGTTCAGTTAAAAAACACACTGATTCAATAAGGCTGAGAAATGTGAGGGCAGCAACAGATTAAGGACCTTCAGAGAGCCAGATTATAGGAAATAAACAAGCCAGCCCAAAGTCTAGAGAGTTCAGGATTCTTGTGGAATCTTATCTGAGCTCAACATCAGCAAAAGCAAGCCCATGACTGCTTTCATAACTTATGTGCATCAAAGCCACAATTATTTCAGTAGCAAGTTTCACACTTGTATGGCTGAAATAATGGTGAGGAGTGATGATTATTTTGTAGCGTCTTTTCTAGGGAAAATCATTGACACAATCACCTGCACGTTCCTTTTTTTATTTTACAGTAGATTGGGGTGCTCTCTTTCTACTGTGAATAGCTCTGTAGTTTTTCTCTTCATGAGAACTGAAATATAACTTTTCCCCTGTGGAATTTCTGTAATTGAAACAATTTCAGTTGTTTTTACTGGCTGGGTTTTTGTGTAAATCATAAATGTGTCTTGCAGTAATCTACTTTTGTAACCACTTTCCCTTGCTGTCTGATAAATTCTTCAAGCTGGGCTAGGTAGCTGTAATGAAATCAGGAGATTCCATTTAGGGATAAGTTCTTCAGTAACAGCCGCTGTCAGCCGACTCAGAGGTGACTGCAAGTTACCTGCATCCCAGTGGCCAACCTCCCGCTGTGAGTGGCTGTGATGTGCTGGATGCAGCAGCATTGCACCTCCTGTACCCAGGGCTGGAGCTGGGCCTCCTTGGCAGCAGCACAGACCACAGGTGTAAAACCCCTGGTGCTTCCAAAGCCAGGGCTGTGGTAAGTGCTGCAAAGTTTATTCTGTTTTCTCAGTGATTATAGTAATGTAATGTCAGGTTGCCCGTATGCGGTATTCAGAGCCTGCTTAATCCCCAAATAAATGCAACACTAATGCAAAACTTCCTGCTCGTGTGCCTCGGGCCTGCCTGGAGAACCCACCTCAGGAGCTGACCTGCTGGGTCTGCTCCTGGTCAGGGCTGGTGCCTGTGCCAATGACAGGCAGCCCCAGTCCCACGGGGGGAAGAGCACGTGGAACAAAGCAGGAGGGACAGAAGCCGCAGCAGCCAGCATTCAGCAGAACCACAGGGGACGGTGGTTTGGCATCCTCCTGTCTGTTCACCAGCCTTGTTGCAATACTCTGAGTCGCTCAGTAGATCTGGGTCTAGTGCAATGGTTTTCTTGGAAAACTTTCTTCATTCTGTGCTATGGATGGTATTTGGTATTCTGAACTATGGAATTGCTTTTGTTTTCAGCCTCTTTAGAACCAAATAAAACATTTTCAAGAAAAGTGGATGATGCTGTTATAAGTCTTCCCGTTTCTGGTGACCTTCCTTGCGTTGTTACTTGTTACAAGTGGTGCTTGGCTGATTGACCTTTTTATGCCTTGGTGGACTGGGCAAGCTTTTTGTCCAGTGATCCAGCTTGGTCATTCACAGTTACTGAGTTGCTGAAGGATGTGTTAGTGTGTATTTGTGATGCAATGTTTACAGTTTGATGATTTGTTACAGGCTGCAGTGATCAGGTAAGAAAAAAGAATAAATTGATCTTGGCCTTACGCCTTGCTGGTTTTGTTAAAGTGACCCATGTTGTAATCAAACTGTTTGCTGTTCTGAGCCTTTCTCCTGGGCAGTGTCAGAGGCACACCAGGTACAGCATTGGAGTCAGCTGTGCAATGGAACAGCCTGCACCCTCTGTAAGTTTATTGGCATCAGACAATACTAAGTCTGGGACGAGGCTGGGAGCTGCTAGAAGTGTATGCTGTAGTCTGCCTGAGTGTGGAGGGGCTGTTGAGCTCAAGCTAGTTAGGTCAGGGCTTAAAAAAATAAAAAAATAAATTGAAAGAACAGCAAAGGGCAATGGTAAGCAGGTCGGAACAATTCCAGTTAACTAATCTTAACAGGATCTCCTCTTGTTGAAATGTAAGCTCAGTCAAAACTGCCATTTTGCTATATACATGACAGCAGTATTTCTGGCCATGGTTTCATTAATTCTTGCTAACCTTTGTGGATTTTTTTTCCTAATTACATATCTGCATGACTCACTCCAGGCTTTTCATCAGTGCTGAGATGATGGAACGACAGGACAGAGCCAAACGTTTTATAGAAAACTGCTTCGTTTTTTTAAATGTGCAGCTTATAGCAAGCTCTCAGAAGGCAAAGGGTACTTAGTACATGGGGTACACCTGGCAGCATTTTATTGCCCCTCCTTTCACACTCTCCCTTCCCCCCCAAAAAAAAAAGTTTGCTTGTGCCCTTCAGAGCCCAGGGTGAAGGGCCCCATTTATTTTTTTTTTGGCCAAGCAATCCAGCCCAGCCCACCAGGGGCTTGCAAGAGTGATAATTCTGTGAACTCATCCAGCTGTGCTTGTTCTGGATGGGTGAGCACAGCTGCCCAAAGGCTGGGGGCCAATGTGGGGCCCCCTCCCAACCCCAAGAACAGGGTGGTGACGTGTTGTCCTCCAGCACCTGTGGCTTCACTAGACCTCTCCCAGGAGCCACAGCCTTCCTCCAGGTGAGCCCTTGACACACCTCAGCCCCCCAGAATCACTTCCTCCTCAGCAGGAGGACTGAGGACTCAGGCCCAAGGTAAGCAGAGGTAAGTGGTGGTGGGGTGGTTTCTTTTTGAAGGTGGGGAGGGGGGAGTTGTCTGCCTGACAGGTGAATGAATTGGCTGATCACACATACAGTCCCTTATTATAACGGGATGAATCAAATCCCTCCAAAGGCAAAAGCTGGATGAAGAGTTGGATTTATTAGCTCGCTTACATTCCCCACCCACCTCTCACAGTCTGTGCTGTTATGTTTATTCTTGGCTGTTGCTAGGAGAGCACTTTTTTTTTTTGTAAGGTAGATGCAGA
Source organism: Anas platyrhynchos (assembly GCF_047663525.1). Taxonomy (NCBI): domain Eukaryota; kingdom Metazoa; phylum Chordata; class Aves; order Anseriformes; family Anatidae; genus Anas; species Anas platyrhynchos. The sequence continues at coordinate 7,476,792 of NC_092602.1, forward strand.
GCCTTTTGTTACTCTCATTCTGGGACTCTGGAGTAAGCCATTATATTCTATAAATAACAGGAACTCCCTTCCCCCAGCCCCCCACCCCCCTAAATTTCAGCATGACATGGGGTGGTCGTGCTGAAGTGGATTTGTGCAGGGTTCTTGATAATCAAAAGGCTCAATAAGTAATTTTTTTTTACTCCACCAGTTTCTGGATTATTTTAGTTTTGTTACAATTCTGATCATGCATCATAGGACTGCAACAATGAGCTTTAAATAAGTATTCTTTGTGCACAGTAAAATAGAAATAAAGGAACATTTAACAAGTTAGCATTTCATCATATACATCAGATAGTAGGCACAATAGATAAATCAAGCAGCTTGGTTTTTATGTAGAGCATTTTCATGAAGAATGTCATGTAGACCAAAATGTAATAGGAGCTATTAGTAACCCTCCCACACACCCTCCAACAAGCCCTTTATTGGGGGTAAGGGGGCGGCTATGTGCACAAAACCAAAAACACTGAACAGTAGGAGGACAAATTAAGTTACTGTAGGCAGCAGTGTGAATATTAAAAACCTCTTCCTGTGAAAGAATACTTCAGACCCTGTAAAAACTGGTTCAGTTAAAAATAGATGTATTTACATTTAAGTCTGATCTAGCAAGTTTTCCCAGCAGGTGTAAGTTAAGATGTACAGCAACTCTGCAGGTTGTACTCAATCTGAATTAGATTTGTGAATGTTTCTTTTTTTAAAAAGTTGCAGCTATTAGGCCTTAAAGCACCAGCATAATACAGCAGTGGGATGAGTAACTATCTGTCCCCTTTGCTACCAATACTCTGCTGGGATAAATCCCAAAACCTGTCATTAGATCACACTATTGTTAATTAAGATGTTTCTTTTCCAGCTCAAAATGCATGGGTCATTTAGCAGGGCCACATTCTTTTCCCATATACTCACACGTGTCTTACCTCTACCCACATCGCCAGTTAAGTACGTGAGGGCAGAATTTAGCTGTAGGTGTTCGCAGCTGACTGCTGCTAGAGTAAAAGAGTTGGAGAGATCCCTCTGGTTTAGTTCATATGAACATGCTTTGCCTTTGTGAAGCCACTTATGCTACTAGTTCAGGGCATAACGACTATTAAAATGCTAAATAGTCACGGTTAGCTCTTTGGTAAGCTCTGACGCCTATAGATTACACAGCCTTGAATGCTGGGTGCAATATTGGGATGGCTACGGGTTTCTCTGTATAGAAGGAAGCGTTCATTTCACCATGCCAGTCAAGATAGTTATTTGTTTTATTTGGTTATTGTTCAACAACAAAGTTCAATACTTTCCAGATGGAGCTTTGAACTGTCCCTCTAGTTCCCTCCCTTATCAATAATAAAAAGGTAATGAAGAAAATTCCTGTAATTTTAGATACCTAAAACCTCATTTATGCTAACAAGCTTCAGTTGCAATTTAATGTTACAATATTTCTTCATGGGAGCTAGGAGGATTGAGCTGAGGCCCCTCCAGTGTCTGAAGATGGCTGTCCACAACCACCATTAAAACAAAAAAGCTAGTGTTGAAAAACACACAGTTTACAATAAAAAAGTAGAAACCAATTCAATTCCCTTTTGTTACGAATATAAAGTTTCTTGTAAATATGTACAGTCCTTTGAGCTATTTCTATAGCAGGAAGCATTTCACAAACAAGACACAAGATATACACTTTCAGGACTCAACAAGCCCGTTTCTGAGGTCTTGAAGATCTTCCATGAGATGCAAAGATTTAAAGACTGATCTCAGTGACCTTTCAAAATATTCAGACCAGAAGACAAAACTTTCAGCAAGTTTCCTGCCATATCATCTGACCTAAAACAACCCAACAGACAAGAGAACAGAATACAATATTCATGAAACCTGCCAAAGGACACTGACAAGGCATTTGACTTCTTAGGGATTTTTAGAACAGGTTAGCATGGGCTTGCAAGGGACTAGCAGAAGTTTAAGAGGGTGGCCAAGGGAAGATTGGATGCAGTTTTGCTCTTTCCAGTTGTAAAGAACATGGTTGTTCACTTCGAATGTTGCTATTGCAGACTGAATGGTCAAAAATCTGCTTTGAAAATCTTTTGCTCTCTGCTTCATGTTCACAGCAAAAGAGAATAGAAAGCAATAAATGGCTCAAGGTTAGATACGCAGAAGCGAAGGCGAAGGTGTGTTCAGTAACCGCTAAAGCTGTTCATTGTGAGTATCCTCTTGTGCCGTGACACTTGGTGCTTATTGTACGGCAAGTTACAGCTCACAGGGACGAGCCAGCTCTGGGCTGCTCCTCTCCCTGGGGAACGTGGGCTCCTCGTGGGCTTTGAGACGGGGCTGTGGTGTAATTTCTGAAAGGACCACGTTTAATGCTGAGAGGAGAACACAACTGTGACTGTAATTCTTGTCATAGAATAAGGCTTGTTAACTCTTCATTGCCAAATTTCCAGAGTAATTAACGATTATTTTGCAGCGTAATCTAGAGGTTTCAGTTAATTTACAAGTGAGGTACAATACACTACTCAGCAAAGCAACCTAAAAGGAGAGAGCAGCCAGTGATGGTGCAGCAGCATGCAGTGAACTGTCATGCAGAAGACCTGGATAAAGTCTTAACACCCCAGTAGCTTATAGATAATGCACTTTGTCTTGGGGTAGGGCACGTGGGATCACTTAAAGCGGGGTTCTTCCCTCCCCAGAGCTGCTCTAGAGCAAGTTTAGTGAGAACAAAATAACTCTCAGAAGTGGCAGGTGAACAGACTACAGAAGTAATTTTTTTTGTGTTCTGTAAAGAATATCCAATCACACCTACTGAACGACCTTGGCCCTTCTGTTTCCAGGCCACCAGGAATTCCCAGCACATCTCAGAACTATGATCAATTATCTGGTAAGGGGTGCTAACCACATTGAAGATCTGGGGTGGGACTCTAGTCCCATTTAATTTCCTTGATGAAGCACTAGGGACTAAAGTGAATACAAAAAGTTCATGAACTGCTTGAAAGAGTAACAGTAGTACAAAGTGCAAAAACAGGAGTGCAGGAAAGTGCAGAGAAATTAACTGAGATGCGAACAATCTTCAGAAGCGTCACATCTCCTGATGCGGAGCTAGCTTTGGCCCAGAAATGCTGTTTGGTAACTGGGCAGCAGACATGGAGTGCATATACTCAGTATATTTCCTTTTTTCTTTTTTTTTTTTTTTCCTGCAGGTCAAGATGAATAACTTTGTCTAGCTGAGACTTACACTGAAGACTGGTCCCAGACCTGGCAGGGAAATAAAATGACAGTTAACGTTGCACATATTTTCCTCATATATGCACAGGTGCCAGAAGCAGTACATCATCTAACTACTGCTCAGCAAGTGCTGCATGCCTAATTGCTTCTAGGTGGCATCATTCTTAAACCACTGACAACAGCAAGCATCAGCACCACCCTGATCACAGCAGGTTCCCACATTCATTTCTCCAGAAACAACAACCTCCCCCTCAAGTCCTCAGTAACTCAATTGATGTTAGTAAATGCACCTGCACTTTCACATCTGAAGGACTTCAACCTGTCCCAGGGTCAAGCTGCTTTTGCAATTACAGAACTAGCACACAGGAGGGTGTTCACAGTGCCAGTGAGTTGCACAACTTGTGTGTATGTTTTGACAGAAATGAAGTGGGGTGAGATTTGATTTGCTCTTATGCTTTACAGTCACCAGCCCTTCTGAAGTCCATGTCTTTTCACAAGAACAGAAAAGTTTCCGAGCTCCTGACTTACCTTGTTGACTTGAGCAAGAGGAGTTCTGGCACCACTCACAGGCATTCGTCCTCGGCTGCTCTCGTCAAACAGTCTTCCAGGGGACCTTTCTCTGCGGGTGCTCAGAAGCCGTCCTGGAGATTTCTCCCTCTCCAGTGGTCGCCCAGGTGACTTGTCCCTCCGTAGCTCTGTCCTTCCCTCGCGGTACCGATGTGGTGTGCTTGGTTCTCGAGGGTGGCTTGGACCTTCCGGTGGTCCTGGGCTTGATGCAACCCGCTTGGTTATGTGCTCGTTGTATGTGGGCGGACCTCTCTTGTTAGGGCTACTGTCATTCAAAAATAATGGACGCGAACAGCTGAGCAACAAAAACCTCACGTTAAATTTTCTTTTAGCAAAAATAAAGCTTTATCGTAACAGCCAGCAGTGTTTATGTGAAAAATCATCAGACCTCCTTAGGCCAAGCTGAAAAGTGCAAAGAAGTTTTGATGGCTGAGTATTCCTTACATTAGCGACACTGGTAGGGTGCCTTAATAAATTGCTACTGCCTTAATAAATTGCTAATTGCTAGACATCCATGCTCTTTTAAGAGGAAGGGGCTCTTGATTTAGAGATTCTTAAAGTCAATTTTTAGTGTCACATCAGTATCATCTAAGGTCAGCAAGTTTTGAAGTCACAGTGGACCAACATTAACAGCTGAAGATCACAAAACATCTTTTACTTGGGTTTGTAGAAGAGATTACCCACATGCTCCTACAGAGTTAATGTTTCTTAGTGCTCTGGGTTCTAAAAGACGAGTGACTCCAGTCCTTGTTCCATTCCAGAATTACAATAACTCCAAGAATGGAAGGAGGCCAAACATTTGGGGGTAAAAGCTCTCTAGAGTGAGTTTGCTTACACAAGGACCATAACACACTGACTTTTTCATACCTGCGTGTAGCAGAAGATCCTCTGTGATGCTCATTGTTGGTCTCCTTCACCAGATTGCCCTTACAGCAAATCACTCTTAATTTGTCTTGGTAGGAGGAGGCCAAGTAGATAGCTCCAGATGAAATTGCAGGCCCTAGGTACCGTGGATTTGGTATCTCCAAGTGGGCTCGTGCAGGAGTTCTGTGTAAAATTGCAGAAAAAAAGTCTTTACAATGACAATTGCCTGCACATTTTCCTGGGCAGTACAAATACATGTATTCTTCAGCACATACTGTTCAAAATAATGAAAAAAAGAACTACTTACCCTAGAGACGCTCGTGCCTGAATCTCTATCACTTCAAGGGAATTGAAGTGGGTCACAAAGAGATATGGCTCCCTGTAGGCTGAAAGAACATCATAGAAACAAGTAAAACACAATGTAAAATTCTCTATTAAAAACTTCTAAAAAGCATCAGTGAACACAACAGAGCCCTGCAGCCCATTGGAGAAAAAACAGGAAAACTAGGTTTCCTGTAATAAGACAGACAGTATTACTAAACAGAGAGAGAGAAGCTTAGAGAATTGCTCTGAAACTACCTGCATCCCAACAATTTTACTAACTGAAGTATTATGAATTAGGCATTAAATTGTGCTATTAACTGCACAAAATCCATTACATAGAACGAAAGGCCTGAAGGATCCGCACTGGAATGATATATTCTTGACTATTTCAGAAACTTTCAAGCATCATTAAAAAATCCACTAGCCAGTTTAGTCACTGTCAGACTAGGAACATTAAGGAAATACATCAGTTAGGTTTACTTTTCCCTAATTGTTTACACCTCAAGTGGTCTGCCATTAGGATTTATTCTAATCTTAAATCATGCGAAAATTTCCATAGCTTCTGGGAGCACTGGGAGAGGTGGGAAGAAAACTGCTGAGAGTGAAGAATGCCTTTCCACAGGAGCGTTTTCTTGTTTCAGTAATGTCTGTAATCCAAGCGAATGTCCCTCTACACCTACCAAAAGCTAAAGGTAAGCGATTCCATTTCAGGTCATCCGTCCTACTGCGTCTTCCATAGGAATCCACAAAGACCCCGAACTCTGCCAAGAAAAGTCGTGTTATATCATAAGCAAGTGCTTGGATATTGACTCACAGTGAGGTGCTCGCTGTCTTGCCATGTCCTACAGTGCCCTGACATTGCATTGTCTAGATTTAGGAGAACTTGCAGTACCAAAAGGTACTTAACTTCTAGGTCTCTTTATACCAATTAAGGTAAGGTCATTATTTCATCTGTTTTTACAGCTGGGAACACTATGAGACTCCTACTGTAACTCGCTCAGAATTGCTGCTACTGGGCTTTTGAAGACTTTCTGTGCGTTTCCAGGACACTATGCTAGAGAGCCAATATGAAAAAGCAACGCACCCTCTTTTTATCAGCACAAGAAAATTAAAAGGTCTCGTCTATATATATGGAAACCAGACAAGAATTCCTAAGCTTGAAAACCCCCTAGTGTTTTATCAGGCTGATCAAACACCTGTCTGCACTGAACACTGATTACAATCCCTTCTTTTCTGGGCACAGAAGACTATTTGTGGTAACTGACCCAGAGGCACAGAGAACTTTTAAGTCAGAATCAAGCTTATCAAAAGTGCTTCAGCAGACTGGATCAGGAACAGCTATTGTAGCACCAACATCCTGTGCATCTTACTGTTTAAATTACGGGAAGTAAACTGTTCAGCTTTCTATTCCAGCAGTACCTTCTGACAGTTCACAAACCTAGAGCAGGTGTAGTACAATCATACAACACACTTACCATGGAAACACAGCAGATATTCCTCCCTCTGCCCCGTTGGGTTCACCTGGATGATACTGACTGGGAAACTGTTGGTGGATGCAGCAAACACAGCAGAGGCCAAAGTATGATCATTTTTATCCAGAAACTCTGCAAAGAGAATGGGAAAACCAGCTTGATCAGCACATTTTTCTCTCCCCCAAAGCAGTACTTCCATCTCCACCAAAAGAATCTGTGGAGCCATTTGGTGCGTTCCTTAGGAAATGCCTCCTACCCTCCAGCGTATACTGTTTCATCTCAATTTCATAGAACTTGTTAGTTCCAATGATGATGCTGTAAGTGGTCAAATGTATGCAGCTGCAAGGCTCTGAGGTTTCAATCTCCTGGAGAAGAGGAAAGTATAGACCAACATTAGTTTCCTGTAATTCTTTACAGCTATTAATTATTCTGGAAGATTATACATTGCCACACTTACAAAACAGAGAGTCAGCAACCCCAAAGTCATTAGCCATCTCCCAAAAACATGGAAAAGTAATTGTTAGAAGGACATGTTTTTATTTTGTTGAAAGTAACATTTGCTTGAATATAGAATTGTAGGTCAGCTCAACTCTGGGTGCTAACCTTACTGAGAAACTCTTCCTTTTTTAAAGATACTCCATCCTGGAAGACATTCTGCTGTGTAGCTCAGTTTTCTGTAGCAGCAGGGAGTGGCTTTTATATTTATAGTAGACCACAGCCACACCAACAACTGCACATCTGAACAGTGTGTCTGGAGATGACATATGAGCAGGACTGAGCAGTTAAGAGTTGAATCAGAGAGACGTCACTGTGAAGTACATCAGTTAAATTTGCCCCAGCTCCTCAATAGCTGTGCTAAAACAATCACTTCCTAGCCTGGAAGTCACTAGAATTCAGAGCAGCTGCTAGAAAGGCAGACAGAAGATCCTAAAATAACTGCAGTAGAATTGACCCAATCACCCAATCAAGTCCCAGACTTACAAGGAACAAAACTCGTCAGTAGTCATGCCCACCACTGTGATTTGCCCAACAGAAAGAATCAACTCAGTAATACATCTCTGCTATGAACATGGATAAGAAATTAGCTCAGTGGCTCATTAAAGATGATGACAAACATACACAGCCTTCCTTCCTTGTACAAAGTAACACAGTACATTGCCCACCAAGATTTGTATTATGACCAAATACCTAGGAAAGCTCTGCAGACTAGACTGACAACACAGACTCTAAGATCTTCTGAGGATAAGGCTCCTTGCATAACCCACATTTGCTCCCCAAGCTGCTTCAGTTAATCCATAACAGTCCCTGATGGAAAGGTCTCAGAAAACAGAATCCCTTCATGAAAGTTGCCGTTCTCCATTCTACAGTAATGTGTGGCTACTGCCATATTCATTGGGATTTCATTGGATCACAGAATTGGTATGTTTATGAATTAGGATGTTCTAACATCTGTACGTTCCAGCCCAGCATTTTATCCAGAAACCTTATAGCAATCATTTTGATTTGCCTCCATCCTAAGCTGTAAAGATCACTTCAAATACTTCTCTCCAGAGTCATGCATTTGATCTAGACTTCTTTAATCTCTACTGTCTATTGTTTACCCTAGTTTATCTGGAAATTTAGTTGGCAGCACAGAAGAGTATATTCTGGGCTTTCTGCCATCTTGTTAGGATCTAAATTAAGTTGTCTGGATCAGTGAAGATAAGGAAAACCTGCCTTCTAAAGCACGCCTTTGCACATTCTTCCTGTAAGCCCTTGTCAAGGCACTCCGCACCATGGAGAAGCTGAATGGCAGCACCAGCAGAGTGGTGGCTGTGCATCTTCAGAGTTTCCTGTCAGCTCATACTCCATTGTGAGCAGGACTCAATATCTGCTACAAAGCTTGTACATGTTCCAAGTTTGCTGGTATCCTCATTGTCTGTGCCAAGATTTTCTCCAGCAAATGTATCTTAACTTCCCAGGAGGCCAGCACGAAGAATGCGTGCCTGCAACTGGTAGTCTGAAGGAGTTGCAGTGGATCTGCTTTTCATATCCACACTTGGCAGAATGAAGCAATACAGGTGCCAGTACCACGCAGTACCAGTGGTGCAGGCAGACATGGTTCCACACACAGGAGGTGTGCACACAGGTATATAAGGTCTGGATCTTACTGCCTTGTTGGCTGGCCAGGAGAAAGGACACGTATATCAGGGCAAGTATAGCAAACAGCTGTCTGTCCTGTGATGGGATAATACCAAATGCACTTTGATTTCCCTCGGAACAGTAAACAAATTCAGATACTCATTACTTGTTTAATTTCAAAGAAGAGAGGTCATTTGTTGAGGATTTCTCCAAAGGCAATAAAGGTGAAAAAACACTGCTGGATAACTAAGAAGAAAGCCTTCCTCGGGTAAATAAACAGGGGTACAATTACAGCTGTATCCAGTATCTCAAAAAATCCCAATTCCCTGTTCTGCATCTCTCCAAATATGCAAACCCTTGGTGTAGGAACTTGCCGCCTGCTTTCTTTGTAGCCTGTGCACATTGCAGTTTGCTATCATTTTAGCTGGAAAGCAAATGTCCTTATGGATGCACAAAAAGTTTAAGGTGTTCACTCCAGAGCAAAGCAAAGTCTTAGTGCAGGGTGTCAATTGCCTTAGCTACTGAAGAGCATTACTAAGCTTACCTTTCTGATGCAGAACTTGTTCAAGCTCTCATTATATCGCAGAACAACCACTTTATTGGGCATGGCTGCACAGATACAAAGACCATTCTCCACCTGTAGGGAAGTTTACAGGCAAGGTTTAGGGTGGTAATGGAGTAAATTCTAATGCTGAGTGTATGGAACAGATCCAAATCTCTCTCAACACAAAAAGAAGTTTGCAGAGTACTAAGGTAGTTATTGCTAAGTGGTGAAATACTGAAAAGCCTCTTCAAACTCAAGAGAATGTGAATTTGAACTGCTTCTATCATTTCTTTTATACTTGAAACAAGTTAATAAAAATCAGAAGCTTTTCCACAGAAAAATGTTTCATTAAAAGGAATAAAAACTGACACAGGTTAGGTTTAATTTTACCCCCTCAAGCTGTTATCTTAAACATCTCTTTGAACTGAATGATGTTTAGTTTGTTATCAAAGTAGTCTGCAGAATTAATTGTTAATGAGATTTTTTTTATTTTTTAATATTGTGGCTAGATGTTCCATAACGAAACTGGGAATTAGCAGAAATATCAAACGTTGTCAACTGACACAAGCACATAAATAAATTTGCTAACCTGGAAACTGTTACATGACATTCAAGAACAAATAGCAGATGAATTTCACTAAGTATAAATCTTAACATTGAAGTCAACTATGAGGAGGCATGCTATGCTTTGCTGGATTTCTTATTATGTAGAAGTCTAGGATATAGCATCATGCCATCCTGACTGAATTTATTTGTATTTGTAGTAGATCCTCCAAACTGGCTCCAGCTCAGTCTCTTTTCCACCTGTATTTGTCTTATTTCAAGGAAAAGATTTTAAAACAGGAATACAGACTCTGGATTTGTTGCCAGTGAAATAAAGATGCTGATTTGATTAATATTAAACTCGGTACAGACTAAAGGGTGGTCTGGGAACAGGAGGGAACTCTATCCTACCTTGCCAGCAGCAAAAAGGTGACATCCTTTGACAGCCTCAAAGACATTTGGTGAGATATCAGGCTGGGCTGGGAGGTGAGACTGGGCTAGCGATTGCTTCACTTTTTTTACATCCACCAGACACAGAGCCCTTTCTTCTCCTGCAGACAAAAGCGGTTACATTTTGTCAAGGGAAAGCTCCCTGTTCTCTACAGGTCTGTTCTGTTACCTAAGCAGCAGCTTATCATTACAGGCTGTTACCACAGTAACAGCCACAATGTACCATGTACAATTCATTTAATATAATTCTTATTAAAAGTGAAACAGAAAACTTAACAAAAAAAAAACAACAAAAAAAAACACACCACACAACCAGCAGTAAATCCACAGGAATAACAACCATGGATTATTAGTGTTGCTAAGGTCTGGTAGAACATCATTAATAATGACCTCATTAGGACACTATCCAAAATTAGCCAGGAAGTTTTCTTTTATTCTTTAGAACTTCTTAAAGTGAAAGGTTCGTTAACCTTTCTGTGCCAACATAAGTGGCAATGGGTTTCCAAGTGCTCCAATAAACTGCATTACAGACCAAGCCTCATTTCTCTCAAGAAGCCTAGGGACTCAGTAACACAGTCTTCCCCTAAAAGAGAGACTGCTAGTGTTCCTTTCATAAGGCAATCTTAAACAAGCACAAGTCCCCATTTTGTTACATGTACTAGCGTTTAGAGCAAGAAAGGTTGGAAGTTGATGTCGGCCTTAGGCCACAGAGATCATATGATGGTCCTCAGTTTGTTAACTGTGTTAAAATGGTAGGCACAGATTAGGAAGGAGTGTTCTCAGTAACCAGATTGACACTTTTTAAACACACATTGGACTGTTTGCTCTAAGACGGAGTCAGAGACCCTTCTCCAGCCTCCATCACTTTCTGCAGAGCCCCAGTGAGGAGACAAACACTCCAGGCAGGTTCTGATCCTCCTTTACTGCAGCTGCTCTGCAGTGTCTCCTCCTGCTGTATAGCAGAGGAAGAAGGAACAGGCTGATTTTATTTCTGGACTGCAAAGGGCTCAGAATGGCTACCCAGTTCCATCTGATTTCAGCCTAGCCGAATTACCTAGCTGCTCCACTCGCATGCCTGTGAAAGTCATGTAAAAGGAGAAAATGTAACAAAACAGGTAACTGCAGCTCAAATCCGTGGACACCAAGAGTGCTAAGATAACAAAGAAAACAGGGACACTTTTTAGAACTAAAACCAATGAAGACTGACCTCTTTACAAGCCAAAGCTGGAAACATTTTGTCTCTGTTCCTTACTCCCTCAGCTTTGGAAATTGAGAAATCACCTTCTATCACTTGAAGGGTTAACTAAGCCTTCAATGAGATATTCATTTACATCAGACAATGCTGTGCTAAGCACAGTAATTGATTCCTGATGATATGCTGATTTAAATAAAAATTCTGTAATTAATCTAAAGGAAGGGTTTCTAAACTTCACTAAAGTGAGTTTCCTCCTACCAATACACAGTTACCACAAAATTACTGCAGGCATATATGGCAGCATATAGCCCCCTACCTGCTATCATGAGTAGCTTCTCCAGATCCTTGATGAGGTGAATTTGGAAGACAGCACCCACTCCTGGGATGTGCGTTAAGGAATTCTTTAATACATTCAGGGCATAGAGACCTTCCTCTGCACCCACAAGTACTACCTGCAGTGACAAGAAAAAGAGAAAAATAGCACATGTGGTGAACAAGGAATGCTCCAAGAGTGAGCTTGAATAATTTCATTTACCAGTGAAGAGGAAAAAAACAAACCAATAACCAAGTATACAATTGCACACACAGATGTTAAGTTACAATTTTCATGAAAGAACAATAAAATATTCAGTAAGGTTCAACTGACCATTGTCATTACCTGGTCACTAAAGGGCATTGTGCAATTTATATCCAAACGATCTTCACCTTCTAGCTTTAGCAGGGAGTTTCCAAGCAATTTCTGCAAATGACAAAAAAGAAATTTTTTTTGTTGAGTTCATCTTGATCTCTTTCTCTACTAGTATTTGAACAATGTAAAGTCATCATTTCAGATGGGAGAAAAGTTTAGCTTTCTCAGAAAAGGAAATCTGTACTAAAAGTTGCAGGGTTTCCTCCTACAAAAGAATTAGTATACTTTCATCTAGAGGAAATACAATTAGAATTAACCTAAACTCAGACAGAACCCATTGTTGTCCCTATCCTTTCCATTTCCCTCCACCTCCTGTAATGGAGCAGTGACATTTTTTGAGAAGGATTAAAAAAAAAGTCCAAATGTCAGTGGGAGCTTATATATTTTCTCAGAGACGGAAGAAATGTTAGCATGAGAGATGATTTCCCCCTCATCAGATGTTCGCTACTTCCAGAGCTATCATTTTAACATATAATGCCATAGAATCAATTCTCCCTTTATCAGAAAATAAAGAGTTATCAGTACAACAATGTTAAAAAAGGCTATCCAGATACAAAACAACTCAATTTAACCTCTTATTCTAATCAGAAATAAAACTAAAAGCAAAAAACAAACACACAGTTCCCCCCCAAGAAACAAAAGGAAAACCCATCTCCCTAAGAATGGAAGAAGGAGCTTTTTTTTTTTTTTTTTTTCTCTTTCAAGGTTTGCTCATTCCATGTGGTACATTAGATTTAAACCACATCCTAACTGCTGTTTCTTCCGTTTGCTGGAATTAGAGATCGTTTTGGGGTCCTCTTACTATATGTCCCAAGTCTAATGAAAGCTATTGTAATATAAAACTTCAGTCTCACAAGGAACTAGTTCCTGTTACTCATACTGTCCATCTCAAGGCAGAAATAACTTACCTTCAGTTAAACCTCAGTGTGTCAAATACCAAAAAAAATATATTTTTCAAACACTCTGCTCCCTCCCAGAATATTTTATTATTAAAAGAAACTTTTATACTCACAGCATCAGCCTCAGCTTTTTCTCTGGAAACTCTCCCACCTGCCACTATTGATTCCAGTGCTGTGACCCAGCGCTGTTTGTCAGGGAAGCTGGGTGCTAACAGGTAGAGTGTTCTACCAGGCCAGCAAGTGGTGTGTGGATGAGACTCCAATTTTAGGATATATGGCACATCTGAGATGTTGTATAGATAGAATAAGACTTAGATTAGTTTTCAGAATATTGTCAGTGGACTTATATCAACACCTTTCAGCGTCATTGGAAAGAAGTTGTATTTAGCAGGATGTGTTACCATGGCAATTTATACATAGGCTTCTCCTTTACAGGTCCTGCATAGGCTAGCCACTTAAAGCTAAGTATTAGACAGAGATATGCAAACCATACGTACAAGGCTGTCTCTAATAAATAAGAATCATTTCTTGTCTTTTATTCAGAAAAGAAACTTAATGGGAAAGAAGTACAAAACCAGGCACTCAACTAAAGTTTTCCCTGTACTGTTCAAGAAAAATCTGTAAAAATTGCTTGTGGAAACCTTTGTTTTTAACAGTCTGTATCCTTTAATGTTGAAGTCAAGACATACATAATCTTTTCATCAGTTCTATTGAATACATACAAATCAAAACATTAACATTTTTTAATAATGAGATTGTATATACACCCCACAGTGTTTCTAAGTTAATAACTTTTTGGTTAGAGTACAATGGTGGCATGAATTACAAAATTTCACAGTTTATAGCGAGCACTGAGCAAAGAAATTTGAAATAAATCAAGTATGCCTTTAAGTATGTTACAAAATACTAATATTTACTTCCATTTGGCTTGATGGTTATCTTATTCACAGCTCAAGTACCATGACAGAAGCAACCGCCTGTGTATCTAGATGACTGACCTATTCACCTAATTCAGAGAGAGGTAACCTCATAATTGCACAGTTACAAAATGAAAGTTAAAGAGAGGAAAATCTGTTCAGCCAAACAGAATGCCAACTGATGTCAAGCCAGATGAAATCCATTTGACCTCACGTACATAGATTCTCACCTGTCTTTGCTGTATTGGTAAGTTCAGTAGCTCCTACAGCTCCATGAACAGTTACATCACCATCAGGAAGGCAGAGCTCAAATTCTTCCAGAGGCCTCTGTCCAGCTGCAGAGAGAATGGGGAGACGGACTAAGAAGAGCAAATTAGTGAGAAATTACCTTTGATAGCAAAATGAAGCGCATACACCCTGGATATTTCCCAGCTGGATTGTAGTGACATACCAGCCAATCAAACCATTACGGATCTAAAAAAAAAATCAACTATGTTGCTTTATTACAAAGGATTAACTTAATTAGGAACAGCCACAGCAAACAATCTTTAGGCCTCTCCAAACAATATATGAATATTGCAAGAAAAATTGTTCTTCCTAGAAATGCTGTTACCTTCTCTCGCTTCTGCATCATAAATGAGCACTTTTGTTCCTTCCAGGACAATATACTTCCTGTCCCAGCCCTGCTGCCCACGTTTATTATTCCTGAAGAAAATAAGCACAAAACCACATTGGATTTTCTACCTGGATTATGAACAAAACAAACATGCAAATTGTAGGAAGAGATTTCAGTAACAGTAAGAAACTGTAATGGGCATGTACCAATTATCACCTCACAAGAGCCAGGATAATATATAAAGCTTTTCCAAATGTTTCAGCACCTGATAATGGCACCAAGATTCATGTTTATACCTTGGCACTTTCATCCACCCTTCAAGACGTAGACTGCTGCTTGGCTCCTTCAGCTGCAGACCGGGAGAATTCATTTTATCCCGGCAGAATGCTTCAGAAAAGTGTGTGGCATATTCTGCTGGCAGTCCACAAGTAGCTGGCAAGCAAGTTGAGCATTTTGGGTGACACATCACCTGGCATTCTGACAGAAGGACAGAGAAAAACTTATGTAAAATGACAAAAAAAAGCACGGCACAGTTGCTTCAACTTCTAATGCACAACCCCCAGCTTTTATAAGAATTTCCTTCTACTCTGAACCATCTGATGTTTTCTAATGTAGAATGTTTGCACCAAGAAGTTTCAAAATTTTCATGCTTGGTCATTTATTCAACTTTCACTGAAATTCTATTCTAGACAGCTTATCCTTTTTCATTCTACTGCCATGTTACACTCCGCACATATGCTCTGCTCTTACCAAGACATTTAGATGCTTGCCGTCCAAAGTGCACAGTATCCAGACATACTGCACATTTCGTTGCTCTCATATTTAGCCCCACATTAAAACGATGTGGGATATTGTGATGCATTCGCTCTTTCAGGCGCCGACTGTACTCTAAAAAGGGACAAAATCTATGATCAGGATGCAAACTGTAACAAGGATGAAAATTATAATAAGTTCAGGCATTTTAAAGTCAAAGGAATTAAAAAGTGATTGAATATCCCTATCAAAGCCCCAATGAAAATAGACCCTGTCTATTTTTCTTTGCAATCTGCAAATCTTAAACTACATCTCTACCACAGTAACTACCTTATACAGGTGCACAGAATGTGCCACTTTAGAGCAGACTATAGAGCTGAAACTGCTACTGTTTGGTGTAGCAAGATTATGCCAATCAATCCAGCTAAATTTCAAGTCTGCACTTAACTGCAATTCTTACAATGTGCTAGACTAATCACAGTTTTGCTTATAGCTAACAAACCCTTCAGCACCTATATTTTTGTAGTCAATATACAGCAGGCCTTTTCCATACAGCCTTCATACTAACCATCGGTGCCAGCATATCTAGAAGCATACCTAAAATCCCTGTTAGTGGATCTACTCTGTATTTTTGATCGTTAAGGAATAAAGTTAATCCTTCAAGGCATGCTCTTTTACTGAATAACATGATTCTATTTCCTGACCATGATCTGCCACTGAAGACATCTTCCTATGCTGATGCTATCCATCCTTACAGCACCCTGTGCCTCCCCAGTATCTGTGATGGTGGGACCTTGTACTTGTGCTTTTGGCTTTTCCATTTTCTTCTAAAGACTGGAGGTTGTAGCTCAGAGTCTCTAGGTTTGACACTCATTCTTAAATACCAGTTAGTTAAGAATAAAAGAACAGAGCCCTTAATCCCTTTACTTTTTCTGATGACCCTCTCCCCTCCATTCTTAGTAATATGGAAGGGTATCCCCTTCTTCTAGTTAATAGGGTATCAATATCTTTGACCTGGTAACTTCCATTTATGCCTAACCCAAGTCTTCTCCTATTACCAAAAATCTTGATTGAATCTTTCTGCTCAGCAGAACAAATCTGTAAGCAGCTTAGATAAGTAAAAACCTTAATTGCTAAGGAAACAGCCATAAATCCTTTTGATCAATGCACAGAATAGTACAGAAAACATACTCATTTGAAAAACAGAAGTTCACCAAGGACCTACCCTCTGGTGTGGAAGATTCCTTCCTGCGACTGGAGGGTGGAGCTAGCAGACTGATTGGAGTAGGCTGATGCTCTGGTGAGCGGACTATGGCAGACATGATGATCTGCTGCCTGGCTGTGGCTGGAGTGGATGGATGAGGGTGGTCTGATATTTTCCGATGAGCAGCTACAGATGAGATAAATATCACTGATCAACATAACCAATATGAAGCACTAGTTCACAGCAGTGGTTCTGTGCAACCATTCAATGGTTACAACCAGCAGAAAAACGTGTAGCCTTACTGCATCTTCACAGCAGTAGGTAAGACTTAAACAACACATTACTGTTCTAGCGGCATACAATTAAAGACATGTTTTCAGACCAAAAATGTGCGTCTCCTCCAGATTCACCTTTTCTGCTAACTCCTACCTTCTTCACGAGCAGATCTGAGCTCAATGCGTGTTTTCTGTAGAGCCTCCTCCAGCTCAGCAGAACGAGCTTTCTCCTTCTCCAGTGCCACTTTCAGCTCATTGTATTGCAGGGGAACCTGTGTGGGTAAAGAAGGGTCCTCTTTCCGCCGACTAAACAGGCCCTAGCAACAGAAACACACAGACAACTCCTAACTCCTAGTAAGAGATGGCTTAAACTAGGCAAAGTGAAACTAGCTAGTGGCAGTCCGGCCAGAGGGCCTAATGGTAATTCTGATATAAGTACGGATGGATTTTTATCTCATACTGGCACTGGAGAAAAAGTGTTGCGATATGGATTAATTTAAAGAGGGACAAACATTACCTGTTAGTACTCACACCTTGAGTTTCCGAAAGCATCTAGACAGAGGATCTCAAAATATGTGGTTAAAATTAATTTAAATTCAAAATGACAGAACTGCTTATGACACAGATGTGACAAGCCATGTCACCTGACTAATCAATCCTATGCTACAAGACAACCACTCTAGATACAAAATATGTTCATACACACGTACATACTGTTATAAAAAAGAAAAAAGCATGATAAAATTAAATTAAAACTCTGTATTCCTACAGCCTCATTGATGTGTAGCTACTGGATTGTAACCTAAGTATTGTGGGAATAACAAAATACCAGAAAGGCCATGTGAAAGACATTCTGCCTTGTAAAGCTTGTGCTCAGTGACTCGAATACTTAGATGAGGACACATTTGTGTTGCACAAAGAAAGATAAAACAGAATATTTTGAATACACAGCACATAACTAATCACAAAGCCATTATTTAAGTCCATGCCTCAAACCTTTTTCACCCACCTTTTTCTTTTTTGCCGGTTGGTCCATCTTTGCCTGCAGGAAATCAATGAGTTTGGTTTGCTGAGAAATAGTGCCCTCCATTTTCACTTTTTCATGGGAATAGAGAACCTGTGAAATAAACAAATACGTAAGCAATTTCATCCTAACAGTAGAAACAAATAGACAACTCAATAGAACGAAGTTAAAAATAGTGTATTAGGAAGTGTCACACAGAAACAGTAAGCCACATGCCCAAAGTCCACATTAAATAGGAAGCACAGAGTCCTGCCCACTGTTTCCTCACCCTCACCTGAATGTTTTCCAGCTGATATTCCAGATCACTTCTTTCAGTCTTCAGAAGATCTGCTCGATCTAGAGCCTCCTGTAGTCCTTGAGTTAGGCGGAAGATGTGATTCTTTTGCAGATCCATTTGCTGTTGCAGCTTTGCCTGCTGTTAATAGGAAAACAAAGGCCAGTGTTTGTTTGTTTTTTTAAAAAGTTATTGCATGTTAACATTCCTAGTAAATTAAGCATATTGCACAACTTGAAACTAAACTGACACTTTAAAAGCTAAAAAGCTACAATATTCTAATTTTCCTTCCCTTCAAAGTGCAATATGACTATTTCCATGTAGTGTATTGACATTAATTCATAGCAACAGAATTTCTTTCAACTATGTGTTCAAGCTAATTGCTTTTTAAGCACTTCAAAATTTTGTAATTATTAATTGTACTGCACACACACATGAAGTAATTTGCATGCCATTTCTCAAGTCCTTTATGCAATCACCAAAAGCCATCTCAGCTGTTCCTAGTAAAAAAGATCTTTCCTATAAACCAGGATAATCTCCTGCCTCTATTCACATGAGATGAGGAAATTTAAGTC
Source organism: Anas platyrhynchos (assembly GCF_047663525.1). Lineage (NCBI taxonomy): Eukaryota > Metazoa > Chordata > Aves > Anseriformes > Anatidae > Anas > Anas platyrhynchos. The sequence goes on from NC_092602.1 coordinate 7,495,328, forward strand.
CAAAAGTTTACATCTTTGTCTCCAAACAACAGAAAACAGCACATGATACAACTACTCCTAACTAGTTTTCTTGATGAGAAAATCCCCAAGTATGAAAACCATCAATGCTGAGATATTATTAAGAGCCAGAAATTTTTCACTGCAATTCATAATGGAATTATCAACTCTATGGTAACTTGTCTGTGCCCCAGGTACATCAACGGGCTCTAACTCCCCTGTGTAGCCTGCAACCACCTTTCCTCCAAAGTCTTCCTCTACAAACTCTTCCCCCACTACCTAGGTTTTGGCCTGCATTCAACAACTCTCTGATACGGTGCATGTGTGTAACCTTGGATCAGACCTCTGTGAACCCAGCTGAATTATGAAAAAAAAGAGCCATGAAAAGCCTCACCTGTGGCCTCCACCCCCATGCACCCTCAGTACATTGGCTCCAGAGCTGGTTTTGAGCTATGGTCCTTGCCCTTGCTGTGTCAGAACTATGGTGTACGAATGCTGTGCCTGGGCATGGACACTGCCTTGCAGAGGTGACCTAGGATGTACCTTGTCACTACAGGCTTCTCCAATGACCATCAGGGAACCAGCTTAACCCAGTTACTGTCACCAGACCTGATCTGGTCTTCTTGTGCAGGTACTGTGGGACTGTGCCTACGGGCTGCAAAGTCCCTGTCCCTGCCCACCTTGCTGGCAGCTCTTGGCTCCCAGCTCACCTTTCCTTGCACAGCAGTTCACCTTTACCGCTCCCTGCTGCAGCCATCCATTTTGCAAAGTTTTAAGTAAAAACAAAGCCCCTATCTTAATTAATTCTCCACAGATGTATATGAGAAGAACAGATATGTAATTACTGCTATCCACACAACTTTCTCCCTTCTTCCCCATTCTATGGAGCCTTCTTTAGTTATAACTTGAATTTACAAGGTTACCTCTTCCAGAAGCCTCTGCTTGAGCTCCCTTTCTGTCTCAAGCTTCTGTTGTAAACTGCGTGCATTCATCTCCAACATAGCATGCTTCTTCTCCAGGTCATTGAGCTAGGCAGGTGGGATAGATGATCAGGACAAGGCTAATAAACAATGCTTCACAATCTTAAAATCCAACTTCACAAAACATACACAAAAGAGAAATGGTACAACTACCCTTTACTTACTATAATGAGCTGCGGGGGGACAACAATTTGGTATGTCACTGCTCAAATTAAAAATGTGGACATCAAGTTATTGACAGAATGCATTGTGAATGGCACAGGTTGTTTTTACCTTTAATTTTTCTCAAAATAGGCACAAGTACAGACTGGAAGATGAGTGGCTGGAGAGCAGCCCTGCAGAAAGAGATCTGGGGTGGGGGCTGGTTGCAGGAGGCTCAGTGTGAGAGGACAAACTGTATTTTGGGGTGCATCACACACAGCACAGCCAGCCAGGCAAAAGAGGTGATTATCCCACTATATTTAGCATTGGTGCAGTCTCACCTGGAGGTACTGTGTGAAGTTTTGGGCTCCACAATAAAAGTGTGTGTATATATGTATATATATATGATTATTTTTAATTTATAAATATAAATAATATTATATATACACATGTATATATAAATATAAAAAAAATACTTGGCTGCATCCAGAGGAGGGCAACAAAGTTAGTAAAAGGGCTGGAAGGCATATCCTATGAGGAGAGCCTGAGGATACTTGGTTTGTCTAGAGTGGAGAAAAGTAGGCCAAGAAGCGACCTCATTGCTGTCTGCAACTTACTGAGCAAAGGAAGAAGAGAGGGAGGTGCTCTTCTCCCTGCAAACCGACAACAGGATGTGCAGGAGTGGCACAAAGCTGTATGAGGGGAGGTTCAGACTGCATGTTAGAAAAAAATTCTTTACCATGTGGGTCATCATGCACTGGAACAGGCGCTGTACAACACATGCACTGTAGCAAGGTGGTTGATGTCCCATGCCTGCCAGTGGGCAAGAGGCATTTGGATAATGCCCTCAATGATATGCTTTAACTTTGGGTTAGCCCTGAAGTGGTCAGGCAGTCAGACTGAATGATCTTTGTAGGTCCTTTCCAACTGAATTAATCTATTCTGAAATGAAATCCCAGGTCTTTGGCTTGAAGACAGAATTCTATCCTATTGACCTCCTATCTTTAATCTGCCCCAGCACCTTGAAAAAGCTGCTCAAGACCACATTTCTAGAAGCAACATCTCAATAAAAGACAAGTATCTCAGCTAATAATAAAAGTCTCAGGCTGGAAGTTACTTACCTTATCAGAAAGGCTCTCAGCTTTGAGTTTTTGTTCCTTTAGTGCTTGCTGGAGGGCTAGAATCTCTGCCTTGTGTTCTTTGACAGCTAGTTCTACCACCTGGCGAGATTCAGTAATACGCTGATCTGCTCGCACTCTGCATTAAAATGGAAAACACTGTTACCTAACTCCTTTCTGGGTTTGACCTCTTCCTAGCATGCAGTGGCATCAATAACTTTCAGGGGTTTGCCTCAAATTCAAGATGTTGCTTTATAAAGCCTGTTTGTTGCGACACTTACATAACCCTGTTCCTGCCCCTGCTAGAAAAGCAGCCTGAAGACCCCACAGTAACAGTTTGGAGCAAGGATTAATTTTCCATATAACAAAATAGAAGTAAAAGAAAAGCAAGACTTTTATAAATTGCAATGATAAATACCATTCCCCTTGAATTGCTCACTTGTAAAGAAACAAAAGGAATAATGTTACTGGTGAATGACTATTAACTAGTATACCATTTTTAGAACTACCTCACAAGAATTTATATTTAGTTCCAACTCCCATATCCTATTCTAAAAATGCTTTGTAGAAGCTCATACAAGTTAATAAAAACGTGCAATAGAGAGAGAAAAGACCTGCTCTGTTTCTCAGTATCCAGCATCCTCTGCAACTCTCTGACACGACATTCAAACTGAGACTTCTCATCCCCTAGAACGTTTCTCCATGCTTCCCACTGACGCTCTTTCTCCAAGAGTTCATCATTCAGGGCCTCCAAGTCCATTACTTGCTCTTCCAGCATTGTACATGTTGTCTTCAAGGCCTCCATAGTCTAAAAATAAATCCTCCTATCAATTCTCACATCCCACATCAAGCATGCACTTTAAGCTTCAGTCTTACCATTTAACTTACAGTACATGCAAATTGGCAGCAAACATTAGCTGGTAAATCACAACCCATTTATTTCAAGGCTTCCATACATTTACTTGTAATTGCCTTTAATGTCAGTTCTATCACATTATGAAGATTTTGGAATTGCCAGGGTCACAAACTTAAAACAAATAGTTCTAAGTTACAATACCCTCACAGTGCCAAACATCTAAATAAAATTGCATAAAAACACAAAGGGAAATAACCAAAAATTTCAATTCATTCAAATACTCAGGGAAGGAAGGCTTAAACAATAATCGGTCCAATCGCCCCTAGAGGCGTATTCATTCCCTGCAGGCTTTCAGATTTAAAAGAATTTTTAGCATTTCAGATAACCATCTAGCTCGACTGTGATTCCAGATTTATGTTACTTACTTGTTTCTGACTGGTAAGCTGCATCTCTCTCTCCGTGATCTCTCGACGGAGATGGTCAACTTCACTTCGCAACTGGACAACCTCATCATTGGCCCCTGAGGCCTCATCAAGTTGTTTGGACAAGAAGAAATTCTGATTGTTCAGTTCTGCATTGTCTTCACTGAGCTGGTTCAGCTGCTCTTCCAAATCTGTTATCACCTAGAAATAAAAATAAATTGGATTATATGTCAGTGAGTACAGCTTTATAGAAAAAGTGTTCTCCTCTTGCAGAACCATTTATTGCTCAGCAAGCAGACAAATACAAGATGCTTTCTTTTGCAGATTTACACGCAGGCTATATTATAATGGCAAATTTTATGCATGGGAGTGTACTTAGATTAGGAATAGCTTTGTTTCTTACACAAAATGCTGTGAATTATTTTTGATTGGGTTTACAGTATAAATATGCTCCAATGCAATTTAAACGTGACAGTTCTCTCTCAAATAATAAAGTACTGTGTTGGGAGTCAGGAGTTCTGGTTGTATTCTCAGATCTCCTGCTGACTCAGTGTGCCTCTGCCAAAGCAACTCATCTTTTTTGCCTCAATTTCCCCTTAAGTGAAATGAGGCTAACGCTTCTCATAGAGACTTTTGAAGCATGATATTTAAGAAAACTGAGTAAGAGGTGCAATGAAGGCAGTATAATCTGATGAATCTTCCTAGAAATGTTGTTTAGATTACTATAAGTAGCACTATATATAGCCAGAAAAAGTGGAAAAATGCAAGAAATATTTTATCCAAGCGACATCAGCATAGGATATATGAAGAAAGAAAAAAACATGGCAGCACAACAGACTAATAGAAAATCAGTGAAAAGCAAAACCTCAACAAGCACAACAGCCTTGCCTTTAATGAAGTGCAACCATCCATTTGTTAAATCAGAATAGCATTAAACTATGATGCTTTAAACCACATTCCCCTTCATTTTAAAGACAAATACAAACAACAGCGGGCCCTTTTCACAATCCCTTTTCATTTTTATGAATGAAAGGCTATAAACACTGGATGGATGAATACCTGTACCTCTGCCTAACTGAAAAGCAATGTCATCACAACAGAAGGGAAAGGATCCTCAGAATAATCTTGAAAACAGCTTAATAAATAGAATTTCAGAAACAATTAACATTCAACTAAATCTGTTCAAGAGGCATTTTTGCCTAGATGTCAAAGAAAAGTGAATAATATACTTCATTAAATGGGACAAACTAAAATCCCAGAACACAGTTGGCCACACATTCAAATTTAAATGTTCCAATTTCCTACACAAGCCAAGCACTTAAATATACAAAGCAGTAGAGCATAGCACATACGTCTCTTCTCAGCTATCTGGAAAGATGACAACCATTTCGTTTTGAAGAATCTGTAACACATATATTGGCTGCCTTTTACCATGCCTCTCCTAGATCTAAATTAACGCCATTTGATTTTTAAACTGTTGGCAGAAAAAGTCCAACTGCCATTACTCCCTGCTGGGTGAAGGGGAGATTCCCATGTGTTGGGTCAAATCAAAGTGATTCATAATCTAAAATACAACATTGCTGATGAAAATCTGATCATGTGGTTGTTCCTTGAGCAGTCTTACTGTTCAAAATATGCATTTTATTCTGTATCATGTATCAAGTTTTTGAAGAACCCAGACTGTATCATAAGGATGTCTTAGTGTCGTATTGCTGTAGGGATAAAAGCTTGCAAATATACTTAAACAAAAAAAAGGAACAAAATGCTTGCTTTTCTAGTGTTTTACCTACCATTTTTACAAATGAGATTGTAATTTCTACTAGCTGCCAGATCAGATAATCTGTTTCTTTTTCTTCTATTTTTATTTTATGTTTAATTACACCACATATATTGGGAATTTTACTGAACCTGTTATACAGCTAAGGTTTCTTCCACTTTCATTGCATAAACTAATGCAAGTACTTTCTATAAAGCATATTAAGCTATTTTTGAAATAGAAGAAAGTAGAGATGGGATGGAAACAAAATGAATAAGGTAGCATGCAGATCTAATACTTCAAACTACTTGACTCATATTTAAAATTAGCTGTATTTCAAGTCAGTTTTATCCCTTTAGGGCTGGAAGCTAAGCTCCCATTGACCTTTATTCCAGGTTCTAAGATTCTAACTTCTTTCTCTAAACATAACTGAAATTAAACCACCCGGTATTTCACTGTTGCATTTAATCTAGTAGGATATTTCTGGAAAATTTCAGACAAAGAACAAAGCAATTAAGAAGGAAGGTTCCAGAAGTAGTAATGTGATCATCTCTCTTGAAGATTTTCCTACCTGTTTATTTATCAAAAATTCCTAAATGGCTTGTCTTAAATTCCAAATATATTATAACCTATGTAACGTAATCTAGATAGATAAATTGTATTTATTTATTTTAAAGCGAGATAATTGGTTCTTCTCAGTATAATGTTCATTTTTTTTCAGGGAGAAAGGGAAAATTTATTGACTAAATTTTAAAAAACTATCTATTGATATTTATAACCTGATAAGGTTACAGAATTTATAAATACTGTAAAGCCTAAATGGTGACAGGTAATAGTGTCACAGGAAAATGGGGCAAGGTGTGATGTAAATGACTGTCCTATGAACCAAGAAGGAAGAAAACAGATCAGGAAAACACATGTGATAGCAGATATCATCTTAGGCATACATACATACAAACTATACCAGAATCCTGTAACTAAAAAGAGTCAATAGTTCTAGGTATTTTTCTTTTTAGTTAAGGAAATCCCCAGGCAAAACAAACAAACAAACAAAAACCTGAGCTATGCTGGATTTAAATTTGTAAGTATACTAAAGGAAAGCCTAGAAAGAAACACTATTATATCCACTGTTATATCCTTCTGAAACCCAAAATATAATTACAAAAGTCTTCAAATTTAAAACAACCAAACACTTGAAAGCTTGGAAAAGCACTTCCAGGCAGTACAGGCAGCCTTATCTGTGGCACTGTATCACCTCTCACAAAGCCACTGAAATTTTCTCCTTAATCTATGAACATCTTCATCACAGCAAATACAGAAGATTGTGATTATAATCTAACTAGACCACACTAATCTTGACAGACTGTTCAATACATGCTACATCTAAGCACACAACTTATCTTTATATTGGTATAGAAGATGGTATCTCATTCTTAAATATTATGGAGCATCCCAAGCGTAACAACTCTTCAGCAAAGTGATTATATTCAGCACAATTCCCTCCCCACCGCATGGTATCAGAGAGGCAGTGTTTTCTATATTTTGAGATTGCACAGAGGTATTATATCTGGCCGAAAAAACTTCTCCAGCCAGAGATCACAAATTAAATTGTATAGCAGTCAGCAGTTCAGGATTGTGAAGATTACGTTTGTATATCAGACACAATGTACAAAATTTAATCCACACGCTCCATGTGTCAAAACCACAGACAAAATAATGAGGGAAAGAAAGAAAGGAAGCAGTTCTAGAATACTCCCAACTACAGTTCGCAACCTTCTCCAAAACCTTATTCAGATCCTTCAGGAAGATGTCTCATTTCTCAGATGCTACTGACAAATGTGCAGGAAAACGTTAGGACACACCAAGGTTAACTGCTTCAGAATGCCATCAGCAGTACGTTCTCTGGGGTTTAATTCAATCTTTAGTACAATCTTAATTCAGAACTTCTAAACTAATGCATAGTTTTACCCTACCCATTTCCACTCCCCCCACCATCACTGAGCTTTACCAGAAAGTTAGCTGTCAGAAGGAAGAAAAAAGAAAAAGCCATCTCTCGCCCCTAAATTATCATGAAGAGAATGTGGAGCAGGCACCAGCTTCACTTCATCTTAACCTATTCGCATTTGGACCTGAGATACCAAGCTGTTAAAGCTGAAAATTACCAAGCCTCTTAATGACCACAGCCACAGATGCAGACAGGCTTGTGTGTCTTCCTGTATGATGGATATTTCGTAATAAACTCCTTGATTTCGTCCTCTTTCCATAATCAGAGAACTTCTGCAACTTGAAACATACCTTACACTGTGAGAGATCTCAGTCTCCAAAAATACATCACAGCTTAGCTTGGGGGACATCGCTCATTAGGAGCTGCAAAGCAGGAGGACACTGCATGGTCTGTGTTCTCTTCCTTCCCACAACAACTCAGTCTTAAAACATACACTCCTGTACTCCTCAATCCCACTCCTCAGAAGATGCGCTGCCTCTTCCAACCATGACCCTTGTTCTCAAAGCATGATATTGTCCATAAAGAAGGCCCCATTAACACCACAGCAACACCCTAAAAGTCTCAGACTTTTTGTTAGATACAAAAACTACAAAGCTCCATTTTTGCCTATAAGAAGCAGCTGTCACAACATTTTCTGTGAAATTAAAATCAGGAACAACCCCTCCCAACCAGCAGCCAATAACATAAATATACGTACGTGCGTGCAAGTATGTACGTGTGCGAATATTCTTGTTTGTTTGTTTGTTTTACAAATTTAACTAAGCCATATAAAACTTTTTGCCTGGGTATTAGCCATGTTACAGTGGGCAAGATTTCTTCACTCTAAGAGATAATTTAGCGAAGTATGTAACATGCCTGAATATTTTGGAAGTTCTTAAGAATATGTAAAGATTTTTTCCTGTATGCCAGCTAATTGAGCCAATGTGGATCAGGAGCTCATACTCAAGTCAGAAGGACTTCGTGCATGACTAAAGTGGTATGTGTGCCTAAGGCTTGTTTAGTTTTAATGCCCCACTATCCCATCTCATAGACAAGTGCAGAATCAAGCATCTCAATGCTTATGATAGCAACACAAGACAATCACAAAGGAACCTCAGGGAGGGGAGATAAACCTTATTTTAATGGTGAAATCTTGAATAAATGGAAGTGCACTATCCAATTAGTACTAAAAATGCCATTCTCCTTTCTAGAGTAAAAGCAATAGCCTATACCTGAAAAAAAAAGAAAGATTCAGGCAGTGGATTCCTGGAACAGCAATAGTATTTTATACTAAGCTGATTGTAAATACTTTATGAGATAACTTTTTTTCTATTTTTTTATAGACATTGCCACTTCCTCACTGAATGTTTTCTTCTTGAAAGAATTCTATGATTACTTAGATAACTTAGTATCATTTTTAACATCAAATGTGCTGATGATCCAACAACAAGCCATAATTAAAATCCAGATGGAAACAACTGACAGAAACGTAAATCTTCCTATTTAAGAAAATGTATTTTATTTCCAGTGTTCTTGCTGATTGCCAGGGAAATAACTTGAATTTTAAAACTCAAATAGATCATACGGTTAATATTTTTGATAGAATAATTCTTTAAAGGTAGGGAACTAGTCCTTCACCCCCTCAACAGATTTGCTGGATAAACTATAATTGTGAGAAGATTATGATAAAATATCATTCTTCATGTGTAGCCATGTGCACCTGTATGTGTGTAGAGCAGGTGCTACAATTTGCAACCTTTATTGTAATTATGTATCTTATTATTTTTTGCACAACTGAGGTCTTTGTACAAGAAAGCAGAAGCTTTTTCTTGACCCCAACAGTAAAAAAAATAAAAATGTTACAAGATGAAACAATGCAAAGCTATCAAAGTAATTAAATATGAATTCAGAAAGACGTAAGACGTAAGAAATTAAGACCAACAGTATAGAGATGGTCTTTATGTACACACCACAAAAGACAGCAAATTTAAAAATAGGAGAACCTAAAAGAGTATTGACTTGGGTCAGAGGCCTCAGCAAAAGAAAGGACAGAAGTGCAATTGGAGTACAAGGAAAGCAGTTGCACATTTGAGGTGTGAGCCTCCTCTATAACTGGAAGCTGTGACCTTTGTAAAGCTAGAGTACCGAAGTAGAGTATTTTTATTTATCTTTTGAACACTAAGAAAAATATCAAAGTACTGCAGTCTTTCAATAATGTACTTTTTTTCCCTCTCTAATCTTATTTTCATTTTTTTCTTATGCTGTCCTGGGTTACTTAATAAGATTAACTAAAAATTAATTCCATACCAGAATTCCAGAGTTTCCAAGTTTGCCAGAGTAGCTCAAGGAGTTTGTTTCACCTCAAAATGGATGTATTTTCAAAGCTTACTAAAAGAATAAGCCTACTCATTGCTATGCTGTATAAGTAGCATCATATTACAATTATTCTCTTGAAGTGCTATTTTAAAATGAGTATATATTCTAACCACCTTCCATTAGAATTAAATGGTCACCAAGAAGAGAAACCTGCATCATATCGGTCACTATTCAATTAAAATAAGGTTGAAATATCTGGTGAAGACACCATAATAAACGTTACCTGATCCCTCACTATCAACAGAAGACTGTCCTATCATTTATCTCAATGGTCCACTGTAAAGAGGATGGACAGCTAGAACTACAACACAGAAAGTTTCTATCCATGGTCAATTAAATTATACATACATTCTCCCAGGCTGGAAAGAGAATGTATGATGAGCATGTATTATTCATGTAGGAACTGTTTCATTAATTTATTACTGATGAAGATGTTTTCTGATGCCTGATCCCACTTATCCCACTAAAGGGCATACAATGCACAACACTTAAAATCTTTTCATGCAGAACATTCAAAGCTCTTGACATTCTTGTAATCCTATGGGTCACTTCTCACTGCTGGAGATTGCTTGCCACATTTATGGAGCCAAAATCCTACAGCAGTGAGATAATGAGTTACAACCTCTGAAAGGCAGCCTACCACACAGTAAAAAGAAGCTACAGATTTTCCACACAACTGATTTTTGCCTGCATGCAGATCACATAAGTATTTTCATAGAAAGCCATCATTCTTTACAAAGGCCAAGACAGAACAAAAGAACAGAAAAAATAGCTATGGATGTAGGATACACGACAACACATATGGAACCAAAATATCAACTTGAGCAAGTGAAGAAGACTACAAAAAGCAAAGTTTCTTTTGCAGACTTTCTTTTAGATGGAGGTTAATACATTTTGGTGAGCTCTACTTCCTCATTCCTTTAACAGATTATAGTGATATTCTATTAACAGAAGAGAAGTTAAGCACTGCTTAGTGCTGAAGAGTAACTGAGGGAAACAGAATAACTCTTAAAAGATATTTTTGAAAGATGAAAACTTAACCGTTTGATACTTATTTAATCCTTTATTTAGTCCTACAGCACCAAAAATAGATTTGAGGAAATTACTGGAAGTGGGGAAACAACTGAGATAAAAAAACAGCAGTTAAGCCTTGCTTACAGGGTGGTGTAAGGAGAAAAAGCCTAAGGAGATCAGCAACCAATGCTGATCCAGAGGACTCAACACTTCTGCAGTTCATGTCATTGGAAGTCAGATGTTCTCATCAAGCATCATAAGCAAGTTTGACGATAGTGGTAATCTGCAGGAATACCTACTAATACACAAAGCCTAAGACATCTCTCCTGGACTGATGAAATGAATACAAAAACACATCAAAAGATCTCAAGCAATATAAGGTGCAAATTAAGATCCTAGAGTCCTTTCTGCTCTTTGAGCAGATGACCACATGTCATTGCATCATCTGGAACCATAAATTTTCTTGTCTCTTCAAACAAGCTTGAAATCCTCCTTAAAACCCAGAGTAGCATAAATGCTCTCCCATTCACTCTGGCCTAGATCTACAATGCAGCTCAGGATTTGGACAGGTAGATCTTTCCTTCTCCTTGAGAGCAGAAAAAATCTTTACCTACAATCGCTTTTGCAGCTGCTACACCATTCTTATTAGCTGCACTGCAATGAGATATTTTAATTTTCTTTCTTCTCCAAAAAGAAGAATAGTATTAATTTCATAATCCAAATAAAACCTCACAAGTGAGGTTTACCTAAAGCCTAAAAGGAATCAAATCCAATCACTATCTCCTACTAACACCTTGAAGACAGGAGTCCACATTAGTAACTAATGTCATCAAGGAGTAAATCAGTAAATTGTTTAGTTCCTTATCCTTAATTTCAAAATAATTCAATGATCTGTATTTAATACTCACTGTGCAGCTATTACGAAGGGCTTCAAATTTACGCTGGATTTCATCTCTATGTGCCTAAAGGAGGTAAGAAGTTAATCATCAATTTTTCATACATTAGAATTAGAATCCAACAGCTGTTGCTAAACAAACTGCAGAACAATCTACCAGCAAGCAAAGTTTGGAAGGCAGATGCTGCACACTATGAAAGCACTCTGTAGTGGCAAAGAACTGATTAGCAAAAGTCACATCCTACTTAATCAAATGCTCCTAATTCTGAACTACTTTAGGAAAATGTACAAACTCAGGAACTGAATTATATAAAAAGTTCCACCATAAATGGTCACCTGATGATATATAGATTCCATGTTAAGTTTGTACATTCATGAGTCGCTTTTACTTCCATACCCAGATTAGTGTTTTGTATAAAATAAATACTGCATACAATTTAATGCTTGCAAAGAAAAACTACAATGAAGCATTATGCAAGCTATCCCAAACAGCTCTGCCAATCTACCTGAATCCTACCATGAAGTACCATTTAATCCTAAGCCTCTCTAAGCAGCAGTGGTGAAACACAATAATCAATTCTTTGGAACACAGCATCCAAAGCACTGAAAAGGGCAAATGCTTATTTTAAAGAAAGCAGTATTGCATGCACCATTTTACCTCCTCATTTACAAGCAAAGCATGACAAAGCAAAAGTTCTTGTTTCAGCCTCATGGCCCCTCTCAAAATTCATTTAGACTAACAAAGTGATTTAACAAGTGTAAAATATCATATGCTATCTGAAACCTTAACAAATGAAAGGTCAGTGCACTAGCACTAGTGCACCAGCTACCTTTCTTTATTCAGAACATTTTTGTTAGAGCCAAGAGACTAAACAGGACAAACTCTTTAGCAGAAATCAAACATGAGAGCTAAAAAATTACCTTACCACAATGTGAAAAATAAAAAAGTATATACAAAAAATTCCATATCAGAAATTCTCCAAGCCCACTGAACTCGACTATCTTACAAGAGCTGGTCCAAAAGCACTACTATTTTGCCAAATTAACAGAAGCAGTAACTGCATGAGCACAGGTCATATACATTCATCTGTTTCACTGGTAGCATAGGGTAAAGACATCAAGCACATCATCATCCTGTTAGCAGTGATATTAGCAGTTATGCAAAGCTTTCAGCTGGGAGGAAGATGACCTCAATTTTGAGCAGGAAGAAACTGATGCCAGCCATGTTCTGTTCAGTTTCTCTTACGGCCTGGTATTGCTGCCATACTTTCCCAGCACATACCTGCTTAAGAACAGCTCTGCATAATACCCCCATTCACCCACCGAAGCATCAATCTAATAGAAGCACTATCTCAGCAAAGCCTACTATCCCTTCTAAAAAACAGCAATGGCAGAAATATCCAGAATAACAGTTCTTTTATCAAATATCACTGCAGCAAGAGAATGCACATTTTCAACACTTCAAAATAACTGGATTCAGAGGTCATTGAAGACTGCTTCTTCAATGAGGGTTAGCTGTCAGTCGAAGTAGCAGGTCATACACTTCTCTCCTCTCTCTCCCCCCACTGCCCTGGGAATCCTTTCTGAAGAAAATATTTCTTAGAATCAAGCACTGTGAAAGCATCTTTTTGTATTCAAGAGACAGCAACCAGCAGCATATAATTTAGAATTTTGTTTCCTGGGAGGGAAAGAGGGGGAAGGAAGGAATTTCTTTTATCCTTTATAGCATTCGCACACCCCACCAGAGACTGTAGGATACAGGTGACAATTTTTAATGAAATAAAATTAGGGTGTTGTTACCATTATTTTCATAGGATCTTTTTTTTTTTTTTTCCAAAGCAAGTATAAAGCAGGTTAACTCGTAGAAAGAAATCATCAAATCATTTATGATCATCAAGTACCTTCAAACTTGTGATAAATTATTTAAATAAGTAAATAAAAGAGCAGAACTCTGTCAATAACAACTTCATATGCAACTATTACCTCATCACAAATCAATAACGCACTTGCAAAGAGTCGAGCAGTTTTGGCACCAATCAACCACTAATAGGAAGCACACATGGTTAACGATAATAAGAGAAAGTTTGACATTTTAGCCATTCCTGCCTCTATTAACACAAGGCATAATTCATGTCTTCTTCTGAAAATTAAAAAAAATATATAGTAAAAATCGATATTTAACTTCATTATGAAATGTGCACCTAAATAATTCTAATCGAGTGCCAATTTCAGGGCTCACCGTGAGAGCTTGAATCTCTTCCTCTGCCTCAGCTGTAGTCTCTTCTAGTTCAGTTTTGGCTTCACGGAGCTGATTCTCCAGGGCTGTCCGTGCAGCCTGCAGCCCAGTAATTTGAGATTCCCGCTCCTGGAGTGTCAGCTGCAATTCTGTCAACTGCCTTTTGAGTTCCAGCTTTTGTTCTTCGTGCTCTAGACCAACCTGAAGAATGCAAAAGCAGCATCCAGATATAAGTTACTAACAAAGAAAATACAAGCAATGTAATCTCATTTCAAACCTCACTTTAGAATGACATTGCCATTTCTATCCCAAAATCACATCTTCACAGATTGCTTAAGTGACTGAGCAGTCAAGGATGCAGCATTGCCTACTGAGTAATAAAAGTGACTGGTTTGCTTTGAAAAAGATCAAAAACAATATGGCATTTTTAAATGAAAATATGGGCACAAGAACAGTTCCAGCTGTGACTCAAATATCACATATTATATGTTGATATAAAAAGCAGAAAAGCTGAAGTGGTTTGTGATGACCTTTCTTCACTGAAGTTATTTTATTTAAGAATCTTTAGGCATAAACATCAATACTAATCTTTATGTGCATGTAGACATTTAGATTCTTTTTGAAGAAACCAACCAAATCCCCTTGCTCTGGGTTTTCTTGAGGCATCCTCAGTGATAAACATGTCATTTCCAGAAATGGATAAGAAATGAAAAAGCAGCAGAACAGATCTCAGTGCTCAAAATCAATTCCAAACCTTAATACCTTCTTCAGGCTGTTTGCTATCCCTTGTGAATCTGTCTGTTGTGCTGCAGATGCAAGACAAGACCAACAGAAATCTTACAGTGGTCCCAACCAACTTCCAGCCGAACAAGGACACATGTTAGTCATCCAACCCTCTTAGCTAAAGGCAAAATTTCAGTCTTAGCTGAAAATTAGTGAAGTGAGACTGGAGAAGGTAAAAAGAACACCTAAAGTGGATCCAAACTAGTTGATACAAAACTAAAGAACTAAAAATAAAGCAAAGCTCACAATTTATTAAAAAAAAACCAAAAAACAAAAAAAAAACGTTTTCATATTACTGTTATTTTTCTCAAAAACTTTTGCAAAATGTGCATGAAGCAATACATCTCCTGTGTTCTTATAGCACTTCTGTAGTGCCATTTGATTTCTATTCTGTAGATTCTTTAAGTAAAGCTGGTCACTGCACATAGCTAAGCTTTATTTCTCCACCCCATTACCACTCTAGCTAGAAAACATTATAAGGCTATTGTACAAAAAAATTGTACTCTGAGATAGCAAGATGATCTAAAAGCTTAATACTTATTCTAATGAGCAATCTTTTTTATTTTGTTTTTATTATTTTTTCATTAAAATAATGAAAGGTTATCATTAAAAAAAAATAATAACCTTTGGGGGGAACATACTGCTAGACTATAATAAATAATTACATCTTAAAACACCATTTTTAAGACACATAGAACTACGACAGCTTATTTCTACCTGTAACTATAATAGTCCAAATGGGTTACATTAAAGCAAATGGGGTACATTGGGAAGGATTAAACCCAAGCCTTCACCTCTCGTAGCCTAGTCTCTAACTCCAGCAGGCGGTTCTTGTCAGTGTGATCTTGGTGACTCATCTTCTCCAATTGTTCCTCTAACTTTCGATTCTGGGCCTCTAACTTTCCAGCTTGTGTTTCCAAGTAGAACTTCTGTTGCCTGAGCTCTGAAATCATCTCCTCCTGGGCTTTCCTGACAGGAGAAAAACACAAGTGACAAACATGAAATGTCCTTAAAATATGTCCTTTCACTGGAGTGAAGTCGGGAAGAACACACCACAAGCTCCCTATTAAGTAGAACAGTTAGTTAATAGTCTAAATTCTACACCCTTGTACGAAAGTAAGTCAGCTCTATTACCATCTGCAAAACATCCACATACTAGTGGATTCATTGACATATGCCCACAGCACAAATATTTCATATTTGCAAGTTGCACAGAAAAATAAATTCTACATGTGGTTGTCTATAACAGTATTTAAGCTGTACTTAATTGCTTTCATTTCACCAATTTCTTGTTATGT
Source organism: Anas platyrhynchos (assembly GCF_047663525.1). Lineage (NCBI taxonomy): Eukaryota > Metazoa > Chordata > Aves > Anseriformes > Anatidae > Anas > Anas platyrhynchos. Next base: position 7,511,184 of record NC_092602.1, read on the forward strand.
ATTTTCCTATGCAGGAAAAATAAATGCTAAGAATAGTTGTTTTCACATTATATATTTCCATGAGATAAGGAAATCCTATGGTTCACTTTTTTTTTTTTTTGGAGGGGTGTTTAGTTTGTTTGTTCTTTAAAGCTGTAATGGACCCAGAACAAGTTCTAAACTTGACCTATATTGAAGCAAAGCTTTGCTGTCTCTGATCAAAGTCTCCATCTATAAAGTGAATGAAAATAATTACTTGTGTGCATAAGAATTTTGAGAGCTGGCAATATCTGCTAAAAGCAGCAATTAGAATTTGAAATGCATATCCTCATGCATAACAAACAAACAAAAAACACCCCTACGTTATTTACAACTCCTGGAATCATTTTATCAGGCATTGGAAAATTCTGCCTCAGGGTGCTTTCTATTTAGAAATCTCACAAAGCTTTACATATATTAATGAATTAATATTTTAAGAAGTTCACTGTGAGATAAACTGTTATTAATCCAATTCCAGAGAAATTATGTGGGTTGCCCAAGATCAAATAGGAAGACTTAACAAAACTAAAAATGGAACTTGTCTTCTGACTCACATTTTTGTGCTTTGCACACAAAATCCTAGTCACTTTTTTTTCTCCCCGTTTTCTCTTTTTTCTTTTTATTTATCTCTACAGACTATTGGCAGCAAGAGCTGTCAATCACAGTTATTTTGCTTTCTACTGGTTCCTGGGCTGCCTGCTCAGGTACTCAGATACTGGAAGAACAAAAGCTAACCAAGTTCCACAAACCTTTGAAAGGTTTAATCACTAGTTCATTTCTTCAAACATGCTCAGATTAGTTGTAGCTTTTGTAGATTCAAAATGAAGTCCAACAGATTTATACATATTCACCACCACAATTCATAAAATAAGAAGAAACTCACAAGCTATCTGCATATATAAACATGGGCATAATAAAGCATTTTTTTCTTAAAATGACGTTGATTCTGTAATATCACCTACCAATCCTGCAAAATTAAGTTATTTGACAATATTTCTTACCATAAAATATTCAGTCTTTTTTTAAAGCATTATTATATTTTTTCTTGTTTTCTATTCATCTCAAGGAAAGTGTCCTGCTATCAGAGGATGCATCCATCTCAGCTGAATTCTTACACTCGTTTCAGCAGCGATGACTACTCTGCATATGCTTCCCAGGTACATGTTGAGATACTGCTTGTGTTTTATTTCAGGCTGAAGGTGAGTTATGGCTTTTGCCACCTCAACAGATTTCCTGGGTGATTAACTAGAAGTCATCTGGAGCATAAAGCAACTCAGTTAATTTCAGTTACTTCTGTGGATATTTTTGGCTGTTCAAGCCAGAATAACTTGCCAGATATTTGAAATATAACAAAAATTGGAGCCACTACAAATCTGGAGGCATAATCAGCCCTGAAAAGCTCAAAAACAAAACAATTCTGCGCCAAAATTCAATCTTGCTTGATTCTATTCAATATTATAAGTGAATCTGTCCAAGAGCTGCCCACAGAGATACTGCCTAACATTGCATCCAGCAGTTGATGGACACTGAAAACATTTATGCAGACAGCCAAACGTGATGAATCTTTTAACTCAGTAAGAGCATATACTACTTTAGCCCTATCTTGCAAGGCATATCGAACAATCTGTGCTTCTTCCTGTACTTCAAGTAGAATGTCTATATCATTTAGGAAGGAAAAGCATTTTAAAGACAATAAAGAAACTAAACTAAAATGAACAGCAAAACGAAGTTCAAATAGACAGGAAGACACAAAAGAGAAAAGGTCCAAGACTTCCCCTGTGTTAATAAACAAGAAAAATTCACCACAAGAATAATTGCTGATGACACAGCAACACAAGATGACATTAGAGCTTGTCCAGTAGTATCCCCTAAAACACTGAACTATTACACTGGTCATTGATGAGGAGAACTAAAGAGAGGCTCAAGTTGAGAGAACAACAAATATACTTGAGTACTAGCTGAGTTATGTAGAAAAAATGAATTGAAACATCATTCTGAAGTTGAAACTGAGATATCTCCTGCTCCACGTTATTTCTGCCCATTGCAGTAAAAAAGATCTCACTCTTTCAAACAGCAATTCAAAAACATACAGGAAAACTCTTGGCTTAAAATCCAGTTTTCATTTTGTCTTCTCAGCCATTGGGTGGGACAGAATGTTTACAATGAAAGGTATGTAATGTTTTCAATTTCAACACTAACTTCCACAAGAACCGAGGAAAATATAAATATATTAACAATATGCATGTTAAATAAGAATATATGCTTCTATAGAGGTTAGATATTTAATGTATTGGTATTCATTTAATGTTTGGTAAACCTGCATAAAGCACCAACCTCAAGAAAGGCTCCAAAGTAGACACTGTAATACAAATCAGTTTTGCTTGTCACATTTCGGAAAACACAAAATAAGCAGAGAACCAAAGCTATTTGGAGAACAAGCACATTTTCTGCATTACAGGAAAACAAGCAAGGAAGCGCAACAAGCCTGTAACAAAGAATCACTTTAACATTTTGAGAACAGATCTCACTGAGAAATGTTCAGTAGTGACCAATATGATAGCAGTTGCTGTACTTACATGTTCCTCTGGGTAAAAAGGCTGCTATTTGCTGCCAGTTTATTGGCCTCAGACAATTCCACTATTCTTTGCTCCAGTGACCTAATCTTTGAATCCATTGCATTGATCATCTGAAACAGAGCAACATGCCTTTGAGACTGCACAACGGAAGTGATTTTAAAAGCAATGTTTAAAAACAAAAAAGTCTCATAATTTCCAGAAACAAAAATAAAAGAATATTGATCAAATGACCAAGAAAAATAGTATCACAGATACAATTACTGGAGCTGTTTGGTGCTGCTTTCCACTGCTTAAATATTAGGGAAAAACAATCATTAGGTCAGTGCACAATATGAGTGGTATACAGCAACTTATGCAGCCATTTTCAGAAAGTATTCTTGAAGATTCCTTGTAATAAAATCAACATCATTAAAATAGCTTTTAATCAGTACATTTCCTTCAAGACAGGAATAATGAGAAACCTCTAACAAGATTATCTTGCTTAGAAATCACAGCCTCAAAAAGCTACTCTTCAAACACTTTGATTTCCAATTCAACTACACATACCGCCTTCTGTTCAGCCAGGACTTTACATTTCTCACGTGCTTCTTCTTCATGTCTTCTGAGCATATTCTCAAGTGCTTCCTTATCAGCAAGATCTTTCTTCATCTGATTTTCCAAAACCTAAATGAAGATATTTATTTTATCTAAATTATATCCATTTCACTGGGCAGAGGGCAAGCAGAGAGAAAATCATCAAGAAAGACAGAATTTTTAAGGAATTCATCACATCTCAAGCAACATTAGACCCAAGAAGCAATGGCATGAAACCCTGGAACAGCAAATTCCAAAAAAGAATGCTCCCTCAGTTACCTCTGATGACTGAATTTAATGATGTTTTTTGAAGACATGAGACGATAAATAATAATAACAACAACAACAATAATAATAATAATAATAATGTATAATCTATGCTCAAGAAATATTCCAGACTACTGCAACAGAAAACAAATAAAAAAACCCGTATCCCAGTGTATAAGGCAGAGGAAATAAAGAATTGTGCATCCTTTGGTTGCCCTAACAACATGGCTCAAAAGTGATTTTTAAGTTCTGTAAATATGCATGAGAACGTAACTGAGACCCCAAGAATTCTTCAGGTCAGAGACACCAAAGAGCTAAGATTTCTTTTTGTGACACAAACACCTGTCATTAGGAACAGGACTAAAGTAAATTAACTGTCTTCTTCTTCTCTTCCTTTTTTTTTTTTTTTTTTTTTTAAGGTATGTGTGTTCTGTACACAAGTCCAGAATTTTAAATCGGTTTTTAAACTGAATGTCATTTCCTTCAAGGACAGTTTTCAAAGGCACAAAGAACTATTATGAACATGGCTCTTATTAGAGATTGCTTAATCAGTATCTCTCAGGATATTCTCTAATGTTCCAGTCATAAACATTCAATGTCTTGAAATGCTTTCGTCTAGCTTCCTGATCTACTAAACCCTATATCGTATGATTCCATAAATCACCATCTCTCTGTCTCTTTTTCTTTTAACTTTTTTCCCCAAGCCCTATCTTGTTCTTCAGTTTTTATGTCAGCACTTCTCCTTTACCCAAGATCTACTTCTGCTTCCTCCTGCTTTCTGTCAGCCTCCTCTCATTACTGAACAGACATGCTCTGATCTGCCAGAAAATGTTTTTTTTTTTTTTTTTTTTTTGTTTTCCCATCATGTTTCTCCCACAGGAATTCCTTCTTTCCTCTTAAATACTACATCCTCACGTATTTAAGGTAAAATGTAAAAGTAAAGTCCTAGGTAAAGGTAACAGAGAAAAATTGCTGAAAATAGATTATGTTTAGTAGAAACAAAGATCCTTACAAAATGCATTTACTGGCTGACGCACTGTAGGTTCTATAGAAAAGTCCTTAACTACAGCACATACTCCCATTTCCCAATTTGTTTTTCCTAGTTTTAGATCGTGTCTATAATTCTATTTCTAACTGTATGTTAAAGTCTTATGCTACCCTGGAAAAGACAAAAACAAAGTGGGTGGTTTCGCTGGCTTCTTGGCAGATGTTACAGCTCCATGAAGATGGAAATTCAGAAACGCTCTATTATTTACTGAATTTAAAACTTGCAGGTAGGCTGTATGAATACTCTTAAATAAATCAGAAAATCATCAGTAGAAACTGAAATCTTTTTCAGGATGATAGATCCAACACCATTAAGAAAGAATTATTTAGTCAGCAATGAAAAAATTACAATCAGCAACTGGTCTCTGTAATTCTGATTTCAAATGCCACCTGTTTTAATACAATGTTAAAAACAAATGAGGTATAATAACATGGACTAGAAGAAAAACTCACTCATTTTTCACTATTCTCTCTGAAGATTTCAGCAGCAGTAAGCAAGAAGGCAACTCATAAGACAAAGAAAAGCCTAAAGGCAACAGTTTTTCCCTGAACCCATTCTAACCACAAAAGCTTGTAGGAAGATAAGAAGATATTTTACTTTGAGTTTTTCTTCATAGAATTGCTCCTTTTGTTTCAGCTGCAACTCCAGATGTTGTGCTGCAATCTGAGCCTCACGATGCTTTTCTTCCAGCTCCTAAAAGCAGTAGAGATTCATATTCAGACAAAGAAATAGGTGTTGTGCGTATGGGTTGCACAAGTAGTGCATATTTGTTGTCATTTTTAAGACTCCCCACTATGAAAATCTCTGGACCATGGCTGTCAGTGAAATGACATAAGAGCAGCATGTGATCAGTTTTAAGCCTTGCATTATTGCTGCTGACCCATCCACTGCAGAGCCAACACACTGCTGAAGACAATGTTTTCTACTTCCACAATAAGAATTTGTTTCCCAGTAGCTTATTCCCAAAGACAGGCCAAGCATGTTTGATGAAAACAAGTGGTTATAAACACTTCATAGCCACAGTGGCATCACAGGAAGTTCAGACCTATTTTTATCAAGGTCTCTCACTTGTTTTCTCACAGAAGGACTCAATAACGGGGTATTGCTGTCTCTGCTTTTCATTCTATATTCATAGAGTGGGAATAGTATTTACTTTGCCACATTTCTCAGATGAGTGTTGTCAGAATAACTGTTTATAAATTGCTTAGAAAATGAGAAGTACAGGATGCAATATACATAGTAGATGGCACCAGAGTATTTTTAACCTCTTTACCTCATAGCTGATAGTTTTAGCAGTGCACAGTAAGGACTTTGATAATTCTGCATCTCCAAAATTAGCTATTTTAGTACGAGGAACATTCTGCTGTCTGCATATATTATTGGGGATTTATCTATAAACACCTTTCAACATGACACCTCACAAAAGCTGAGCTTAGAGCTTTATGCTCCTTCATTTTCATATTTGCCATCCTAACAATTTCTTCAGTACAACATGCAGATCCAGGTCTGTCATTCACTACCACTGGGCTGACTGTTGCACAGACAAGTTCAATTTTTGGGATGCATCCAGGTCTCCTGCCTACCCCCACTACTGCAGAGCACAGGAAAATTTCCTGATATTTCTACTTGAGCATTTTCCATATTTTCTCTCTTCCCTCTCTCATCTTGAAAACATACTAAGACTTCCTCGCTCCAGTAATTGCAGTAGACCTCTTTTTCCAGAAGTGAAAATCAAAAAGGAGGTTCACTAAAAGTAGGTCATCTACAGTGCCTGGTACCCGACACTTCTGCAAGGAATGGAGATTGCTGCTTTTTGCAATTGAAATATGTCTCCCAGCAACAAGAAGGACAATTCACCTCCTCCAGAAGCCCACACGTTTCAGGTCCTGGCATAGAATCAGACAACCAGATCAGCAGCAGCTTCAAAGCTACCAGCATCAGACTGCTCATATTGTAGAAGATTCACCAGCTTCTGAAGTGGCACTTAACAGCCAGTGTGGGCTTAAAAGGTAATCTCTAACGGTTCCAGTTCTCACTGTTCTCTATGTAGCTGTAACTTTCAATTGTTATTAGCATCATAGCCATGATCTACTCTTTCAAGTAGTATCTTCCCTAACTTATTTCTTACTTCTTGTTTAATTCTCTACAGACAGATCAGCAAGTCTTCTAAAGTACCACTGAAGGAGTAGTACACAAAACCAATCCAACTTATTCAACAATTTCTACCTTATTCTATACAATTCTATTTAATTGTATTCAATATTGCCAGCTCCTTTGCTATCTTTCTGTCCTTTCTATACCAAGAAATGTCAAAAGTGTTTGAGGAGATCAACTTGAGCGAATGAAGAGGGCAGAAGTGGAGAAAATAAAGGTATTACCCATGGCTCCCAAAGCCGAGATGCAAGGGACTAGGAAAGACTATCCAACATTCTGTCAGAAGTCCATTGAAACTGTCTATGAGAACTGCTAAACATACCCCATGGAGTAAAACAATTAGTTAGGTATTTCTGCATTCCCTTCCGGATTTCCCTCCACAGAAAACATAATTGAAACCAAGGAACAATCCCCATATATACAAAAGAGGCTTATGAAACTATTTGAAGTTTTTCACTATTTCTAAACGTAAAGTTGTCTCTGTGCCCATAGTCTCCTACTTAGCATGCACTGATGTTATCAAAACAGTTTGAAAGAAACTCCCCCACCAAAGATCTGATTCTACGTTTTCTTGAGACCCTTCAGACATTCTGATGCTAAAGTTTGCCTGTGCAGCTATTACTCAGAACATGCATGGGTCATGCTTGTCCAAACATGGTTCTTTTATATATTTCCATTTGGCCTTCCTCAGGTCTGTCTATGCTCAGAATTACTACCAAGAAAAAGTAATACCTTTTTGTCCTTATCATATTAGCAACACAGAAAGAAATGGAAATTAATGTAATTGCTCCAAGATTATGCTTCCTCTCCCAGGGAAGCAAAAGTATTAGAGACACCATCTGTTTGGTTCACTGTAGACTCAGGTACCAACTGACTATAAAGTCTTAATAGGTTTAACAAGGAGAGAAACAAGAAATTGCCAACAGAGTTATATGGGTGAAAATGGATTCCTGACAAATATTATCTTTGGAGAACAGTTCAGATGACTTATTTCTTTCTGCTACAAGCTATAAGCACTTCAAGTACACTTGACCTCTAAATTCCTTTTGCAACTTAGTTTAAAATCTAGATATCAATGCTTTTATTATTGCAGTGTCCTGTACAGTATCCTGTTCTGAAACAAAACATTAGGTAATTAATTAAAATACTGATAAGTTGACTTTAAAGTGCTTCTACTTAGACAATTAGAATTTCATAGTCTTAAGATTACAGGTACAGGAGTTAGATTGTAACTAAAGGTGCAAACAGAATTTGCGAACTTAAGGTTTTCCAGTATTATTGTATACAAAAACAATCCCTTTAACTTTTATTCAACAATTTCCACTTTATTCAATGCAATTCTATGTCTTCTCTTCTGTTTTTACTCTTTTTTTTTTTTTTTTTTTACCAACTTTTAACCTTCATCTTTCATTTTCACCTCTGCTCACCAGAATTTTTTCTGCCATCTGTTGAATCTGTTGAGATTTAGTCTGAATATCTTCCTTTAGACGGTTTTCTCTTCGTTCCACAGTCTCTAATCTCTTCACTTGATTCTCCAGAGAATGGCGCCGCTCCTGCAGAGCAATTATTAACTGTTATTTAGGCTAACCAACTTCGCATTACCACAGAGCAATGAGCAGTCTTTTATATTTGAAAACCTCATCATGGCTCAAATCCCTCATCCTAACCACAAGTCCTTATTGGCTCCTCACTGAAAATGAAATCAACCACAGTAAGTTTTCCTCAAATTAATTAATTAAAACTTTAATTAATTAAAAATGGATTAATTTCTAACGTCTCTTTCTTGTTAAGAGTTACAGGAATACAAGTTGTTTACAGTCATCCAGATGAGGGTTCCCAGACACATCCCAGGAACTAATTTATACTAGCTAGATATTCTCCATTCACCTCTGCTTCAAGCAATTTCTTCTTCATGCTTTCATTAGAATCCTCCCGATTTTGCAGTTTCTCTAACTCCTTCTCAGCTCTCTCCTTTGCTTGACGGATATTCTGGAGAAGTTCTGTTGCCTCTGAGCTAGCTTTCACAGCCTAGGTCCAATTTAAAAAAAAAAAAAAAAGAAAAAAAATTATAAGAAACACACACATACAAAAATTTGTAACCTCAAGATGGTCAATGTACTGTCCAAAATTGCTACGGAACTTTGACCTAGCAGTCTAAAATTAAGACAGCTTACAAACATTCAGGAACCCAAATTCTAATTTCTGATAGCTAATTCTTTTCTGTTTCATAAAAAACAGAAAATCCAGATCTACACGTTTGTCTTGCTGTACTGCAATTTCTAGTTTTCACTGTGTATTATGAAGTGTGCCCCTAAATTCAGCTCAAGTTTTTGCAAAGGGCTCACAAAATATTCCTGCTAAAACATTAGGAAAATAACCTTTTGGCCTCCTGATAATTGATAATAGAATTAATTAAAAGAGAAAAAGGGGATAAAACAAGTCCACGTTGAAATATTAAAAATAAAATTTCTAAATAGTTTTGACTGCCTGTTCGTATCTCAGACCTTTGGAAATGGTCCACTAACCCTTGGAAATGCCCTTTCTGAGCAGCTATCAAGGTGAGGATAAAGCTCTCTCAGTGGATCGTTATGATGACCTTTTTCTTTTTTGATAAAAGATCCCCCCAAAAAGCATAACATCTAGAACAAACAGGTTCTCACATTGTTCTCAGTGACTGACTGACCACAATTGCAAACATTATATTTAATGTACTTCCTTCAGCTTGTATCATTGATGTATTTTAATTCTGTTGTGAAGCCTTATAATTCAACCATTTTTCCATAAATAACTTAACTGGAAAATGATTTTGCAATTAAAAGAGACTTTGCTGGGACACTAAATCAAATCCAACTTTTTTTTTTTTTTTTTTACACTAGTGAGATAAAAAGATCTGAACACTTGTCTTCAGAAGCATGGGGCCGGTGCAACACACCCAAACTGGCCTTTCTAATTAGAATTTCTCTACACTACTCCAGTTCTGACTCAGCTTCATTTGTAAAAATAAACACTGTTGACATGTCTCAAGAACCAAAAGCATATCAAGAACACCAATGATTTCAGATACCAGCTCCCACCCCCTTTTCCTTATCATCCCCCATGCTATGACTAATTCTATTTTTGAGGATAAAACAAAGTGCATCCCTCCTCTGCATTAAGGTTTCACTGGAAAATCTCGTGGAAAATTCACTGTCACCACCCAGACATTACCTTTGTCAGCTTTTCCTGCAGCTCCTGGATTTTGGCCTGCTGCTCTGTGTTGATCTACAGTTAAATAGAAAGAAAAGGGGTGAGGGGGAGGGAACGAGGACGGGAAAGGCGAGTGGTAAAACCAAACAGAGAAAATTCTCTCGACTTATGATACCTTATTTATTTTAGTTCACTTTTAAAAAATCTTTGTTTCTCCCTATAAATTCCAATGCCCAAAACGTCCCTTCGCAAATCCGCTCCCATTTTATTAACCTCTGGTTGTTTTCATATTTTTGTCACCAACTAGATTGTTCAATGTGACAGGGTATACTCAGCATTATTTTTACTTTTTATTTTCTATTTTATTTTTTTCTATTTCTATTTATTTTCTATTCATGAACAAAACTCTTATGTATCACAACGACAAATTCAGATTAAACATAATGGCCTGTCTTTGCCTTACTTGAGAGCACAACCCATCAAGCACAGAACACCAGAAAGGAGCTTTATATCAAATCAGAAATAATAATGAACCACACCAAGAACAAAAAATCCAGAAAAAAAGGGGCCGTGGGCATGTGTGCAGGGATAGCAGGGGGAGGATGTGAGGCTGTGAATGCCACTGGCTAATCAAAGACACTCTTCGTTTCTGTGCATAGTACAAAAGACCCAGGAAGCAAACTCCAGGACATTAAAGTAGCATACCTTCTCTAATTTGCAATACAACTCTCCTGCTTCATTTTTTCCTTGATCTTTAACCTGTAACTTAAATATAAAATATATGAAAGTCTTGGGAAAAGTTTTAGTGCACTGGTTTTCTATCCAGGCATCACCTCATGCAAATTAAACACAAAGCATTAATTATGCTGTTTCAAGAGTAGAACCAAAAGGCTTTCTGTATTAGTTGTGCAATGCCACACTAATCTTTAGAGAACTCGTATACAACTTGTGTGTGTAAAATAACACTAGAAAAGCAAGCAAGCATCAACCCCCCTCTCCCATGAAGCCTTAAACTACCTTTTGCAATTTGTTGTGACATTCAGTAGCTTTACGTTTAAATTCTTCAGCTGCCATTCGGGACTCTCTTAACTCCGACTCATAAAGATCACTACGCCTGCGAGCTGAAATCAGATCCTCTTCTAATTGATTCATCATCAGCCTCATTTCTTCTACTTGAGCTTGATATTCCTGTGGTTGTGGCAGAAGGGTAGAAAAAGGCATTGCATTTTATAGGCAACAGAAAATATATGGAACTGCAAATCACAGAATGTACTATTTGTCTGATTGCAAACAAGAAGTCCATATAAAAACATGTAGAAGAAAAAGAAAAGTGTTAAATAAAACAATGAGAGATAAATAAAAAAATATAGTCATCGTGTTCTGGTTTGAGTCTTTCCATTTTCAAGCTAATACATCATAGAAGTTAAAAACACTGCCTTTTTGTGAGTGGCTTCACTATAGAAACACATACGTATATCTTCATAAAAGTGATTAAAATTATTTATATTTCTGATCTGTGAAACAGAAACGTGCCCTTGAGTTGATGTCTCTACTAAAGGCACAGATACTCCCTCAAGATATATTTTCCTCAGGCTAATAACATGATAATTACCACAGATCTGCAGTGTTCGGATAAAAGAAAAGAGGAGAAGCAGGGGAGTAGCAAGTATACTGTAGCTCCTAGCCATAAGTTATTTTCTCTTGACAGAGTTAAAGAGGAATGTATTGTTCTGTATGGAAAACAACCTAAATCAAATACTAAGAATTGTCTAAAAGATAATAAGTAAATAAATAAAAACACATTTCCCATAGAAGGCATTTTGTCTATATAGACAAAAATAATGATTTGCCATGCAGGACACTGCAAGAAAGGGCATTTGGATGGGGAAGGTGTGAGAAGAATGTTTGAACTGATCATCTCAGTTGCGACTGGGTACTCAAACTGACATAAGCTCATAAGATTTCTTCTTATGTCTTCATTGGAAACACAAGTCCAGTAAGTATACATTTTTATAAAACAACTGTATGCAAAAAGTATTTTTACAAAGCTAAGAACAAGTAGAAAATAAGCATATCAGGAGTTGGGGAAAAAAAAAGATTTTGAAGAACTGACAGTGGGGGAGTCCATCTTTCTTTCTATTTTAATATCTTACAATATTCCTGACTACCCCCATATTCAAAAGACTAATTGTCTCGTGACAAACTCAAGTTTGTCATCACTCCTTCCAGACAGCCAGCTGCCTTCAGATAGACGAGTGATTGCTTGAACACTGACCCTAATGTCAGCCTGTGATTCTCTAGCAACACAAGGACCTTACAATGCTGTTTAAAGAAGTTTGGCCTTTATCAGACAGTTTTACTGACCATTACAGGGAGCGTGGCAGAAGGGGGTCTTAGGGTTCTAATCCCCAAACTGGCTCTGATTCCCAAGGCAAACAGGAATTCTCTCTTTCCAAGCAGTCTCTCTATGGATGACCTTATTTTCTTGCTGGAAGCAATTAGAGCCTTTTTATATTAAGTGAGCTCAAATACATTAGCTCAAAATTTGCTTCACACAATTACATTCGTGAATGAAAGAAGCAGAATAGCTTGAAGGAATACACGGTCTGCTCAGAAATCATTATTTGTGAACTCTTCCTAAAATACTCAACTTTTATATCAGCAAACGCTTGACCAAAGAATTACAGGTATGACTACAGTTGCCAATGTGAAAATTAGTGTTTGGGAAGTCAGGAAAATGGAAAGAGGAAATCAGAGATAATAAGTAATATTCCAGTTTTTCTTGCTTCTTGATGTTTTCAAGACCATCTTTGAATAAATCTCATGGCCAGGTCAGGAAAACAGGCTACTTCACTCATTGAAGACAGAACAATACCTCTTGAATATGCATTTGTCTCAGTTTTAAAACCACAATAATGTATTTAAGCACTTACTAATGGACAGGCAAGGCTTAGGGCAACTACCTGAACCAAAACGAGTCACAGTAGCTACATATGAATGAGCAGACCATATGAATAGACCTTTCTAAAACTATAAAGGTTCTGACACGTTATAAGTCGATCCATTTGTTCAGGTCTTCACGATGTAATGACCAGTTAATGCTGAGTTAAAAACAAATAAATAAATAAATAGCCACAACACTCTTCAAGTATTCCAGTGAAGTTGAACCTACTGTCCTGCCCTGAAAATACCAAATGCTTAATTACTGCTTTTGAAGGTTCTGATATGCTCTGAGTTTTACTGGTTCTCAAGAGCTTGGGGTTCTCAACAGCAAAACTCTAAGGGACTCATCTATCTCACCTACCGTTTCCCCCAACATAAAAATAATGATCCATGTCTTTACTGGCCAAGATCCACCTGCCGGTATGAGTCAGCAAAAACATTTCTGCATATCTTGTTGTGGTGTTATTGCAGACAGGTTTCAGATAGCTCACAAGATCCCCCAGATATGAAAGTCTACAACATATTACAGATCCATTTGTTGACCTAAGCAGAATTTTTATGTCATTATGAATCTTCATGAGATAAGTTAAAAGATTCTGGGACAAAATATTTGATTAAAAAGTACTTGCATTAGACTCATTTAACAAAGAAAAAATATACTGCTCAACAAGCTATTGGTATTTATGATTACCAAAAACCTTCAACATTTCAACATTTAAAGCAATTTTGCTAATGAAGCACCAGAACACAGAGTGATGAATTTATATCCCTTGTATTACATAAAACAACCATCCAGAAGAATGCTGTAGAAGTCTTTGGAGGCCTGCTCCATCCAGCGGGTTGTTTTTGCATTTCATTACTTTTTACAGAAGTGTTGCTCCTATCTGGAGAATTATTACCAAGGTTTCTGGGCTTCCTTGTCTCAAACCCTATGAAATTATTCTGTTAACATTTGTAAAGTGCTTTGAAGATGAAACCCAGCAGATAATTGCAAGAATTGTTTGAACTCCATAGCAAATTTCAATTTCTTTTTCTTAATATAATGTGTTAATTCACAAAACTGAATGGGTTCTGTCGTGTAGATTATTTTTAATCCTAAAAGTGTCCACGTCTGTCACCATATTTTCATTTAATTTTGACATTTTCTTCTTTATGAACAACACTACAGATTAATGAATTTTCACCCTTCTTCTGGTGGGATAAAATTATGAACACCTTTGCAAATGAATAGAGTTATGAAAGGCACAGTTAAGACACCACAGATGCTATTTTGAAAGACTACTAATTAAGCATTTTAAATGGCCGGATAAGGAAAAAATATCAAAGCTAGTTCAGTGCTTTCCAAGGTTACGATTTATGAAATCTATTGTTTTGAAATCTATACAGCTTGACCATTTAAAGCTGACAGTTCATTTCTAATGCAGCATACTAGCAAAGCATTTCAGCTTTCTCCTGAACTGCCTTTACAAAGTACCTTCAGGTTCAGGAAGAGAAAAACTGGAGGTTTAGAGTTTGTGCTTTCTTAAGTAGCATCCCATTTTGTTTAAAACACATAGACTGGGAGTCATTGCAGTCCACCAACATACAATGCAATCTTGACAACAGAGCTAGAATGTGCCAAGAGTGCATATTTGTAGATAGCCACTCTGCTCCCCAAAGAAGCAGGTATACCTGTTCTTTGATCTCTTGCAGTTTTCGGCTCTGCTCTCTGATATCATGAAGTAGCTGCAGTGCCTTATCATCTTCCTGAGACACCTCCATCCGTGCCTGTTCCAGGCTTCGCTTTAAGCTCTGCAGAAAGTGAAATGTTCAAAATACAGTATTTTTTTTTCAGATGGCTGTATAATAAAGACTTTTAACTATGAAAATTCCTCTTTGACCATAGAGAAGCATTGAAAAAAAGGCAGCAATGATGGAACCATAAAAAAATCATGGCCAGCGTGTCTTTTATCTGGATAGAAGCAGCCCGTTTTATAAACAGCGTTTACTACACTGAAATCTTAGTTCAAATCTCTACTTCCTCACATCAGTTTAGAGACAGAAACCAAACAGAGATCACAAAAGGCATCTATTATTGACAGCATTTATCCATCTTTTATCCAGAACTATTAATTCACAACCTAGATACAATTCATCTTCATGTTACTAACAACCTTGTCCATTTTTCTTGTTACTGTTAAGTGAGTTAAAACCTTTAAATCATCGTTAAACTTTCACAAAGGACAGAATTGCTTCAATATCTCACCACATACTTTACCTGCAAATTTCAACAGACCGGTAGTCCTCCTAACAACTGTGGATTAATCTTCACCAGAAAGACATAAACTTAGTTTTATTTATTTACTTATTTGGCATAGGAAAGTCACTCAACCCAGTTTTAAGACATACTTCCCAACAAACAAGCCCATCAGAAATGCTTCTCAATTCTCTGAAATAGTGCATTATCTGGATTTTTGTTCTTGCTAGGAGAGAGGAAACAGACTAATAAATCCAACTTAAAATACAAAGACTATTAACTGGAATGAAAATACCCTCCCTGGAATCATGCCAGGACAACTGGGCAGACATTCCCACTCCTATGAGAAGTGCCAAATGATATTTGAAGACATGGTTTTAAAGCCTCATTTTTATATTGTATCTGAAAAATAGCAGCTGTCCTAGCATCATCCCTGACGTTATGCTGAGGAACTCGATCTGTCTGTACTCAGAATGGCATGGCTTGAGGCAACACCTTCATTTCCTAATCATCTTATTTGCCCTTGAAGACGTCTGTCTAGGTAGTGATTAGGCCCCATCCTCTTCTGGCTAAGAAACCTGTAAGAAGCCAAACCCAAGTATGCTCTAGCACAGCTAGACAAAAAAAAAAAAAAAAAAACACATATTTTCAGCAAGACCAGAACATTAGTTATTCCTGTACATTTTAAGCAAATAAACATGAAACAGTTTGAATAAAATTATCGAACAAGCCTCTGCAAACAATTTAGCGCTCCATTTTCAACAGAGAGCCTCTTGTTTATCTTCTCTCCATCATGCACCCTTGCTGAAACCATGATGGAAGAGAAAGACAAAGACCACCAGATTTCAGGCCTTCAGAGGGGAAAGGACTGGTATAAGGGCTCACACTGCATTCTGTGATATATGTGGCCAGGTCCTGCTCCAGGAGGGATCGCTGGGTCTCAGAGGCTTTCAGTTCCACCTCCTTTTGGCTAAGTACAGCCTCCACCTCTGACACTCTCCGGTGCAACCGCGTCATTTCCTGCTCCATCTGCAATAAATATCAAGAGGTTATAAAGGGGTCTCCAAAAGCTTTGTTAACTGCTACTTTCAGAGCTCTGTTTGTCAGGAATTTGTCTCCAAGAGACCTCTAAGCTATATTTCTCCAAAAGGTGTTTAAATTCCAATACCATTGTCTCTGCTCCAGGAATGCACAGTTCTTCTTAAGGACAAGTAGTAAGTCTAAGTCACCCCATTCATTCAAGCTGCTTGTTCATATTCAGTCATTCTTCGAACCCCAGTTAGCAAAGAAGCCACAATCATTTTTCACCTGACTTGCAGAGATGGGTCACTTTAACCTTATCCCAAATCCATGCTGGACCAGGAGATGGTTTCTCCCCATCTCCTTGTCAGGAGCAAACGGTCAAATCCAGAACAGAGCAAGGAGAAAAGTAATTGAACTCTCATAAAAGTCTCAAACAAGCAGTGAGTTTCAAAAGACTCCACCAGGTTCCCTTTATTGGAGCACAGCAACTGTTACAAGATGTTCACCATAACCAGTGACGTGACAGCAGTTATATAAGCAGAAGCTGATGAGTTAGGAAGAGAGAACCTCAGAACAGTGCTGCTGTAATTGTGCATATGATGAAGAGGAGGCACGGCCTGCAGGAAGCAGCAGTCGTCTGTGTCACGCTGAGAAATGGACTGTTTAAAATCCAGAGCCTCTTCTTGTTAAGATAAAAGGATCTAGAGCAACAGCATGGCCTAAATTCATCTCCCTTCGTATTGGACAGGAAGCCACCTCACTGAAGGAAAAGCACTTTGCCCACCACGAATCTGGATGATCAGCAGCATCTGACAGATCCCTGGACATACAGTGGTTGCAGATTCCTTGAGCAATGGAGACGGTCAACTGCATAAATAAATACCTTGTGACACTTGTCCTGTGCGTCTTGGAGTTCTTTGCTCTTGAGAAGAAGTTTCTTTTCCATGGAGCTGACCTTGACTGGAGAGTCCACACTTGAAAAAACAGATCTAAAAGAGCAAAGCCAAACAGCACGTGAATATAGGCAAAAGATGAAGAAATCTGCATTTATGCAGCCTTGGTAAAGTCATTGGACACTTACACAACAGTTAGAAGAATGGTGCAGCAACCACATGCTAACAGCTGTCATTTCAGATCAAATATACCATAAAACCTGATGATACTATATCATTATTAAATAATCTATGCATACTTTAGTTAAATATTAATATTTTCCATCAGTGACTTATGTTAGAGCACTAAACAATAAATCAGAGCCACATTTTTGCATAACTCTCGTACAGATTTGTAAGCGTAACAGAAACAAAGCTTTATGGTCAATTTAACCATTTTGGAAGGATAACGTTTTCAGAGAAGTGCTAATTTTTTGCACATCATCGTTAAACAGAATTTTAAAACTATAATTAAAATACGAGAGCCCTAAAAATTTTGTGTCACAATCTGCACCATAAGGAGAATTTCATATCCTTAATTATCTTCCACAACTCAAAATAGAAGTAAAACTTTCCCAACCTAATTCATATTATCCCTATGAACTCAGTCAATATCAATGATTAGTCACACTGCAGAACTTCAGAGTTCCACTTAAGTTTTGTTTGTTTGTGTTTTTTTTTCTTTTTTCCCATGAGACACAACTTGCTCAAAACAAGTTGACTCCAGAAAACAGGGAAAAATATTTACACTTTCTTAAGCTTCCTATCTACATTTAGGAAGATGACCTTTCTGTTAGTCTAAATTCATTCTAGAAAAGGAAAGGAAGCCCCTCAATGTTGTGGAACATTTTTAATGATTTGCAGTCTTAAATATGTACATTTTAGCAATAAAAAAAGAAAAAGAAAGTGCACACATCAAAACATAACTTCAAAAATCACATTTTGCCTCGCATAAAGTGATTCAAACTAGATACTGAAGCAGTTAATGATGGAACCAGTGTTAACTAATGTGTAAAAACACAGAAGTACAATGAAGGTGCTAATAAAAGATCATACAGTCTGCCCACACATTGCTTTCTGCTTCTCCTGGCCATAGTTTGGTATGCAGCCAGTTATCCCCATGGAGAAAAATGAGCTTTGAGCAGCTCTCTGCATATAGCCACACACCCACACACAGCAGCAGTCTCTTCTTAACACCAAGGAAAGTTTGATTCCATCACCACCATTTTCTGAGAAAAAATCCGTTCCTAAATCCAAATATATATGCAGCATAGTCACAAAAAAAATTGATTTTTATGAAAATGGCAAACCAACATGTATGTAGCAAAATAGATCTTCACTACCACCACCTTAAGTTGTCATTAGGAAACACAGCATTGATATTAGCAAACAAATACATCAAAATGCGCCAATGGTGCCTTGAAAGTTCTAACCTTAATCATTTCTTCAGAAACCTAGTGTGGAAAAACTTAAAAGAAAAAGTCCTGCATGTCAGGACTGATATGGTCAGGACTTAGTAAAAAAACAAAAGCTAGAAGTGAAAGCTTTAGTAAAGCATTCCTTTAGTCCTGGTGCAATCGGTCCGATCTGTCAGATTATCATATTTAAAAATCAATTTATAAAGCGTGTCTATACTCCTACAGAGAAAAGGCAACCATCTGAGAAAGTTGCATATTAAATCCCTTAACAGCTGGGTGTACAAACAAGGCTAAAAATGAATAGTTGAGAAAAGCAGTCTAAAAATACAAATTAAAGCTCACATTAACTAAAAAAGACACTAAGGAATCTGCTTTAAAATGTAAATCAAATATATGTAAATAGCTGCAAATGTATATTGAGATGAGTCTGGAAATCTTTTGATAACTAAAAGTTAGCTTTACAGGCCTGAACGGTACTGGCTAAAGCAAACTTTGTTTTTAAAGAATTATAGTTTCAACACCAGGCACCACCTTTTTATTTTTTTTCAAATCTGAGAGATTACCTAAGAAAACTCTAGTCAGTATTCACAAAACTGATTTTATTTGTTGTTTGTATTTTACCTTCCCAAAGGGGCCCATTTTATTTGTTATTTTCCCTTATTTATTTTATTTGTTATTAAAGCAATCAAAACATAATAGTGCAGGCACCATTTTGCATTTCAAAAGTATCTCCTAACCAGCCAGCATAAAGCCTCAATGTGCACTGCAGCCCAGGAAGTACCGGGACAGATTCAGACAAGAAGACCCAGAGCTCGCTCAGCAAAGACACGATGCTCAGTCGCAAGGGATGGCTTCGGGACAGGATGGCACACAGCAGAATCGCGCTGACCGAAGTTTGAATTTCATGAGGTGACTCTAGAGGGAGCTGCTCCTCAGGGCTGGTGTAAGGAAGGAAGGAGAAGGATACAGACTAGAACTACAGTCTTTCCTTCTCACCCTTGTCTAAAGAGGGAAAAAAATTCCCTTAAAAATACACATCCTAGTAACACAACCGTTTTCCTGCCATGGAAACTAGTATATCTTACCCCCAAGAGCAGCTAATTTCAGTTAGCATTGGACACACAGCTTTTCAGAGATAGCCTTCCCCAGTAATACTTTTCTTTGTACAAATTATATTGGAACGACTCCATGAACATCCACATAACCTTCAAAGTATCAGAAAAGGGACAGAGAGAGGAAATCAAGAGAAATGGAAGAGTGATTAAATTAATAAGGCTTGTCATGGTGATATAAGCTCTCAACACAGCATGACAAGGTGGAAAATGCCCACCTTGCTGGGGCACTTATGTTCTTCCTCAGTCAGCAGCAACTCCGAAATTAAACGCAAAGTCCAACATCAAAAGCCATGTTGGAAAGCTATCATCTAGGTTGGTACCGTCTCAGAGTATTTCATTTAATTAACTGCTACATCTGGATCAATTATTTTAGCACAACAGAGCAGTTTCTGCTGTTTCCTCCGAAGTGTGAAAAATAGATTAACAAAAGGTAACCAGCATACATCAACAAGAACATTGCAATAGAAGATGGAAGAAAAAAAAAAAGTCTATAGTACCAAGTGCTGATAGCGCTGGCTGTGCCAATTTACTTTCAAAGGAAGCACTGCCCACACGTCTAAAAAAACAAGTTAACTTACAGCTGATTATCTAGCGATTTCACAGCTAGATCAGCAACAGCCTCAACCAGCAGAGCTATCAGAAATGGTGCTAGTTGTGTAAAAGCGCCTCCAGTCTTAACATGGCTGAGGAGAAAAACATCGGTATGGGAAAAGCTATAGGATGATTCTGGGGCACAGAACTCTCTTGAGCCTCTCCTGTACATCTTACCTCTTACCTTCCTTTGCTCTTTTATGCCCCTCTCAAGCTCCCAGCTCACCTGTGCTTCTTCCTGCTCACAATGATTGACACCATCTGTCCTAATCCTGGCCCCCACACAGCATGCCTATAATCTCATCCCCCATCCCTCATGCTCTATTCTTTTTAGCATTATACTCATCTGTACCTTCCGCCCCCTCGTAAATGCTTGCTCAGGCCTAAAAAAAACAACTAAAACCAAACAGTGATACCATCAATCTGTGAATAGAGCAAGCTGAAGCAAAGCATATTTTCAGTTTGCTCGTCCTCTGTTTCCTCTCTAATCTATCTTTGGTGAAAGAGTTTACCAGAACCTACAAACTGTTGGATGAAATCAGTGATCTTTCCTTTTGGAGGAATGGCCTCATTTTAACTCTCAGTATCTGGTAACGATGATCATGAATCCACTTCAAATCTTAAATAATTTTTAAAATCTTGAAAAATGCCACTTCTTATGATTCTACAGAAAAGATCTGGGCCATCTACCGTAGCCTTACAGACCACTTACAAGAAATATTAAGATTATATTTATTCTATGCTGAAAGATAATTTTGAAAAGCAAAAACCCTTATCAGCAACTGAGCTGGGGTACTAGTCCCACTGCTGGCTGTGCCTATTAATATCTCTGAGTTCTGGTATTAACCTAATTTTTGTATCATAAGTAGTCAGGGCCCTTCAGTTATTTACTCCACACAAGAGACAAGAGAGAAAGGCAAAATTTTACATCATAAACTACTTTTTGTTAGTTTTATTATTGTATATTTGGTTAGTCCTATTTTTTGTATGCCTTAGGGCTTCTGCTTGTCACCTGCAGGGGACAAGAATAATTTTCTTTCATCACCTGATGCATATCTCTAGCATCTAAGGGTTTTTCTCACTTGTTCTAAGCGCTGGAGATCAGCTACAGTTAGGGACAGGAAATGAAGTGGGGACAGCTTCTAATGGAATTAAACTCTCAGTTGCCTGTTATCTTGTCACAGTCACATGCTCGCAGCCAAACCAGCAGCCAGACAAGTATTTCTCTCCCAGATCAAGAATTCTGAGGCCATGATGGGAGGAGTTAGTTGGAGAGATCCCCTGCAGCCTGATCCCACTTAGAATCATACTGGAGATTTATTTAACCAACACTCCACTAGAACAGGAACTTATGGCATAAGCTATGCCCTTGATTTCATAGAATGGGTTGGGTTGGATGGGACCTTGAAGATCATCTCACTCCAACCCCTGCCATGGGCAGGGACACCTCCCACCACACCAGGTTGCCCAAAGCCCCATCCAAGGGGGCCTTGGGCACCTCCAGGGATGGGGCATCCACAGCTTCTCTGGACATCCTGTGCCAGTGCCTCCATTTAAAGCCATTCCCCCTTGTCCAATCACTGCACTCCCTGACAAAGAGCCCCTCCCCAGCTTTCCTGTAGCCCCCTTTAGGAACTACAAAGTTTCTGTCAGGTGTTGGAAAACCATGATTTCCCTTGATTGCTTCCTATGACCCATTATTGTTGTGCCTTTTGCTCTTCTGTTTGCGCTCACATTTGTTATAGGGCCACAAATTCTTCCTAGAACTCTTGGTATGGGACAACACACCGAATATTATCATTCAGTGACCCTTCTAAACTACATGGTGACTATGTAATTTCTGTCAATAGGTCTAAGTGACTTAGGTGAACCCTTCTAACACTAAGTGGTTAGGAGAAAGAAGATTATGGGAAATGAGAACGTTTTATGCTTCTGTCCAGTTTTTTGAACTGTCCTTTCCCTAAAGGAATTGAAATTCCTACCTCTACTGTAGCTTCTTACTATCCAATGAACAGGGTTTAACCCAAAACTTGGCTTGACAGGTTTTAAATTATGAGCAAGGAAAGTTTCAAGGACCTTATTAACGACACCCTGCAGTTGCCTGGCCTAACTGTGAGCAGCACTAGAGGCATTAGTTGTCATGCTGCAGACACAGGAAAACAGATCTGCATCACTTAGCAACCATAAGGGATAGACTTTGCAAGGAAAGGTTTTAAAAAGAAAAGATGTGCACAGATAAACTTGATGACTTAGGACTTTGCAGAGAAAGCATCCCAGGATTCACAACAGATAAGCCTGACCTCCATTTACTGCTTTGTTCCCCATCAAGAATGTGATTTTCATGGTAGTGTGGACAGAAACAATACTGTAATTTCCTCAGTAAAACACATATCCAAACAATATCTTATAAGTATGAAGTTATCTTTACCTCCCAGGGTTGCAGCGATACTGAGAATAAACTAGTCACTTCATTATTTAAATACAGATATATGCAGGTCTATGTATATTCTTTGCCACATTTAAATCGCCTTCTTTAAGGATGTACATCGAAGTATTTATACCTTTTGACATAAAAACAAATTTATCAAGATTGTATTTAAAAAAAAGAAAAAGAAAAAGAAAAAGAAACCACTAAGATCTACTCCTATCAAAGTCATTTTGGAGGAAATTAAGTACATTAATTTCAGCTCAGGAAAGACCAGGCCACACGAAGAAGAAATTTGACTTCAGTCATAATTTCGCCAGAACACATTAATCTCAATATTCTTTTGCTGTAGCCCTTCTATCTATTGCCAAAATCCAAATATAACTCCAATATGCATCTTCGGTACTAGGTCCCCTAAGAAAACGTATCAGTCAATTTGCTACTCCTCTTTTAGTTTTCAGCCTTCCATCTCCAGCACAGTTACACCACTGTTCATGAGACTTTACCTCGGGCTCTTCTCCAGTTGCAGTCCTGGACCCTGTTACATACACGGTTTTACCGTACATGTGTGTTCATTGAGCCTCTTCTGACTGATACATGAATGGTCTAGCCTTGATAGATGGATTGCAGAACCCCAGGCAGAAAAGATAACACCATAAGTTATTTCACTTGTAAATCACCGTAGATTTTAACCCCAGGTATCACAGATACAACATTCAATTTTCCTAATTCTGCTGACAATAATAGATCATTTCACCAAAACAATACTTTTTTGGTTGCTACATCCTCTCCCTTCCTTCCACATTTATCGTAAAAGCAACTCTACTGAAGAGGGACAGCCAAAGACTCCCATTTTATTACTGGCATAACCATCATATAACCTTGATTCACGGTGTGGGCAAGATCAAAGATGTCAACAGTGTCACCAGATTTGGTTGCACACTTCCCCTAGAAGCACCTATCACAACCAATACGATAGGAAAATGAAAACTCAGTTAAGACAAATCAACAAAGTCCCTTATGGGAACTAACTAGCAGCAACGAACGATGGTTAACACGAAAACACAGCACAGCGCCTTAGTGCATCGAGTCACTAACCCAGCTAAAGACATCGCATCCCTGAGAGGCCTCTCGGTACTGAGGGAAGGACTTCTCAACTTAACATACTGCACTAATACTTTTTCCATAGCTCTATGATCAGGAACTAACCACCCGCCACACCAAATGGTTTATACCACACTATTTATATTCTTCTTTTTCCTGACTGTTCTCTATGAAATCACATTTTCTTTCGATTGAAAACCTTTTTTTCTGCATCTTTACCCCTCTCCACAAAAACCCTGCATGCTTCACCCGAATCTACAGTCTCTTAACACACAGTGCAGCTCTATCCAATCTTCACATTTAACTCAACACAGTCAGCTGCTGTGGAGCTCTTGTTCCCTGACCCACCACCGCACATTCCCAGATCAGGGGAGCTCCATTTCTGTGTATCACTGATTCAGCCTTACATATCCCCAGCACTGTGGTGCCCACTCTCTGACCCAATAAAATGCCCTCCCCGCTTTTCCATCTTCGAACTCTTTAGGTATTTTCCTTCTTTCAGAGATCTGCAATACCAGTAATGCAATCACCTACTGCTCCCTGGTTAACAGCAGCAACTAATTCAAAGTATTTGAAAAACAATTTTAACAATAACTGTTCTAGAATCAATCCTTCTATTCCTTTTCCTTTCCCTCACCTCAGAAATAATCACAGAACGGAACGACATGAACAACACACAGCAGCAACAGATAAAGCCAGAATCTGGCACCTTCCCTAAAGCACAGCGCAGGCCAGTTAAAACAGCTTTTTTCCCCCCACACACAACATCCTCACTGTAACAAGCCTTCGTATTTTTCCAGTGGTCATATGCACCTAAGCAATAAATTCCTACTTACTCTGATCTGAGGGCTCCCAATGCCTTGATGAATGAAAACCCCACAAATGGCAAATCTTCACCCGAGAAACCTGCCGGGTTCAACTGGCGCGCAGAGGATAAAACCCGCGAATTCTTCTCTGGTTCATCAAAATTTGAGGTGTCATCATCAGACTTGAGAGTAGGAACGAAGGGGGGAGGAGCTGGTGAAAAAAGCAAGGAGAAAAGATAAAATTCAGCTACAGTTCACTCTGCAACAGTCCCACTCATTCAGTGCTCGCAATGGCACTGCAGCTCCTGCTTTTAATCTTGCTAACACAAGCAGACTGAGCTGCTGCTCTCAAATCGTATTACAGCAACAAGAGATTAACCCTTCCGCTACCAACATGGCTTCCACTCTGCAGGCAGAGTATCTTCCACACTGATTAAGCTGGGTTTTAGGTTTGGGACTTCGGGTTGGTATTTCCTTGTGGATTTTTTTCCATTTTGTTTTCCCAAACATATACTGAATCAAATCAAAACACCAGGCTAATAAAATCATTACTGCAATATAGCTAGAAGTCATTCAATTCCGATTCGTCTAGAAAATGTCTCCAGCCTATCCATTTAATGAAGACTCTATATGAGAACGTAGCCTGAGCTTTTGCTAGTTAGATAAGGGATAATATCTACCCTTTAATATGCCAAGAATCTCCCCAGCACGGGCTTCTAAGCAGCAGTAAACTAGTCTTTCTCCTGGAAGCTTTTAATAAATTACAGCTACTGAAATCTGATTAGTCTTTAGGAAGAGAAGAAATATCAGCAAGATTTTATTTACCCAGAAGAGCTTGCTAAAGATCTGGAACTCTTGTTGGGACACCACTGCAGTCTGGCTCTGATACAATCAGCTCAGAAGAGAGGTATATATAGCTGGAATTACAATGTATTTTCTACTACAGTTTCTAAATTGGTACAATTTAACTTGCTAAGCAGCTGGTGGATTTCAGCTGATTTTCTAACATTTACCTCAGTTTAATTAACCAAGGGAACAAAAGGACAAGTAATTCTCATTGATGTGCAGCACCCCAGCTACCTGCTGGCTTGGCTACGTGTGTGAAAGGAATGAATGCAAAAGCCTGCTGTGCAATTCCTACCTCACTAAATCACATTTTCTTTTTTTTTTTTTTCTTTTTATTTCATCACTCAGGTCCTCACTCACTGCAAATCCACTAATCTCTTTTTTTGCTCTATGAAGGAGACAGCTCTTCAGTCCGTAACTAGAACACAGCCCATTGTCACAAGCTGATGGAAGTGTAGTGTGCTAAAACCGTTACCATGGATCCAGTATAGATCTCCTGTAGCTGAAGGGCTGATGAGAATTGAAGAACCGGGAACAAACATTACAACCCCTGCAGTGCAGGCTCCCTGCTCCTCACTCTCTGCATGCTCCGAGTTTAACCCTACCTGCCTGCATTCGTGACAGATGCTGATGCTTATCTGACTGACACAGGCAGAATGAGTCACGGCTGGAGCTTGCTAGCTCCCTCTAGGTTGCCAAAGCCTTTCACAGCCTGCTTTTTAACTCTTAATTCTCTAGACAAACCTATGCTTAAACTACCCACCAGACCAGTATTAATAGCCAAAAAAATCTGTCTCTGTAAACTGCCAAATCACAACTGCACACGCATGCTTCGTTAGCAGCTCCCCGAGGAGCCATTCTGACGCTGCCGCTGAGCAGGGACGAGAGAAGGAATTCCATGAAGCCGATAGGATGCTGCTCACGTACAGTAGTTCCAAGCACATCAGAATGAGATAAATGGGGGAAAATATACAAATTTAAAAGGTTCAGCAGTAAGCACTTTTACTTACTGGCCCCAGAACATTTAGATTTTCTGTCAATATCATGCATTTATTATGTTCTGCTGTTTTATTGGTTTCAATGCATATTTAGATCCAGTATAATACTAACATCTATGTATTGTAAACATATTTTTGGAACATAGATTGTTTATTAGGATCTTTTTTTTTTTAAATTCACTTAATGTCAGGACAACATCAAGCTACTCTTTCATATGCTCTTTATTAAAAAGATGGAAGCAACATAACACAGTTCATAAGTATATCATCTTTAATGCAGATATAACCCCAAAGTTACAGTTAATTCATAGCAGAGGAGGATAATTACAGGAATTAATATATTTTAGTTTAGCACCTCTGTTTAAAGAACTTTGCACATCCTCTCAGAGGAAGGGGTTGCCATGAGGTTTTTAGTGTTGTCTTTGAAGACAGATTGAGTTGATGAAGCAACGTATTTGAGAAAACAGCAAACTATTCCCTTCATTTGGGGAAATCTAGAATCTTTCTTAAAGAGGTAGCAAAAACCAATATAGCCACATTTTTATAATGGTATAACATCCCTGTTATATACTCCTCAGATTCTGACAGTTAACTTCAACTTATAAAGAGAGATCTAGTGTCTTCCTTCTCACCAGAAGGTAGCTAAGGAGCTCTAAAGAGTCATCTTCGAGCCATTACAATTAAAAAGAAAGTCTTTCTTCTTACCAAGAATAAGAATACCTAGCCAAATTACATGCATAAAAATATACAATTTAAATATGCCTATGATCAGCACGCACTTAAAAAGATAAAATAGATTCAATAGGGGAACAATGGATGCAAAAATAAAAAACTGAATGTGAGGCAGACTAAACCCTTGGGGCTGGTGGGTATCTAATTTAAAGAGCACAGAATTTTACACTACGGTTTCTTGTAATGTTTAATAGATGGGCACAAATAAGAGAAATTTTGAACACTATTTTGAAAAATATTGAAAATGCATTTGCTCTCTATTTTACATTCACTGAAATTCTATGACTGACAGTCCATAAACTGCAACTTTGCAGTATAACCTTGTTACAATACTTTTATCAAGAAACAGTAGTGACTAACGAAAAAAAAAATAGAACAGTCATTAAAAAAAGGGGAGAGGCAAAAAAAACACCTCAAGATGTTAAGTCATTCTGAACTGTCAACAGTGATTGAAATCGAGATTCAGAGCTTCTTCCGAAGTTTCAGGACACTGGAGAAAACCCACTTAGGAATCAGAGGGAATATGTCTATGGGAAAAAATGCTAGGTCCATTCTGTCTGATTACTTGGTAGCTTCTTCTTAGTCCGTTATTCCTAAGACTAAGAAGTCCTCCACCTGATGTCCAAAATGCCTACAGAATAAACAGAGGAGTCTTGTAAGAGCAAGCTAATATGGATATCAAATTGGTTCTCAATGAGGGTCACATGGTGACACAATCTCTAGCCAATCTCTAATAATCCATTATTATTTCTTGCTTAGAATCACAGGACTCACACAGTTATTGTATTTTTGGAACAAGAACGAATGCAAATGGATAGATGTGCTTATCAGTTCCTTCTTTAAAAGGAAGAATCCTTCAGCAGAGGTCAAGATAAGCCTAAAAGAACTAAATGCTAAAACCACACCATCACATCTGACAAGGTGAAAAATCTGCACTTCTTTCAGGCTTACCCAAAAGGAAGGCAAAACTATTAGTCAAAAAAGACAGTAGACCTGATGCTTCTACTGTTACGAACTGTATAAAGACCTCTTTCTTCCTTTGATTTGTTTCAAATGAACGTATATGTTCTGTTTACCATTTAAAGTATCTTGGAAGGAACTGCATGCTTTAAAAAAAGCCAGTTGCTTGCCTAGATACCTCCCTACTTGTGGAAGGATGTAACCCTCTTCCATCTGTTCCAAAGAATGACTTTCAGAGGAAAAGGGGGTGTTGTAGGTTGCTAAGTTAAACCAAAACCACAATGCAGTACTTTAACCAGTTTATCGTCAAGATTGGATAAAATGTCTCTTCTGGAAAAAAAGGGGGATTTGTTTGGTTAGGTTTTGGTGGGGAAGGGGAGGCCTGGTTTGTTTGTTTTCCCTGCACTAGTGGGTATTTCTGACTAGTTCAAGGAACATTGCCTTAATTAGGTCCTTCCCTCCTTTCAAAATATTTTCATGTGAATTCAGAGAAGAGAGCACATTTCCCCTGGGACAGTGAAAGACTTAAATGAAATAGGAAATTTACAGGAAATACAAAACACTTCTAAAGAATAAAAGTGTGTCTTCTCTTGATCTACGAGGTGATCTATATATACTTGCTGGGGAGAAGCATCTGCACAGCCTTTTTAAGTAGGTTAGGCATTACTCTCTCATGTTTTAAGAGGCCTTTTTCAGTACAGTGTTATGGAAGAAAAAGAGAAAATAGCAGGTCTAACGGACATAATTTAAAGGATGTTTTGTCTAAGGCCACTTGAACAAAGACATTATATTAGTTCTAAGCCATCTATGTAACAGTATCTTAACATCTTCTCTGTTCTCTCAAGGCAATGATCCAACACATACAGTTCTGTTAATAAAAGTCATCTTCAATCTGACATGAAAGTGATCTCCACTTAGAGAGACAAGTCAACACATTTTTTCTGAAGGCAAACAGCTAAAGGAAACATCAGAATGTTTAACTGTTAGCATACTCAATGACAATTTGGGGTTTAGGATGAATTGCAGAATTATTAAGGGAGATTTAGGTTACTGCCTGTTTGATTTTAGGCTGTCTTCTGCTATTAATCTTCAACACTTTCTGAAGTCCTCATTTGCACAAGACCTTCATTCCTTTTTTCTCATATATTTAGCTTCCCCATGCAAGACCAAATACGCCATTCCAATTTCAAGACTTCTTGGAATACAGTTACAAAACAGTTCTTAAAATGAATGACTCTTACATATAAAAATATATATTTTTATATGTATATATATATCAGATTGCAACAGAATCTTATGACAATCTCTCAGATAACCTCTATTAGACAAATTTTTCATTTTAGATTAAACAGCTGATATGATTTCTGGTTTTCAGACAAGAGGTAGTTAGCAATATTATTATTAATATTGACAGATTATACAGATTGTATAAAAATCCAAAATATTTTTTTTTATTTTGTATAAAATCCAAAATATTTTTGGAAAGTTCTGTCAAATTAAACAGTCTTCTGAATTATTAAAAAAAAAAAAAAAAACTTTTGAAGTCATTAAATAGGAAAAGTTGGTGAGTACAGACAGCAAAATCTGCAAGCATGTTTCAATAAAACATTTCTAAGGAAGGATAAAATTACCAGCTGACAGATTTGGTTGAAGTTCACCTTTGGTTAATGACTGGATTCTCCTTCTGTAACTTAAGAGCTGCTTCTGTGGACATGTTAACCGAACCCAAAATGGGAGCTTTTTGGAAGGAAACTATCTTTTGCAAAGGAGTTTACTTAAAAGTCAAATGTTTCATAGGTTACCAAACAACAAAATATAACACAGAAAACCCCCTGAATTGCACATTCTTAACCAAAAGTGGTGCATTAAGAATGGTTATCCTGTAGCACCCAGCATGATAATTTAAATACTTGCAAGGCATGGGTACCAATTTTTTCCCTACCTTTCTCAGTCTGAAATAGAAATAAAATCATTGCTTTTATAGAGTAGAGAGAAGTCTGAGTGTGTTGACACAGAATTGATTTAACAATGACCTGTTAGAGATAAATTCATATTCTATACCCCCAAAATCTTACCATATTAACTTGAGGAAGTGAGATTCCTTAGTTTAACTATAAATCCTGTGACCCCTTCCAGCACTCACTGGCTTCCTAATTTTCTCAGGCTGCCATTGCTCCAGTTAAACCACACTATCATAGGAGGTCAAGATAAGAAAGAAACCTCTTAGATAGCCTAGGCTGAACCCATCGAGGCTTTTGAATAGAACTACGGTGACACTGCCCTGAATAGGCCAGCAAATGGAGAACCACTGCAGAGAGCAAAGCAATAGGTGACACATTGAATCTGCTACTAAAATCAAGAGGACTGCTGTGTTTTGTGCCAGTTACAATGAGGTTTTTAAGATGTATGAGACATAACAACCAAGTCAGGGGTCAAAACTGCATGAATCTTCACCATAGGTGGATCTGGATATTACAGGGAATGATGCAATCCACTGGACAGCTGCAGGCGAAAACAGGATTTAAAAAAAAATCCAAATGACTATTTTAACCTTTATAATGACATCAGGGCTTGCCCATCAAAATTACTGTTATTACATGAAATGGCAAAAAGACTCTCAATTAACCTGTGCAGTTGTGTAAATGCTGGACAGGCAATTGCCAGGGAAACACAACAGCATATGCTCAAATACCATTTTTTTTTTCCAGATATAAGATAATATGATAAAAATGCAATACAAAAATTTCAGAAATGGAAACTGGTTGCTTAGACAGGATTCT
This sequence comes from Anas platyrhynchos, assembly GCF_047663525.1. NCBI lineage: Eukaryota > Metazoa > Chordata > Aves > Anseriformes > Anatidae > Anas > Anas platyrhynchos. Next base: position 7,541,915 of record NC_092602.1, read on the forward strand.
GGGTAAAGAAGGCAAAGCTAGCTGAAGCCTGGGAAGCATATGTTGAAACGATGAGAAAGATTTCTCACTCAGGGCTCAATGGCTCTCAACGGGCAGAAACAATGGCATTTACCAGAACAGCAGCTCCACAAGTTCGGAATTAATGAATCAACAGAAAAGTGAGTAAACACATTCTGTGGAGCTGACAGCTGAAATGCTGAGATAGTCATCAAAAGCAGAAGCATTGGTTTAGCAATTTATGGCAATTAGAGCACAATCATCGCTCTTACTACAGGGCAGCATATTTTATAAGGAATATATGGAAGACATGTACTTTGCGCAGATAATTTTACAGTCCAAATAACTTAAAGGGTATCCAACATAAGTTGGGCAGAGATCGCTGATGACCTCAGAAATACTTGTTTTTGCCACAATGCTGATGCCTCAATACTTCCAAATACTAAATTCTGTTATTTCCTTTGTATTATAAACTACTTTCTGCATAGAAAGTTATCTGCTTCACTTATTTTATTCCATTCCTAAAGGAACAGATTTTTTTTACCATAAAAATTAGTCATTTATTAGTCACATTAACTTTGAGAAAAAACACCAATGCCCCCTACAACCTCTGACATTTTATCACCTACAGAAGATTAAAAAAAAAAACATATATCTAGAAATTGGATCACAAGCAATGAAAGATACAATTTAAAAAAAAAAAAAAGCCAAAATTAATCAAGCCGAAATGCAAAAGGCCTGAAAGAACACACTGATGCATTTTAATCTGATAAAAGACATGTAAAGGCCACTGATTTTCTAGTCTACTGCCTACAGTAATATGGCAATTGCATCAGAAATTCATATAGAAACATATTAAACTTCATCTTACCTTACAATTTTCATCTAAGAAATGTTAACACATCCTATCCAAAAACCAGAACAAATTGTTTTGTTAAAAACACATACTCCAGAACACAGTCTTGTTTCATTATTAATGGCTCATATCAAACACACTTAAATACTCACATTGCACACAATTTCATGTCATCCAAGAAATCAGGAATTGTTTATGAATGCAGTGTTATTCTACTTACAGTTACGGATATTATTCCAGTCAATTTTAGCAAAGAATGGATGGCAGCAGAGTCCTTCATAACCCAGCCTTTCCTTCTGCCCACAAAGCAAGCTCTGGATCAGATCGAGAAATTCACCACTGACTTTCACATCCTCTGGGAACTTCAGAAACCTCTGGGTTAGAAAGAAAATAATTTTGTTCAGTAGCAAAACAGTCTCAGAACAGTAAGACTCTTAAACTTCAATAATCAGAGATACATCAGGCAAAAGGGATGAATATTAGATAAATATTACATCAGACAAATAGTAGACCCGGTTCACCATCTTATGCTGAGCAATGGTCAATGGCATACACAAACAGAAGAGTACAAGGCTGTTGGGAATTGGCATACAGGACGTGGACATAAGCAACCAGGGGTAGGCCTTAGAAATCTCAGGGCCTGCTGTAGCTGAGCAAACCAAGCTGCCAGAGTAACTGTGAGAAGCTCCCACGGCAATGACTCCCACATCACCCAATTAAGGAACTCAGAAAATATTGTTATCAGCAGCTGGCCTCAAGGACTAGGCCTACGTGACCGTTAAGCACAAAGGGGGTTGTTTTCCTAACTTCTAATCAAAAGGGGGGGTTCTTTTCTTGCAGGTGGTGTTATTTTCTTAACGGTTTGTCTAGGTGCTTTTGACCAATAATCTTGTGTGAAACACTGTCCACCCCTGTAAAATTCACTATAAAAGTTGGGCTATTCGGGCAATAAAATGGTGAAGCATGATCTGACTCTGCTGGTGTCTGTCGTGCTTTCGTCCGTGCTTCGCAACACAAGACACTTCCCCAGAGAATCCTCCCAAGCTTTCAAGAATTTGTGGCTTAGGATTTTGTGAAGCAAGGACAATCTCTTTGTGTTTGCCAGATCTCAATGCATTCTTCTTTAAAAATTCTTCTGGATTTGTTTAGTTACTTCTTGAAACCATATAAATGTTCAGTAGCTGCAAACTTATGCTGGGGAGATCTTTGCCATAATGTGCTGTGTGAAGTATCCTTCTGGGTTTGCTCTGTAGTCACTGCTGGCTACTTTCATTTGATGCCTCTAATTCTCAGACTAGAGGTTATAATAGACAATCATTCTTCTTTCACTTTTTTCCCAGATAAATGATTTTTTTTCCTATTAGCTCCTACCATTCGACGTACTATTTTTGTTCTGTTACTAAGAACTAAATGAGCATTTTTCTAGATCATAATTTCAAAATATTTTTCTTGAGCCCACCACTAGGTAAAGTAGGGATACTTTTCATTTCACATGCACTAGTTTGAATTTATTTACGCTAAATTTCACATGACATTTCAATCCTGCAGACACTCAATATCCTCAAGTCTTTTTGCAGCTCTTCATAGCTAGCCCTTTACTATCCAGAAATACTTAGTATCATTTGAAAACTTTATCAATTCATAATTCATCCTTCCCATTTTTCTCCTAGATTATTTTGGAGATGCTACAGTTATAGGTCCCTAAAATGGACAGCTATATCTTTTTTAATTCCTGTATTGCAGATGGCTATTTTTGGACAGCTGTTATAAAAAATAACTTTATATCTGCAATACAGATGTATGTATAAATAAAATACTAAAATCTTTATAAAGCATATATATATATATACACACACACTAAATATTTTATGAACATGTCAAAGTAAGAAACATCCATAAGCTCCTTTTCCCAACTGTAAAAAAAAATATAGTCTTCAGTGACAACCTTTTTACCAAGGAACATGGAAGGAATTCTTTCTACCTGGAAATTCATGATGTTATTGAAAGTTTTTGCTGATGTTCCCTCAGTGAACGGAGATCTTCCATAAATCATTTCATATGCAATGACTCCTAAGGACCACCAGTCACATTCTGGGCCATAAGAAGCTTTGCCATCCCCATTCAGTCCTGTCAGCACTTCTGGTGCCATGTAGTCAGGTGTACCAACAGGCAGCTTGGCATTTACCTAGAAGCAGTAGAAGTAAAGATATTCCAAGTGAAGTTACAGAAAGAGAGCTCTTTGATACAAAAAAGGAGTCAAATTATTAGAGCTGTCACTGCAAACTATATGCAGCTGAAGTAAAATAGCAGCATTATAAAAAGCACAGCATTACCGAACACTGATGTTTTGAGCAGTATGCATACTCTAGCACTACTTACTGCTTCAACTGCTATTAATGGGAACAACAGAGCTCAATTTTCAAAAAAGAGTCAAATTTAGACATAACTATTCCCTGCTTTCATTCCATTCTGTGTCATCTGTACCTTTTTGCCCTGTGTTCAGGATCAGCTAGTATTCAAATTTCACGAGTGCTTAGGAAAGGTAATTCAGAAACCAAAACTGAAATCATATTTACACTGTCATAAAAGAGTGAAACAAACAAGCAGGGAAACTAACACAGAAACCTGAAGAAGATTGAAAAAACAGATAACGTGAAGAAAAAAAACTTACAAGAAAAATGCAATGCAGAGAAACACTGAAAAGGGAAGAACGAGGAAAAATTAAAAAAATGATGTAAATGTGATTTGTTCTATGATTGTAAATCATAGAACAAATGAGTAATCTGTTCTATAACTTCATATTCTCATTTAGGTCTATTTCAAAATATTGTTTGAAATTGTATGCAGTTCACTAATTTTAGAATCAACTTATTAAAAAGTTCAACTTATTCACAGCATTGAATACAGTACCTTTTGGTGGTTAAAGCTGAATCCCTGAACATCGGAATTTGACTCAGTTTAATTAAGAGCTCCCTGTCCTCAAAACTATGCCAGCTTAGTTACAGCAAACATAACTTTCAATCCAATTGCAAACAATTGTAGATCCATAACCTTCCTCAAACACAGCATTCAACAGTTGTGAAAATCTTTAAAAATATGATTTTGTATTGCAATACAGCACCATCATAAAGACTTGCCTTTACCCTACTTACATATTAAAATTTGAATACACAAATATGTATTTATTGAGAGCTGCAAAAGATAGCCAAGCTCATGTTTGAAAAGACATTCATGAATGGAAAAAAATCATTGCGAATAGACTCCACGTTGGACAAGAAAGGCAGAAGAACAAGGTGTACAATGAATGCATATAACATCAGTTCTCTTTTTGACTGGAATATCCAAACAAGCCATAGACAAATCTTAAATCCACATTGTTACCGTTTTGTTTACTGTCATTTTGGCAGCTGACCCAAAGTCCACCAGTTTAATGTGTCCTATTCGGTCAATAAGAACATTCTCTGGCTTGATATCTCTGTAAGTAAAGAATAAAGCAATCAGCACCTTTTTATTCTGTTCCCCACTGACACATCTGCACATCAGTACCTCCCTTTTCAGCTGCACTAAACCATATGCTCAGCTGCATAAAACTTTAACAATGGATTAGGATTTGAGTCTTACTTCCAGTCGTTATTCTGCTTCCAAGTTAATATGAAATTAGTGAAGTTCCCCGTATTTCATGGAAATTTAACAGTTGTTGACAAAAGATGGAAAGAAAAGATGGTTTTGCACTAACCTATTGTGATACTTTGACTATGTTGTAACTGAGTTACAGCATAGTATTATGTAGCTTTCATCCTAAATTTCCTCCAAACTTATTCCATGCATCTTTCAAATCCAGGCAGCCACCTTGCATTAGAAAGCCACAGCCTGTATGCTCTAAGTGCAACCACTACAGCTGCTTGGAACGTAAAATGCTACATAACATTTTCAAAGTCTCAGAATTGAATATATTTATGGAATAAGTCTTTCTTAAAAAGGGACACCTACAAAAAACAAAGTGTTCAGTTACACCCATCAATAAATGGGATAAATCACCAATGTGATTTTAAAAATGCATGCAGTTTTAGCCTCCTTGCCTTGATATGATCTTTAGAAAACTCAGTGATGTTTAACTATTCCAACATACTATACTGCCCTGTTCACCAGTCAGGGTACAACAAGCTTTACCAATTACACTATTTTCCTGTAATGTTTGGTTCTAATAACAACAAGCCTTCAGTTCTGGAAAAGACTTTTCTTCTACAGTGCAACATTAAGGCCTCTTTTTACTAAGCCTCCAGAAAATGTATGTAACAATTCCCTTCTAATTTCAGTTTGAACTTTATATCAAAGTTAATGCTTTTAGCTGCAATTACAGTTGGAGTATGATTAACTTTCTAATTTTCTCTCCTGATACAGCACGTGAAATACTGTCCTTGAAGAGGACAGAATATAAAAAACAAGAATGCATCATTCCAGAACACTATCTGGAACGATACTGATTAAATACTATGTGCAATGCAAAGCAATCTTTACCTACCGGTGTACATAACCCAGCTGATGGACACTGTGAATAGCCAGAACCAGCTCTGCAAGATAAAACTGCACCATAGCCTCATCCAGGTGGTCCTCATATCGGTTTAAGAGTGACAGTAAGTCCCCCCCAGGCTGATATTCCATAACCTACATAAAAATTTAGAGGAAGAGATACAGTTTATATGTATCAAAGACACTCAGTTCAACTCTCCCGTATTATACTGGACACCTATCAAAGAGCAGAACGGAATGCAGGAAAATTTACAGAAGGTAAGTACATTTCAGCCATCACGTTCTTCTTAAGTATAACAATGGTAACAGTGTTCTACAGAGAAGAAACAAAGCATTCTTTACCAAGTAGAGATTTTTCTTGTCTTGAAACGCATACTGTAACTGTGGAATCCATGGACTGGTATTCTGAGATAATATACTGCGCTCTTCTTCAAAAAATGACACCTATAAAAAAGAAAATGTTCAGTTACATCCTGATCAAAATGGGTTAGAATGTATCAGAATTCCCTAGCTTTAGAAAGATGAAAGTTTGTGCCAAAGACACATATCACACACACACCAAAAAATACTTAGAAACCATTAAATACCATTTCCTTGTGATATGCACCTCTAAAAGTAATTTTACACCTTCGGCTTTCAGTTCCCCTCACACCTTTTGTTTAGCTCCTTTGCAACTGAATTGTCCCTGCAGCAAAGCTAAGCTCTCCTGTCAAACTGAAGAAACATCTACCAGTTAGGAGTGCCATCCTGACCTAATCTGGATTGGCCCTAATAAAATAAAAGTAATCTCAAAAAGCAAAAAGATGCTGGGACAATTACAGGATAGCATCTCACAGTTAATTCTGTAACAAATTTATGTAAGACATTGTAAGACAAGTTTATCTTGAAATCCTACTTTAGCAACTATTCCATTATTCATATATGCAGCCAGACAACAATGAATTAGTTTTATTACAGAAATATTGCTAGTTCATTGAGATCAGTGGTCCCTACTTTCACTGACTATGTGTCATATTGAGGGTAACATCGCAGTTTGCTTTTCTTGCCAACCTGTGCCACAGCAAGAGCAATTTCAATTTACTTTCATTTTTGACAGCCACAGACAACGCTAGAGAAACTCAGGAGCAGTGTAACTGTAGCCATATATTGGGAACAACTAATTTAGATATCGCTGTACAAGTTCATGAGGCCTTTCACAGAATCTGTCCTCCATGCCATCTCTCATCGGTGAAAGATTAACTTCTACTTCTCATCAACCTCTGGTAACAACCTCCATTAACTTTTTTTTTTTTTTTAATTTAAGTTTTCAAGTAGCACATCTCTCAAGTTAACGAGAGGCTCTCCATAAAAATTCAGTCACCAGTTTGCTTTCACACCCACTCTTGACATTCTACATTGCTCTTTAAAATTAAAAAAAAAGAATAGATTGCCTGAAAATTCAAGACATCAAGTTGTTCAACGAGCTGATCAATACAGATTTAATATTTTCTTCATCTGTTGTTTCTTGTTTAATAATTACATAAGCTCTTTGAGACAAGGATTTTTTTTGTTTTGAGTGGCACCTCACCTAGTAGATTCATGGTCTAGGACGATGACTTTTAGCCACAGCAAAACTACAAACAAATGTGATACTTTACATAGAATGATTCTTCCCATTCCATTTTATATTAAATAAAAATTTGTAAATTTATAAAAATTAAATTAAGTATAATTGTTGTGACAAAAAGGAAATGCTTCACAACTTGTAGTTTATTGTACTACCATCATAACAACAAAATATACATACGTGCTCCTGCGCCAACAAAGACTCCTTGCTCATCACCTTCATAGCATACACATCACCTGTAGCTTTCTCTCTTACTACTTTTACATCTGCAAAGTGACCACAGCCAACCACACTCTTTACTTCAAAATCCTTCGCACTTGGTTGCAGTTCCCTTAATTCAGCTATAGTCTCTGCATCTATAAAAATAAAACACTTATTTTTACATTAAACATAAACACAACATCCGCAACAGGGAATAAAAACTAAAGCAGTCTTCTCAGCCCAGTCTCTATAGAAATGTTAAATCATTCCAGAATATGCTTCTTTAAAAAAAGTGTATACAAGTACTAGAAAAAGACAGTATTAATGCATAGTTAAGACTGAAATATGGTGCATACAAAAGAATCAGGAAATGCTAAGACAGTTCCCATAGCAACCATAATTCTGTCCCATTCATAACATCAGAGGCTGATAGCCTCTTTTGTTTCTAATTTCTTTCCAACCATCCTTTGCCAACACAAAATATATTTGTTAAATCTGAGGGCTTTACCCAGTGAGTTCCACAAGTCAAGTGACAGGGTTCAGCCCTTTGCCTGTGGGAGGCACTAGTCTATTGTCTAACAAATAACCGTTGGCACTTATTTCAGATGTTTGGTTTAAGCTTCCCATTGACTAGTTTCCAACGGTATGCAATGTGATAAACAAGTGCTCTCTGTAGTGTTCTAAAAATTCTTCAGACTCCAGCAAAAAACTACTCTCAACCTAATTAATATCTAGAAACTGTTGGATGGAACTGTTACAGAGTACATAAGTTACCCTTTAACTAAATTTTCAGTGTATCCTAATAGAAAAGTTAAGTTGTTTTTTTTTTAAAGAAAAAAAAAAAGAATCTGAGCATGTTGTCAGTAAAATATTTCCTCCATCAGGAATTATTTCTGAAGTACAGGCTTACTACTTATAGGTCACACAGGCAAAATAGGTTAAGACATGGAATGTGAAATACTAATTCAAGCTGAAAGAGATATGTATTAGCACATTAATTTCTATAACTTTCCTCACCTTTAGTCACTGCCCTGCTTCAACTTCTGATATAATTCCATTATATATACTCAGAACTTTCTACTTTTATCAAAAGTGCCTCTTCAGCTATAAGTAAAATACAAGCTATGAAGAGTGCGCTTTAGAGTCACAGAACTTCAAAAGCCACTGGTGTTTTTGGACCTGACAAGGTTCCCCTTGTAACATCGAGTCTGTCCACAAGGTGCAAGTCCTACCTTACAATCATTAACAAATAACTAGAGCATCATTTAAACGTGTATATTTTCAAGCATTATCTTTCAAAATTACACTTGAAGATTAGTCTAAAAACCACTTACACTTCCTGACAAAGTTGCCCACAGGTTTAATTTTCATTAAAGAGGGATTTCTGCATTCTTCAAAAAGAACGAATAAAGAATCAAGGATGCCTTCCCGGGAGAGAGGAGACATCTGCTGTTGAGTCACAAAGAGTGGCTTCCCCTGGAATAAAAAAGAAGCAACAGCAGATGGAGTCTCAGACAACAATGAAAAGCCTCAAATCAATAACATATGTATAGAGCAGATTATATATTATCTATTTAAAAATTACTACTCTAGAAATTAGACAAATAAGGCAAAAAGCATGAGGTAAATACATCAACTCACTACGTCTATCTGCAAGAGCTGTCACTGGTATTTGACTTTTAGATAAAGCGATCTTGTAAAGGTTGTTGAAGTTCAAATCACAGCTTTCCTGAAATTGCCTGCAATCTACTGCTGATTCTCATCTGACTGGCGTGTTCTTGACATTGTACCATATGTTTTTTTTTTCCATGGCACAAATAGTTTAAGCAATCGGCATCAATATTAGCTCTGGAAGCGAAAGCTGTTGAACATCAGCTGATCAAATAGCAGCTGGTTAGGTAAACCCACCTCATGACAAACCCCGGGTTACATCACTGTGAAAGAAAACTGCGGACTGGAAGCCACAAAATGCAATATTACACCTTTATGTGGGAAAAGCCCCTCAGGATAAAACATTAAGAGTGCAGGTGAAAAGAAGATCAGCTACTATCCCCTCAGCTTCATGCAAACAAGGTGCACGTTTTGAACTCGAAGGAAGTATTGTTTCCTTTTGCCCCTTCCTCCCCAACCCCCCCCGGGCATGCTTTGGGTGCCCACCCCGATAAGAAAAGCTGCGTTTGGCACACGGTACGGCCAAAACGGAGCTCGCCAAACCCCGGGCCACCCGCTCTTTACCTGGAAGAGCAAATTGAGCCGGGAGACGCGGCTGGCGATGGGCTCCATGGGGCCGGCCTCTGCCGGCTGCCGGGCACCGCACTTAAACTTCAGCATCCCGTCAGCGCGGCTGCACGAGCAGAGCACCGCGGCCCCGCCGGGCCCCTTCCCTCAGCGCCGGCCCCGCGTGCCCGGCCCCTTCCCGCCCTGGCCGCGCGCCTCAGGCCCCGTTCCCGTTTTCCCGCCGCCCCGGTTTGAACGGCGCCCAAGGGCGGGGCCTCGCCGCCGCCGCTGACGCCAATGGCGGGGCCCTGGCGTCCCGTGAGGCGCTGCGGGACCAGGCCCGGGGGGGTGGGGGGTGCTGCTGGCAGGGCGGGCGCTTAGCACCTGTTTTAACGCTTTTTCTGTGTTTTTTTTTGTGGTAAATCTGCAAAGGCAGATGGCTCCTTGTGAGCAGCTCGGGCTGGAGCTGGTGCAAGGACAGAGCGGACGGCACAGCTGGCAGCACGGACCTGCCCCAGGGGAAATAAAAACGTTTTCAGCAGCTTTACATGTTGTTAGCTGGAGTGCTTATTTCACCTTTATTCCTTTTTTTTTTTTTTTTTTTTTTTTTTGTGATAACTGGCCCTTTTCTTCATGTATATGGTCATCATGCTGCAAGTGAAGCCATGGTGGGAATGCTCCAGCTTGGCACCCCCTCCTGTGTGCCACCCATCCCAATGCCAAGTACACACAGCACGACCTTGTTCAACGCCTCAGTCACAGGGATGGCAGCGCAGAACACTGCATGAAGCACTGATGCTGCCCGCAGTCACACAGAGTGCAGGACGCCCTCTCAAAGCCCTGATCCTTGTTACACAGCATCTTGGCAGGGTTTGAGCTGGTAACAGAAATCTAGGTGATAGCGTTCCTTAAAAATAACTGTCATGCCGTGGAGTGACATAAAACGACGGTTCGCTATCCAGCAATCATCTTAATTGTGCTAATAGCAGTTTGGCAGCTAGCTGATAACGTAATGCACTGGTGGAGTGATTGCATTATGGCTTTATACAAATCATTTTTACCAATTTGTGCTTCTTTCTACCTCTTCCAGTCCACCTCTGGAACACTGACATTTTTAGCATATTTCTTGTCTCAAAGTTTGGGTTCATTTCAAGTTATTAAACCTGAAAGAGCTTTTAAAATCTAATTTACTGTCCCCCACCTGCACTGCCAATTTGTTTTTGGATTCCACTCAGGACACTGTCATTGTCTGTCTTACCACAGCTGCAAAGCACAGGAGTGATCAGCTCTTAAAAAGAAGCAATAAAGAGCTTCTTTTTCTTAAACCGGTCAATTTTAATGCTAGTCATTTTAGTAAAATACCACCTTGGTAATTGGAACCCCATCTTGCTTCTGCCCTAGATTTTGGACAAGTCTCAGCTGTCTGCCATCCAACCAAAGAGAACTTTAGGCTTCTCTGACTTTCCCCTTCTCCAGCCCACCTTTTCCACAAATGCCATTAGCCCCAGCCCTCGTAACTGCCAAAATCACTGTTAAATATCCACGCTATTTCTAATGCCACTTGGGAAATTACCATATCTGTACAATAGTTTAGATTTAGAAAATGGGGGAAGCAACAGAGCTGGGTTCTCTTTCTGACAGTTCATTCCCTTATTGAGTTCAAATAACAAGGTGTGGCCGAGTCTCTTTTCATCTCTGTGGGGTGGTGTAGAACAGCCAATCCACAAACTGGATGAGGATATGGGTCATTAAATGTTTCACTTCATCCACATCAGACTACCCTACTTCTACAAGAAGAACACGACCTCTGGGTGTCCCACACAATAACCTGAATTTGTTTAACCAGCCAGCTGAGCTCATTAACAAGCCTGCCTCAGTTTGATAACTGGCCTCTCAACTGCTCAGCAGGTTCAACTGAAGTATGAAGTTGGTTGCTACAATTTTCATGTTAATAACTTAATTTTCCCTAATAAAGTTCTCCTTGTTTGTGTTCTGTTGTGTGTTTGCAAGAAAGGCAGCTGGCTATTCAAAGCATTCTTTGGGACATATTCATTTTTCCTAATAATTCAGGTGAGGGCTCAAGTTAGAGTGGTTCCCTTCAAGAAGGCCCTTAAACAAATATATTTGCTAGAAGCAGCCATGATGACATAAGCAGCAGAACATCACATACAGTTCTTTTCTTCTTTGTTGCTGCGTAAGAGACTCACATAAACAAGAATATCTACCTATGAAATGAAATAGCAGCAAAAAATACAGCTGTACTAGAACTGTTATCAAAACATTTAAAAAAAAAAAGCTGAAGATGGAATAAGTTGAGGGGCGAAGCTGTACAATTTCAGCAATAAAACCTTAGTAACCATTTCTGATGTCTCAAGTGAAAAGTACATACCCTTTCAGAGAAACATGTATTTCATTTTCCTTTAAGTTAGTGACTTGAAGTCTTCAGAGTGAAAGTGATGGTTCCTTCATATGTCTAATCTTTTTAATTGAGAGCAATCATAGTACACAATTTCTCTATCTTCAGAATGGCCAATGTATATATCACTTCTTGATCTTGGCAACTATTTCTGTGAATAACCTCACTTAACTTGAAGGATCATCAGCAGACCTGCAATTGTACAAAACAAGGGTTTACTTCCTGCTATTAAATTAATAGGTCATTCAAAAGCTTAACAGAATTTATAGTCCTATGATTTTCCCTAAACAGGTCCCAATACAGTGCTCAACATGTTTTGACATCTCACCATGCATTGATTTGGTTACCATCTGTCTGGCTTTTTTATTATTATTATTATGAAAGTAGGAGTTTGCCTTTATTTCCTTGAGCAAAATTCTCTGCCTTTATACAGTGCACAAAGGTGACTGTGTTCCAAAGATTTCTTGTCAGTGTTTGTAACATCCTTCAGGCTTGCTTGGGGTATAAGACACTAAATAGATATAAAAGCAAAAGATCAGGTATGCAAGTATGCTAACTTTTCACCAAGAACCTGACACTCATATTCTCACCCAAACTAACATAGCTTTATTCTAACGGGCAGCAAGATGCCAAATCTCACCTTCCCCCCCAACAACATCTAGCTGGGAACCTCTGGATTTACAGCAGCATCACTCTTAAATATCATCTCCGGAGCAGCTCCTGAGATTTACATATGGGTAGAAGGTAATAAAAAGCGTCATTGTATCACAGTTCTAAGAGCTGAGCATTACCAGGAAAAACTCCTATCTTTTGTCCTACCCTGGAAATCTCTTCAGCTCTGTTGTTTCAAATCTACTCTGTCCATACAGATTGGTAGCCGTTTGCAATCTAGGCTTCCAGAGTATGTGGACCCCAGAAATAAATCAGGTTCTTCAGTGATTTTGTTGTTGTTGAATGTTATGGCTGGCATTAATCATAGCTATTCTATATGGATATGATTTATTTTTTTTAATACATATATATATTATCCCTTATTGGCTCTAGTCCTTTCTGTAACCCAACAGTACTTAAAAGATCCTGTAATAGACCAAGCTAACCCTGATCACAGCTGGGTGACCACTTTCTGCAACAAAGTAAAGCTTTAAACTTGTCTGACTTGTGTTCTGGCTTAAACCCGTGACAATAAGTAGCTCTCACTTTTGATTATCAGGACTTAAATAAACCTTAGGTCTTAGGCACACTTTTTCCACTTTGTTTTCCCAAATTATCACAAAATACCCAATTTAGCTGCAATAGTCATGCACACCTACAGGGAATATACATATCTGCAAAATGTATATAATGAAAAATCACAGTTCTGGAAGAAGTAAGTAACTTCCTTTTAAGATAAAGAGGAAAACAAAGAGAAATAATCACCAGGAAAACAATTATATTGTCTTTCCTCTGCAATATTTTTAATTTCCTCTGCATAATTTTTGGAAAGAAAAAAAAAAAAAAACACACCACACTGCAATCATTCTCCTAGGATAACCAGAAAGGAAATTAAACTTTAAGACACCTGAATGGTTGCTACGTGTTTCTTCCCTAGACTTCCACTAGTGAGCTACATCTGATAATATTCAAGGTTATTTTGATTGAAATATTAAAGGTGTTTTTTGTTTGTATTAGCAATGTGCTTATGCACTATGTAAGTGCTTATTTTCAGTGTTGTTTAATACGTTTTTATTTTCTTTACATTTGCATACCTAAAACCCATTCAAATAATGTTTAAAATAAATACTGTAGCTTTGCGATTAGTTACATGGCCATCATCTGTATTTTTTTTTTAATTTTAAAAATGCAAACATTTACACATGATGCTCTTCACACCTAATCCTAGCGCAGAGGATTCCTCAATTCAGCTAACGCTGTTCAGTGACTGTCCACATTCCCAAACTCTCCTAACATTTCAACCCTAGGCTGAATTTCTCTTGCTGGTTCTGGTGCAACCAAAATGAAACAGTAAGTGAAAAGAGTCACTAACAATCCTTTTCATAGGCAAACCAAGCGTTTATGGAAGAAGCTGCAGGCGAGTCCCAGAATAATAAGGAATACTTGTGTCTTAGATTGGTGTGAATATTCTAAGTGATGCTGCCCAGCTGTTCTCTGCAGAACACAGCCCCTGCTCCAAAGTAATCAGGCTATAAGCAAACTGAATAATACATAGAGGTATAGAGGTATAGTTTCTAAGGAATAAGAACTAAAATTCACGAGGCATTTCTTTACAGAGTAAAGTCTCTGTAGGGTTCTAAAAAGCAGCTTTCACTGCTAATATCCACCAAGCACATGTCTGTGTCTCTTACTGATACCACAATAACATTGGAGAGCCATACAAAATAATGAGAAGAGAAGAGCTGGTAGAAATTAAAGTTCTGATATCAATCACATAAATGATTTTTTTTTTTCTTTTTTGATAAAGTTTGGGTTAAGGCAATTGAAAGAAGCTGAGCTGAGAAAATGAGGTTATCTTCCTTTCTGAATGCTGTTCTACACGTTTGCCACCTTAAACATTCAGAAGCAATTTATACTGGAAAAATGTTCAGAATTTTCTTCTTTCTTGTTCATGAGCCTCACTCTCCTGGCTACAAGCTTCACTTTGGTCCCCTCCTTCTTATGATACAACACCATCTCACCCAGCTTTGCAACTACATTAATCATTGTATTTCTATTTGGTTGTTTCACCACAACTTAAACTCAAAACCGTTGTTAGATTCTGGGGAGTCACATCTCAAGGCTAAAGTACCACCTGTCCCTGTCCTTGCCTCCTGACTGATTTGCAGTATTACTTTGATTAGTCCCATGGGAATCTCCCCAAATTACACTGGTTGTTCAGCCTTAGAATGTGCTTTACTTTTAGTGTTATATAACATTCAATGAGAAAACTCTCATGCTGAGTCTGATGTTGTCAAATTCTTTTTTTCCTTGATAATGAGACTATTAGTTCCAGCAAAGCTCCATTAAAGTATTTTATACCACTGATGCCTTAAAACTATAAAACTTGTCTCAGATTCATAGAAAAAGGAACAGACTCTTGTACCCCATACCTATAGCTATAAGGTAGTATAGTTGGGTTCCAATAATGGAGATGGAAGATTTCCCCTGAGGTAGGCAAGAAAAAGAGACAGTGTGAAATGAGTGCATCTGGGAACATCAGAGGTGAAGATGCCATACCACATGAAAATGAACCTTTTTTTTCTCATAATTTTCTTCCACATCCACTTTTTTTTTTTTTTAATATTTATCCAACTACATCATTACTTACTGGAGAAATAATTTATTAATTTTTAGATACAGTGAAAAGCAAATGATTTTTTTTTTTTAGACCTCAACCTCAGGCTTCCTTTGTGCTATTACAGGAACACCCCTGATTTCACAAAAAATTATTTTATAGAAAGCAATTTATTAAACCTCACGATCTGTCAAGACGCATGAATATTGATATGTTCACATTAACATTCCCTGCAGCAGCTGAAAACTAAATTTGTCATGACATAGTGGGAATTACGTGCTGCAGAGCAACAAGTGACAGGGGCTTAATTAAAGCAAAACTGACAAAGTATCTGAGCAATTACAGTAAACATTTTTTTGTTTGTTTGTTTTAAATGTAACTAAAGAACTACCTGAATGTTTTTAGTGAAGTGGAAAGGAAGGCAATATTGAACTCTTTCAGAAGATAAAACCTAGGACAGTACAGGTGCAGTTTGTCATCTGGAAATTGCATATAACAAAATACTCCATTACTCTGGAATTTAGATACAGCAATGGCCATATCAAATTATATTTTACCTAGATTCCCAAAGAAGATACGAAATAAGATATCTTTATAATTAAGATAAGAAATCCTGTGAGAGCACAATTAAAAGTGATTAATAGAATTTAATCTGCAATTGGTCCTAAGACAAGTAAATTCCAGTGGTTTAAAGGAGGATTTTTTCCTTGCCCTAAATCAACAAATCCACTGGATAGACACCCTTTAGTTCATCACAGCAATAATTTGCTTGCTTGTGAGATGGTCCTCTATGTTTCAGTGCCATTTGCTGTAATCCCATCTAGAAAGCTGGCATTCCCCACCTTCCTGTGGGCTGCAGAGCAGCATGTATCCTGAAAGAAATTCTGACTCAATCCAGTCCATGTGCTATATTTGGAAGCTGGAAATCTGACCGTCATCAAGGGAAAGTGCCCCAAAAGATTAATTCCGTCTTAATATAAGTAGTAGGCTCTTCTTAGTTGATCTCTATCCTTGAGATCAGCCAGAAACAGAGATGTGCCAGACAGACATCTCCACATCCAATATTGATGAGTAGCAGAGCCATGCATACCCATAAATCTCTTTGGCTGACTTCCAGAAAGGTGGAAGAATGAATTAATTTAGGAGTTAGCTAGACAGTGTTGAAAGATACTCGTATATCCTTATCCCATTGTGATTTTAGGGAGAAAAAGTTAAATTATTGTTTGGAGTTTTACGGAATAAAATAGGTTAGATTAATGTTGAACCTACACTACATAACAAAATGGCAGGCAGCCAGCTGGGGAGGGGAGCATCACTAAATCAATTTTCTACTGGAGTGGAAAACATCCCCCTTTTTGAAACAGGGACATTTGTTAGTTTGCTTGTTCAAGGTAGGTCAGCTCAGTACGAGTCAGACAGCACAGTTCATTCATTGTAAGTTCACTGTACCTATGCAGATGGGATCTGAAGACATGAAAGTAGAAAATCAGAGCATCACACATCAAAAGCTGGGAGGAGCCTGCTCACATCAAATCCACACACTGGGACAATCGTTCCAGTTGTCTCTGATGTAGAAGTCGTTGAGAAGCATAAGGTGCTTTTCTGCAGCCCAGCGTCAGCTGACAGATGTGGCTACAACATGCTTGATTAAGAGCCCCAAGATCCGTTATCTAAAAGCAAAACAGAATCATTCACTCGTACCTACAGTTTAGTAAAACAAATCATGTCAGACTGAAACATTAAAATTCAGTATTGAAATAAACAAATTTATTAAAATTATGCAAGCTCTTTTAAAAATATATCTTTTTACTACCTGATGAATAAAGATATAGAGGTAGACTTGACTGATTCATATAACTGAATGTAGAGAAATTTTTTTTAATAAATCTTCAAAAGAAAAAAAAAAGATCCAGTAAACAATCTGTGTACAATAGCCATACAGGCATGATGGCAGGCATGAATAAGGTAGAAAAGAACAATAGCAGCAGTAGTTCAGTGTAAAAATAAAAGCATCAAATGGATTAAATGACAGCTTATTGCAGAAGGACTTTTCCAGGTAAGACTAAAAGGAATTTAGATATGATTGCCTGTCTATTTTTTAATTTGGAATCACGATTTTGGTACTTTACAGATTTAAGATGTTCTTGCTCTGAGTGGGTGTGTTCATTCCTGTCTTGAAGAACTCAGCAATGGCAGCCTACATGTTACTTTATTTAATTCTTCTAGAATTACTTCTCTACTGTTTGCTTGGAGGCCAAGAAATATTTTACAGTGACTATTGTGGAATTGTGATTTTTAAACAGTTTTTCCATGATAAGACCTGTGATGAATAAGTGATTAAGAGAGAGCAGTGACAAAGAGCAAAGTAGCTTGATGTTCACATAAGGACTGAATGACAATTTCTGGCTGTTCTGCAGGTCAAGCTGCTGTTCACCAGACCTGATATGCTATTAGCCTGGCTCACACTTTTATTATACTTTAACGTTTCCTTTGCTACCTAGAAGAAAAAGGCTACAAAACCAGTACATTCTTCCACAAATGGGGAAAACAACAAAAACAAAAGATCATGGTGGGAGGTTGTAGCAATGACGCAATGTTCATGGTCTTCCAAGAAATTGCACTTAGCCCTTTTTTGCCAAAGGGTGGATGCTAAAATACTAGTTTTGAAAGAAGAATGGAAACTCCACATAAAAGAGTTTTGGTGGAATAAATGTTATTTGCAATAGAAAAGGGTTAGGGGCTACTTTTCTTTTATCCTGTGTTTGTAAAGGACTGCAGTTGGATTTCCTTCCTAACGTTTTAAAAATCAATTTTTAATAAAAGCTGTTTTCATGCTTGTGTTTCAAATTCTTTTGTAATTGAATGAAACACGTAAGTACAAAGGTAAAATATGTTCTACCTTCTGCTCTTCCCAGCACTCAGCTATCCAGATTTCCTCAGTGCAATGAAAATCTTGGACATCGATTCTCTGAAGTTTCAAAATGGATCAGAAGCAGCATTTATGAATTGTGCCAGTGGGTGAAAACAGCTAATAGCAATTACTTTCTTGGAAACAAAGGCAGAGGTGCAGGCTTGCTGAGCCATTGTAAATAATACACTTCTTAAACCTTTCAAACATGAAGCAGAAATCAGTTAGCTTTTCATATCAAACAATTATCAGAAAAAGTCTAATGGACAACCTCAAAATGACAAATAGAAATGACAAAAAGGTCTACACTAAAGTAATTGTTATTTGCTAACAGGTCTTCTAAATCAGACCACCAGCTCCCACTTAGAATCCTCTAGAAGGCAGCAGTAAAAGCAGTGGAGGAGGTTGGGTTCTGTGTCGACTCAGTCCACCATGAGAAGAGTAACAGGTATTTGGGGATAAAGATTTTACATTTTAGAGTACAAGATACTGGAATAAAAGAATGTTTTCATGCAGGCTGCATAGTTAATTTCTTCTCATTCCTCTGTATTCTCCTGGGTTTCATTCTGATGCCTTTCAGTACCCCAACATCAGAAGATGATACATCGCCTAGATCCTGTGAATAAGAACAGCTACTCCTCTGTTGAAAAGAGCTCTTAAATCCTATTGCTTCTCTTTTTCATCCAAGCTGTCTTCAGTGACAAACTGAGTCAGAGGCACAGCCAGGGCGATGCAGGCTGTGGTGTTCAACAGCTCTCTAGAGTCTGCTAAAGGATGGCTATTCCTGAGCCAGTCTTCCCACCTTCTAGGTAGCTTCTTGGGGCAAAAATACCATCTAGACATTCAAAAATACCCGACAAACAGGCTGACACAGGATATTTATAAATTGTAAAAATGCAGGAATGAGCCTGCCTCACCACCCTGTTGTCAACTGCCCAGCTGTGGTATGAGCAGGAGGACACACAACTCCCACAGCCTGAATCAGGAGTACTAAACACATCAGAAAATGGCAACTGCTAAATAACATTTTTCTTTTCATCTCTAAAGTCTTGTAAGTAGCCATTTCTGCCCAAGCTGCATATTAATTGCACGTTGTTAGTAGATTGATGCTCTCTCGCATCATCTGCATGGTGCTTCACGCCAAAACCACGAGACTGCAGGACTTCAATCAAAAAGGAAAAAATAATCAATAAACCCAGGCAGCTTGTGACGCTTAGTGACAAATTTTCCCTGCCTGTATGGCTATATTTTAATTTAGACAAAAATAGCTAACACCACACTTGCATGCAAAAAGAAGTCATCTGCTACTTATCTAATGTGTAATTCAATAATTCCTATAATTGATCCTCATTGACAGTTTATGCAAGCTCACTCACCCACACTGCACATATTGTGCTTCCTGACATAATTCCCAACATAGACTATGATATTTCAACAGAAGAAGCTTGTTAAATCAGGTCAAACAAAATAAAGAATCAGAATCTGCTGCAAGTCCTTACAGTTGTCTGTCTTTCCTGTCGCCTTTCCCCCCTACCAATAAATAAATAAATAAATAAATAAATAAAAAGAAAACAACAGCTATTGGTAATTTTTCAACTGGTTAAAAATGCAAAACACGGTTTTGTTAAATGTTGATAGGCTTCAGAAGAAAACCACATCCTCATTTTTTCCCTAGACACCAGATTATTATTGTTTATCAGACATAACTGCCAGTCTTTATTGTTTCCACGTGGTTTGATTTTCCCTGGAAGTGCCATATATATTTTAACGATCTGCTGAATTAAAAGAATTCTAAACCAGTTTCCAGCTGATGCGATGCTATTTCTGAGATAGGCCAGTAACGGACCTTTTCTCTCATACAGATAAAGCAACACAAAATTGTGGCATTGATAATGGGTCTTCAGGTGTCTGAAAGAGCAATACCTAATTTCAGAGAAACACAAACAATAGAGCCATTTCCACTTACAATAATTGTAAATAAAGAGGAACACAATGTTTCTGTTTTATAAACACGATTACCTAGCCAGCATTGTCCAGCCATTTTAAATGACTGTTTCTCTCCAAAGGACCGAGATACAGAAAGAGTATAACTGACTAACAACTGATGCATACAGCTAACGGCAGCAGAAAGCCAGGGGAAGGTGATTAGCAGCATACCAATAAGCAAAACACAAACGGCTGGAAAACCATTTCCAGAGCATATGCTAGGACAGGGGAACCCCTGGTTTAGTTTTCTGAAATAAAACTTCAGCTTTTTAAACAAAGCATTATTTGAAGCTCAGAGACGGACACTTTTCCAAAGATTCTGCTACTACATATTCTCTTGCCAACCTCAAGACCTAATTTTATAGCACCTGAGCAAACGATTCCCATAAATAACCTTTTTCACCCACAAGCCTTTCCCCCATCACCCAGGGGTAGCCTCTTAGGCTAATTTACCTACTGTGCCACTGAATGATTTTCCAATTTCTGATGGCTATAGCACTTCAGGTTGGTTATGTTACACCTTATTGAGCGGGTAAGTCATCAGGAGAAAAAGGAAAGCAACCAAGGGTGACGTGTGTGCAGAGGCAATAAAAACCACAGGAGCCTGCTCTTACCATCCATGCCCACAGCAAGTTTTGAGGGAGGTTTTTGCACAGGAGAGGGATGTTGGTATGCTCAAAAGAGTGATACAGTATTTCATGAGCTCTGCAGACTTCTAAGTTTATATGGAAACATCTTCTTTTCCTCACAGAGTAACTTCTGAAACACCAAACAAACATACTTCAAGGATAAACCTACATGTACTTGTGTTATTTGTATATAGGTTCATCTTTTGAAATAAAAAATGGAGTAAAACTGACACAACATGTACCTTACCTATCGCTGACACTGAGTAGCACAAAACTGACCCAAGGAATTAGCAAGGAGCCAGCAAGGGAAAGCTCTGGGCAGACTGTGTGGCACAGGCAAGTCATACAGCCTCTTAGGGTAGGATTGTTCAAAGAATGCTTTGGGAAGTAGTTGCTTCCCTCCCTTTTAGCCAAGGCTGAGATTTCTTCATTTAAATGTAAAATTTGGGAAATGTTTTATAATCTCTGCAACGTCCTTGAATCAAAGCAGTGAGGGAAAATATAAAAATGAATGAAATTCTTCATATAAGGCTACATCTGACACTTAAAAACATAAAAGAGGATGATTAATGTAGGCTAAATTTGCATTAAACTAAGATTTTCTTTTAATAGTAAAATGTTCCTGGAAGAAACCAGATACCCAAATATGTGAGAGATAATGCAGACTAGCCCCCATCACTGAAATAATGCACGTAAAAAGACTTGTGAAGCCTCTTCTCCTGCCCAACAAGGCTGATTTTGTCTGGTTCAGAAGACTTTGTCAGGCAAAGGGCTGGAAGCTTTATAAAATGACCCAATCTCCACGGGAGAGGTGAACCACAGTCCAAAGCACCACAGGTACGAAAGCACAATCAGCTAAACTGGGCTCTGATGGAGAACCTGAACTGCTGTAGATTGTTATCATAGTCTTGGCATGTAAGTTGAAGGGATGTCAAATAAGCAAAACATGCCCATGATCCTTTTACAACAGCACGTCAAAGCATTCATCAATTCCAATGAATAATATTTGGCTTCATGTTTGTCACATCCCTCATTTGCCATGTTGCAGGTCACACTGCCATCACACATCCCATGGGAGAAGCGGGCTGTGAACTCAGACCGAGGATGCACCGCATGTTCATAAATGTCATTTGCACTAAGACTGAGCTCACCCAGCCTCTGCAGACAGGCAAAATTTAAAAATCAGAAACAAGAATGGAAGATACTCTATTAAGGTAACATTCATATCTGAATTTCACCCCCATATAGCTCATGTGTGGGTGAATATTAGATTTAAGCAGTTAACTAAATGCTGAATATATTAGCGACAAATATGGTCTATGCACTTCCTAAAATGTCTAGGAGTATGCAAAGCAATAATATGGGAAAGGTAGGGCAGAAAGACAAAGGAAACTTTTAATCTTCAGGTTTATTTTTAGGTCATATATTGAATGAAGGTTTGCCTTTTCCACAGAACACCCACACCCATGCAACAGAGCAGAGATTCATCAGCCCGGAGTATCACAGCTTTCTTCATGGTGTTGCTTTTTTCACATAATGTAGTTAATTAGATCTCCTCTGATCAATCATTGAATTACTGCTTCAAAAGGCATTATGATATGATGAGAGTGCCTCGCAGCAGTTTAACACTTTGATTTTTCTGTCCTAACACATTTACAGCTAGTGTGAACTAGGTCTTCCCAGCAGGAATAAAGAAATACTTTTTTTTAAATTACAAGCATGATTTATCTCACAACTTAAAAACTGACCAGTAAATTACTGTAATATGGTTTCATTCTCTCCTCTTCTCCTTCGTTGTATCTAAGTCTAATCCCTTTCATGTTTGCCATGTGTCTTATGTTTTGATCTCAAGCTCTGTGGAGCTGCAACCTTCTCTCTCACACTCATGTTCTATTCCGTTCTTTTAATACCATCACCATAACACATCTGTGACTTCAGCTGTGCTGTAGTATTTCCTTCCTTGGTCCTCAGGAGTCTGTCTCAAGAATCAAAGAAGTACACTCATCGCAGGAAGACACTATCAGGGTCCCTGCTGTTTTCCTCTGCGATTTGACTCTTGAAGAGAAATCGTGATCTAAGGGTTAAGACTGTAAGTCACAACTTTAGCGTGAGAGTTGTGCATGACCTAGCATTTGGGACTGTGGGCTAGTGATTGCCTTCATCCCTCTGTGAAATGGAAACAGCAATTACAGCACAGTGTTTCCCCAAGCCTTGCTTCATTTTAGTTTCAGTGAAGAGCTTTGGACTCCTTGGAAAGCAGGAGGTATGGGAAGAGATGGTATCTAGTCTTTGGAAGTCTGGTTTTGCTCCCTCTGCAAGAGCAGATGATATGTGTAACATTCAGGGATATTCACATGGTTTGTTTCAGTATTAACATTTCTATCCTATCTTTTTCATCACTGACCTCCCCAAACTAAGCACAGAGTTTACTCACCCACTCCTTGTGGTAGGATTTCAACAACTGCAGTAAGAAGCTGACATTATTTTCACTCTCACATGAACAACTTCTTGCAAGTCAAATTGTGCCAAGCTGTTAAAGCCGTGCCCGCACACAGTTAGCTGCAGACAGACAGACAGACCAGAGTGTGGACTTTTCATGAGGAAATGAGCCACCAGACCAGCTCTCAGGTTGTTTCGTATTCTCCACCTTTCTGCATGTACACTCTTGCTCAGGCCCCCCATCTGAAAAGGAACTATGACAACCACACATGCAGGAGCTCCCCTCAATGTAAAAAGATGAGGGTCTTTACTTTATTTCTCCTTTATATACTTTAGCTTTTGCATTACAGTTAATTATTTGGACTACCCAGAAAATTATTTTTTTTTACTGCAGTTTGTACTTTGTTTTTCCCATCTGAACACAGGTGATCCCCTGAAGTGCCTGTCCTTAAGGCTACTGAGAGTGTTTCTTGCACCTGTGCTACCTAAAGTTCCTGATTAGCAGGTAGTGCTGTCAAAGGTCAGAATTTCTGATCAGTAATTCCTTTTAAGATTAACATGTAAAGATAAACTATAAATCTCTTTACCTGCAAACTTCATTAATCTGCTTTATCCAGGTTCATTTGCTTATCCAATGCGTGGTGGTGGTATGACTGCCTGGCCTATACAGGCCAGGGTGACTTCAATCCTGCTGGCCCCAGGTGCTGAGTTCTGCTCCCCTGACTGCTAGAGCACAAAGAATTTTAGAGGAGCAGATTCTAAAACATACCTATAAATTCACCTTTAATATTGCTATAAAGAAGTGTCTTTTGGCTTAACAGTGCTATACAGAGTTCTTACACCAGCAGACAGTTAAAAAAGCTTTTAAAGTTATGCTCCCGTTAGTGATGGAAGTCCCCAGATGAGGAGAAAAGATGCATTATTTTTAAGCACTAGAAACGATGGAAAATAATTTACTTTTTAATCCCAAAGAATGACACTTGCCAGATGCAGGGGAGCTGAACAGTAATATAGGAGGTCCTGCAGTTGCCTTTCCAGAATGATAGTGCAGTCTGCAAGTAATTAAACAACAGAAAGCAATACCCATAATTCAACAGTATGCCTTAGCTATTATTTGGCAATTCTTTTTCTCTTGAAATCTCTTATACATAAATATGAGCTTAAAATGGAAATTACTCCTACCAAGTTTTATTTCATTGTGAAATATTCTCATACAGCAATATGCAACCATATTTGTAAAAAAAAAAAAAAAAAAAAAAAAATCTCTCACTGCCAGCCAAAGCTGACCTGCACTCTCACAAAGCCTGCTATTTTGAATTTGAATGTGCTACCTGGTATGTGGGCAGCAGGCCCCAGGGAGATGATACACCAGTCTGGCAGCTCTCCATTCCATGAGGCAGAAGGGTGCTGACAAAGTGAAGGGGATTTAGAAACCAGCAGCTAGAATGAGAAAATACAGGATTTTTATTTTTTCTGGAGAGATTCAGAAATGAGTATTTTTATGACAAGACTGATGGCAACCCTCAAAGTAACCCCCACCGATCACACAAGGAAACAAATTATCGGCTGGCTATCTGCTATTTCCGAGCACTTGCAGTGTTCTCCATGCCCAGGCTGGCAGAGGAAAGATGGATTTCCAGAGGTTTTCCTGCTCCAGACAGCCCCACAGAGCCACTTCTCCCAGGAAGGTTAACATCCCTGCGCAGCTCCTATCCTGTGCTAGTCAGACACTGCTTCACTTTCTGAAAACTATTTCAGGAGAAATGGGAGTTTTGAATAAAAGCCACTTGGATTTCTCAAACATATACAATAAGAAATTACTTTTTAAATTCCCTTTTTCTGTGCTTGTTTCTTCCTGAACACCCATTTCAATCCATAGCACTTTATTCTGGTGAGTACTTAGCACATACTATCATGCGGTCTAGTAATAAGAAGCAATATGTGACTTTTCCAGCTTGGACTGATATGGACAAGATGAGAAACAAGAATGTTTCCAAGTACGATCCTATTACTGGAACACACACACAAATCTCACCCTCCCTAACCCCTGCCTGGCCTCTTTGTCCTGATGCCAAAAGATCAGGCATTTACCTTCAGGCTTAAGATGAACACGTACAAGGTAACAACGCTCTTTTTAAAAACAGAACTGTCTAAAGAAAGAGAAGTAAAGAAATCAAGTTTGGAAACATGAAAAAGCAGAAAGATCCTGGGGAAAAGCACTGACTGACTCACACTAATGCAGGGTCCCTCAACCATGTAGAATGAGCTTCAGCTAACCAGGAGCCACTTAATTACTCCTGTTCAGTGGTTTTCCACCCACATGTTTATCATAGTTCATGCTGCTGAAAAGCACTGAGGAATCAGCTCAGAGATGAAAGGCTGCTCCTCTCATAGGTAATGGGTGCTACAAAAGCTCATTCTGAAAGCTTCTGTGCTGCCCATATCCAGATGCCTCCATCCAGAGGCATCCATATCCAGGATTGCCTGCCTCCTCATGGTGTGACAGTTCATGCCCCAAGAAGATCCATACTTTGGATTAGTAAATAAAGAGATCCTTTAGCACCATCTGAAAGGGCAGGTTTGTTTAGTCAAAATACCCCAAACCAAAGTCCCTCAAGGTTGTCCATTCCTTTATCCTAGGGTAAGAAACTAGCAGTAGGTGGAAGGAAATTTTTGCAAACACAGCCTGTCTGAAAAGTTTGTGTGGTTGAACAGGAGATTCAATCCTCTCAGGAACCTCCTGAGCAAGGTTATCAACCTCTCGCAGTCTGCAGGCTCCTAGCAGTCTCAATAGCAAAGGCAAAAGGACACATCACTCCAACTGCAGCCACTTGCAGCATCAGCCACAGCACAGCCAGGGCAAGTTTTGAAGAGCTCAAGAGCCCTGCAGATGGCACACAGGAACATTCTCCCCTTCTGGCACAGCAGGTTCCTAAACAGGCACAGGAACAAGCTCATCCGTACTGTGCACATCCACTAGTCTCACTTTCTCTAATGAGGGACAACAACAGGCCAGATCTTGCACAGACGCTAAGGTGCTGCCATTTACACCGAGTAGTTAATGGGCCCTAAAGATTAAAATAATTACACAAATCAATGTGTAACTAATTAAAAAAAAAAAAAGAATCCTGTACTTTTTGCTTTCAAACTTTGTGTTCCCAAGAAGTAAATCAGGCCTCTCGTCAGATAATTTATAGAATACCAGTTTCCATAACAACATAATTGCTCAATGAAGCAAAAATACCTGGCAGAGTTGCCATTGTCATGAAATAATTGACCACAACAGTGAGTGAAGGAAGCTGCTTCACAACAAAGATTGCTTCATGTCAACATGGTCAATTCAAATCTAACGATGCTAGATCAAAGACCATTACTCCCTCATGAGTCACTACAAATCATAGCACATACAGAAGAGGCAGAGCAAGATGGTCCTGAACAAATATTTTTTCCTCACAGTCACATCTAATCATTTAATGGTTGCAGAACTGCATGGTGGCCAACAACACAGCAGGTAATTTTAGGACCTAATGGTTTCCTATAGAGAAATACAAGCAAGAACATCTCTCTCAGTTTGCATCTCCATATGAGCAAAAGCACAGGATACTGTTTCTTTTTTTAAAAGGAGTGTTTGTTCCAGAAAGACTTGTCAAATATTGTCATGCTGCAAGATTCAAGAGGGGGTAACTCTCACCCACTGAAAAAAAAAAAAAACCTGCTTCATTGAAAAAAGCCACTCTACCTGTTGAGCTCCCATGAACCACAGAAGCAGCAAGCCCAGGGCCAGGTCTGTGTGTACATGCTCTGGCCTAATACCTCTGAAGCAGGCCTGTGGAGCCCAACCTGTTTGGCCCCGTCCCAGGTCTGCTCTGGATCTTATGCCCACCGCGTTCCTAGGACAGTTTTTGTTTCTTTGCGGTTTTTCCAAATGAGAAGGCTTGAAACAAGAAGTGATGCAGCAATCCATTCAAGTGGCATGTCTGTAGTACAATGTTAAGGCATGTGGTGCCAATCCCTACAGTCAGGACAAGTTTATATGTGGATGGGAGACCTCCTGAGAAAAGTGTTAAAGTATTGCCCCAGCCAGAGGGAGTCACTCTGGGCTCTCTCTGTGTCCAGAATCTGCCTGAAGCAAATCCTGCCATCAGTCACAACTGTTGTGTTTGGTGGTTTTTGTTGTTGTTGTTGTTTTTTGTTTGTTTGGTTGGTTTTTTGTGTGTGTGGTTTTTTTTGTTTGTTTGTTTGTTTGTTTTTTCCTTAGCTAGAACTAGTTAAGTAGCCCCAGGAGCAAAGTACCACATACCTCACCTGGCTCATCAGGGCCAGGAGTAAAACCAAGTCAAAATTCCAGTGCCATCTGTACCCCAGTGAATTGAGCTGGCCTGAAACACTGGCCATGCAGCTCCACAGGCTCTAAGTAGTTGTGCTTGTTCCCGGCACTGTCAGCTTTGCTCTGGAGAGATGGCTCTGGCACACTTCCAAACCTCACACCTGAAACAGTGACTAAAAGCTGCAGTACAAAGCATTTACACCTCTAACTCAGGGATGTCTCAGCATGATACCTGCATGTGCCATGTAACAAGTTGAATCCATTACCCTGTTCTTTTCCCTTTGCATCCCTTGCTCCTTACACCTTGGCAGTAAGGTGAGCACAGTCTGGTGTTGGCTCTGCCCTTAGGCAGGCCTGAGTCACTCAGGCCATGCGTTCATACCCTTAAGCAGCCAAGGGATTTTTCCCTGGACTTTGTTGTTATGAGTCACCTTGATGTCCGAGTGCTTTTTCTGCTCTAAGTGACGTAATATTGATAACCCTGAGGAACAACAAGCTTGATGGGAACTCTGTGGAGATCTTGAGCCTTGGGAGGAACTAGGACGGTCTTTCAGTTCACTACACGTTGCTTGGCTAACACTCCTAACAGCTTTTTTTTTTCCCCCCTTCTGTTTAACCAGAAATTTCTATTCTCTCCTCCCTTATCAACCTCTACAAATACGCTTTTCCATCCTCTATTTCTTCTCCCCAACAGCAGGGAGAACCTGGGCACACACTTACCCAGATAGCTTTGGACATTACAGAAGCAAAGAGAAAGTAAGGTCACACAGGAGTCTTATCTCCGGCTTTGCAGTTCTGGCCTGCTTTAAAAGCAAGACACGTATTGCCTTTAATTATTCATTTGGGTAACTGCAACCTCTGAGCAAACTCTCTTAGGCTGCCGACTCTTCTTGCTGCCCATCTTGCAGCAGCAGGAAGCTGTGGGACACTGAAACACCTCAGCATGCAGGTACACGAACCAGCAGAATAACTAAAACATTTGTCAGAAATAAAGTGCAGTAAAGCAAAGAGAAAAATAAAGCAATTAATCATTCAAACAGATATGAGAGAGAGAGAGAACGGCAAAAGGAAGCTGATAGCTTGTGCCGTCTTCCTTGGAAGACTGTCAGCCCACTGACAGGAAGATTAAGGATGCTGATGGGAACTCCTCTCTCAGTGCAGTTAGCTTTAAAAGCATAGGACAATAATCTACTTTTACAGGCCTGTCTGTGGCTTTCCCACAATGTGTCTTTTGCTCCCGTTACTCTAAATAATAAAGGATGATCCCTTGCAGTGCTTCATTTCTGGCTGCTGCCCTCACAGCTGAGGTGGAAGTATTGACTGGAGCACTTGAGCATTTATTGGATTTGCAGCTTTTCTGATGTGTTAAATATGTTTTGTCCTGCTTAACTCATACAGCTCTGTGTACGCCAGCATTTGCTGGTGTAACCACCAAAGGTCCAGACCCTCTGCCACACTTCCTTTGTGAGAAGACCAAAGGGTGAAATATCTGGAAGGCAGAATATTAATTTCAAAGCACTGGTTTTAACAATGTACTTGACATTGGGCTTGAAGAGCCTGCGCAGCTCTCAGTTCACCTCTCCTTGACCCTCTTGGGAGGACAATACTCACTGCCATATCCGCAGCTTAAGCTGGATTGTCAGTTCCAGGAGCTCACTCCTTTAGGAACCTGTTTAACGGAGAGAATTGCACTGGCAGATTGCCCTGAGTGGCTCCTTGAGTTAAGTTCTCCATCCGTTCCCCTGTCTTAGTTACTGAATTGGGTAATCAGGGGTTGGGGAAAAGCAAGAAGGGGAAATTATTTAGCAACAGAGTCAGTGCTGTCCCTTCTCCCTGTCCAGTAAAGGCTAACTTTTTGCTACTTGCTTTTCTTTTACAGCCCTGTAATGTTTTGCCTGAGCAGGAAGAGAATGAAGAACACAATCTTATACCATCCTCTTGTACCAATGTTTATTTTCAGCCTTGTTTCCTAGTACCACAGGGAAGGCCTTCATACATCCTGTACCTGTAGGGTAATGCATCAGTCACTTGCTCTGTTCTCTGCGTACTTGAATCAGTCTGTCCTTCCTGCAGCTTCAGAAAGGGGCTGTGCTATCATCATCCCTGTAGTGATTTCAATGTTGAAAGATAATTTATGCTGTACACACAGGAACCTTCACACTGCGAGAGCCTCAGCTCCTGAAACACCTCACCTAGATGTCCACAAGACCTGTCCATTATTCGCAGTTCTTAGCATCCACCTGGTGAAGACTTATACCAGGCATAAGCAGTGCAGAAAAAAAAAAAAAAAAAAAAGAAAGAAAAGCTTGCCTCTGACTCGTTTCCCTTAACTCATTCGTCTTTTTTTCTAGGCTGAGGTTCTCCAAAGGACACACCAAGCCTATCTGGGGGAAGAGGAGCTGAAATAGGTGTCAGGTGTCTGTAGACAGAGGTTGTCTCAGCTCTCAGCCAAAATTCATTTTAGAATCCTAATGGATAATGCCACTGTATACCTGTAAATACACTGTTGTATCCTTAACTGTTTTCTTGGCTATTTGATGGGGATAACGCATACAACGTAAAACACCAGTGAAGTTTTAAAAGTAATTAATATATTTCTAAAATGTCAAATCAATAATTAAATTCACTAGATTTTTTTCTTGAAATGCAAGTCAATAGCAGGTCATGCTGTGACCAAAGCTTTAATCCAAGGTTAGTGTAGATAGCACTGCTACGTTTTGCAGTCAGTAGGCTCCAAACGAGCATTACGGTTGTGTAGGTGCCTGACCGAGATGGTGGCCCATCTGTAATACACAGCACTGATTTACATCTTCATGCAGGCAATAGCTTTTTTTCCCTCCCCATCCAAACAGATGCAGCTACAGGGTTTGTTTCAGGCTTTGTCTGAGGCTTTGTCTGAGGGATTAAACCATCTCAATATAATCCCTTTTTGTTTTATATACTGATAGAAGCTTTAGAGATGAAAATTAATGCCACAATGGATTTCATTAATCACACCAGGCTTGGTTTGCTGTAGTAGGCACATCCAGCAGAAGGTGCTCACAATCAGTTTAAACATTAAACTCCCTCCTCTGTTTAAATACTGCTGATCAAATCTCTGACAGTATGGCTACCGCATCAGGGCAATGGGATTCCTTTAAAAGCTGTAGATCATCTTGCCTTATGGCGAGTCCCATTTCCAGAAACGCTGGCCCCATTTGATCACAAGGACAAAAGCTCTAACAAAATCAGTGCCTGGGGAACTGCTGGGAGATAAAGGAGGAGTCACCTCCGGGTCGCCAGCAAGAAACAGGGTCCATAATAGCCAACGGTCACCATTACAAGATGGGGGCTGGCAGGATGAGCATGGCATGAGGTAGCAGGTCTCCACCTGGGTTTTGGACAGCAGGTGTTTGCATGACAAAAAGCACCACTAGCATTAACTGCCGCCACCAGGACAAGAGACAACAATGGATGAGTCCTACTAGCTGGGCTATTGGGGTGCATCCACCACAGAGGGCTACATCCCGGTGGCAGATGGCCAGAGGGAAGTTTGCATTCCCCCAATTCTTGCTCTAACCGTTAGGAATAATCTGCAGCTCTCCAGGGACCTGGGTCTGACATGAGGCAGGAGCCAGCCATGCTAGAAAACTGCACCAGTCCTCAACCATCCCAGCCAAAAACAGCCTTACGACTGATGCGTTGGGCAGCTGCATGAAGATGCACATGGTCTAAGTGAATCCTTTGTGGAGGGAAAACAAGCCTCATGGAAGTAGGAGCTAGAAGTAAAAGCTAAAAAATTGTTTCTTTTGACAAACTTCCAGAAGTCAAAACTACAGCTTTCCTTTCAAACGAATCTGTTCAATCACTATCAATTAGAGCATCTCCTGAAATTAAACCACCAAGAGAAACTGAGGAAACAGTCCAAGCAGATGTAACACTCACACTTCTACCCTGCCTTGCTCTGCCTCAGCCTCCCCTCCTGTGGCAAGTAGTGCCTGGATCAGAGGGGAGAAATGAAGTCAACAAAAACAGAACTGAAGGATCAACTCCATGGAGCTCAGTTACCTGGCAATCCTCCCTCTCCCTGGAGCCACAAGTGCACTGAGCACAACTGACTACGACTCCCAACATTCCTCGAGGTCGCTCTGAAGGTAAATGTTCTCGGGGAACATCCAAACCAATCTGAAATTGAAAGCAAGCCCCAGTGGCTGTTGGAAGCTGTAGTCAGCTCTCCAGGGGCGAACTACCGAGTAGAAAGGCTTGGAGAGCTGCTCCCTGAACCAAAAGAGCCCGGCTGGCAGCAGGCAGGGAGCGCTGTGCCCCTCCTCGACCTTCCCAGTACCTACCCGCGGGGGCTTTTCCTCCCCGTGCCCTCACCAGAAGCAGCCAGCTGGGCACGGTGCAGAAGCTCCGCTCCCTCCCCAACCCCCCAAGGGCACCCCAAAAGGCCGATGAGCTGGGGGGCTGGGGGGGGGAGCCGGGAAGGCGGGGGCCGGCGGCGGCGCTCCCCGCCCAGCAGCGGCAGCCGCGGGCCGGGCGCGGGGGGCGCAGCGGAGCGGTGGCGGCGGCGGCGGCGGGGGAGCCTCGCAGGGCCATGTCGGCGCCGTGCCTGCCCCTGCCCGCCGCCGGCTCAGCACCGGCGGAGGCGGACAGCGCCGGAGGCATGGAGCCGCCCGCCGGCACCACCGGGACCGGGAGCAGGACCGGGGCCGCCGGCTTGGAGCTGGCCCTGGAGGAGGAGCTGGCGCTGCTGGCCGCCGCCGGGGAACCGCCGGAGCCGCCGCCCGTCGCTGCTGCTGTCGCTGTCGCCGCCGCCGCCGCCCGGGACCCCGAGCTGCTGTCGTTGATCCGGCAGAAGGAGAAGGACCTGGTGCTGGCGGCGCGGCTGGGCAAGGCGCTGCTGGAGCGCAACCAGGACATGAGCCGGCAGTACGAGAGGATGCACAAGGAGCTGACCGATAAGCTGGAGGTGAGGCCCCGCGCCGCGGTCCTTTCCCCGCCCGAGCCCTGCCGGAGCTCCCTCTGGTCGTGACGGGGTCTAAAAGCAAGGGAACGAATTAAAAATAACCCCCCGAAAGCCCCGAGGCCTGGGGGAGGCACAGCACGGCCGGGCCGGCCTGCAGCGCCCCGGCCCCCGGCTGCTTTGCCCCAGCCCCCGGGCGAGGGCACGGCCCGGAGCCGCCTCGAAGTTGGGGCTGTGCAGCAGCAGCGAGGTGCTGGGCATGTGTCAGCCTCCTGCTGGAGCTGAGGCATTAGGCAGGGCAGGAGATAAGCCCTGGTGATACGGCTCTGCTACCCGGTTGCTCTGAAAAATACCTACAGGAATGGAGATGTTTAGCTCAACCTCCGGGCTCCTGCCATTTATTGATTTTTTAAGGTTGAAATGGAGCTGTTACAAAGAAAAGGACTGGTGCTGGCAGCTGCTTTTGGAACAACTCTCCTGCACGACAATGCACAACTATCACCCTGCTCCTTTCTCAGAGATACTCTTGAAATTTCAATCCCTTAGCAAGTAATTCAGGGTACAAGAAAAGCCTCACTCACCTTCCTGGAGAGTTTGAACAATACTGGGTTAGCATTTAGATTTCAAGTCACAGCCCCTGACCCAATCTTTCTGCACAGCCCTGCATATTTTTGTTCATCCCTCATGGACTTTCATCTCTCAAGTTCAAGAGGATTCATGAAATTAATGTATGGCCTTTGTTCTCAGACTGTCTTCTTCCCAAAAGGGGAAATTTCTCTCTATTACTGAACTCGGCACTTCACGCTGGCTGGTCCCTTCCTCCTTGCAGGGAAATCTCTCTGCATTTACTATTCTGGTAGAAACAATAGCAAAGGTGACATTTGCTCAAATTGTTATTTAGCAGCACTATTTATCAGATTAGAATTTCCCACAGTATTAAAATGTGCTGGAGTGAATGTTTTCAGGTTGATCTTTAAGCAAGAACAGACGTATGTGGCATTGTGCTGACGTGGTTCCCCTGACGAGTTGGAGTAAAACCTTTCCTATCGTTAAAGAAAAATGCACAACTTCAGGCGCTTCCTGGGCTGCTGGGAGTCAATTCTGGAGACTCAAACACCACTCACTGCTCGCAAAATGTAAAAGTGAAAAGGAGAGGGGAAAACTAAGAACTATGGCTTTAGAGTACTTTAACTAACATTCCCCAAATGGTTCCCTCCACTCTTCTGGGCCCATTTGGAAGGTGAATGAAGGGGTGATAACTGCAGCCAGTTGTTTACATTTTTCATCCTACTACTGTAGCTCTAACTTTCCAGTTGAATAGCAGATTCCTGTTTTTCAGGCTATGCATCTGATAGGAGCTATCTGCTTACAGGTCAGGTTTTTTCTGCTGGGTTTGGCAGATCCAAAACTGTGCTACTTCACACACACACAGAACCCAACCTCAAACGTTAATATTCTGTAACACAAGCCTTGTAAGACTCACCTCTGCTGATTAAATGTTGGCCTCCTCCTGTTGCCACTGAAGTAAACAAAATTTCACAATAAGCTTTTCAATTTTGGAGGAAGGCCCCACGTGTTACTTTTATCCCTACACTGACAGCTTTCTGATGATGACCAGAAGCAAAACTCAGACAAGATCCTTAGTGACAATTGCACCTCACGTAGGGGTGTAGGAGTACCACTTAAGAGAGATTTCCTCCCAGGCAGCAGCTCAGAGTTGGTTACAAGAACTCAGTGAAGCCTCTCCAGTTCCTAACAGCCAATATGCTGGCCTGTGCTTCTGGTACTTTGCCTCAAGACTCTGCCTTTGCAGTGTTGCCACTACATTGTCGGTGAGAAACATCTCTTTTTCACTCTGTGCTTAGGTTTGTTCCCTGGGGCAGCGTGCACATGGTAAATGGTACCATGGCCAAATCAGTTCTAGTTCTGCAGGTGTTACTGAAGTGCAGCACTCCTACCATAGACCTACTCTGACAGCTTTCAGTTCAGACCCTGAATTCAAATTCATTTATAAACAAACTTGAAGTCCTGTAATAAATTCTGATATGTAATCTCAGTTTTACCCTCCACAAATGACTAAAACAATTAATTCCTTGTTCCGTTGATACCAAGAAGCTTGCCCCACCTAAGCGTTTTTCAGTGCAGACCCTCTTTGTCAGCTGGAAACTCCTCCTTGCTCCCAGCTCATTAAACAAGGACCAGCCCAGCTCAGTCAAGTCAAAGAAAACCTGCTTTCGGAATTAAATACCTTCTAGAAAACAGTTCCACACAGAAATCAGCGAGCAGCTGGTGGACAGAGAGACACTTGTAAAACATGAAACCCTCCTACTGAGGACAGCAGTTTGCCCTGTCATCACTACATGACAAAAAAAAAAAAAACTATACAGATCTGCAGCTGTGCAGGTGCTGGGGTGAGGGCAGGCAAGGGAAGATGGCTGCAGAGAGAGGAGGCAGGGGGGATCGGTCAGCAGGTGAGAACTGGCTTGTCCTCCGTCTTCACAACAGCCTCTCCATGCCCCACTGCACCCTTCCAGTCTCTCCATCGTGAGAGAACAAACTTGCTGTTCCTCTCCTCCCTCCAGCTCCCGCCTGTATGATGGCTGCTTATTGGAGCCATACGTAGCACGGATTTTCCCTTGCAGTAAGGCACTAAAGTGGTTTTTAAATGATTGGCAAGGCTTACCAGTGGCTTCTAAATCACATTTGAGTATGTCTGCATGCACCAGGGAACTTCAGCTGTGCTGCTGCTCCTCAGCAGGCTGAAGTTTCATCTTCCATTTAGAGAAGGCCCTGGATCTTTCTGAACGTTGCCTAGCAGTGAAAGAGACAGAGCTGTAAAACCCAGCATTTCTGTGTGCTGCTGAAAGCGAAATTGTGGCTGCTCCAGCCACGCTTAGTTGTCATAGGCCTGGTGCTAGGATCTCCTGCCTATTGCATTAAAAATAATTATAATACTGCTGAGTGTTTGCAAGGAGTACTCTTTCCTTTTGCATCTGGTAACATTGGGAAGTATTTTTGTTTTGGGCCAGCGTTTTTTTGTTTTGTTTTTTAAATCAGCCTTCCCTCATATTTGAGGGCTTTCCAGACAGTTCTATATTTGTAAAATAATTTGGAAGGGCACAAGCAGGGCGTTGCTGTTCTGGAAGGGATCTAGAAGCTTTGGGGATAAGATCAAGGAACATGGCATCTGCTGCAGGGCAAAAGAGGTGGACGATCAGTGATGACACAGGCCAGAGGCTGCTGGAGAAGTGCAGAGCGTTGACATTCAGACCTGCTCAGGAAGGTGACAGAGACCCTGCCAGGGAGGCTGTGTGTCATCAGCAGTAGGCACCCAGGGGAAACAGCCACCTCACAGCCTAACAAGCAATAAAAAGCCACTTCACATAAATGCAGTGCAATTTTCCTTCCCTCCTAGCAGCTTTATTTTCCCCTCCTAACATAAGCATCATGGGGATTGCTCACTGGAGGATGATAACCTCAGAAAAATGGGAGAGTGATGCCAGCTCTGGGCCCACTGGGTTTCTGTTTGCTGAGGCACATTCCTAAAAGGCTCGTGAATCTGGTAGAGAGTAACCGCAGGTTGTTCTGGGGAACAGAAAACAAATGACAAGGAGAGGGCTCCTGATCTTCTAGTTTCCCTACTGATCTTAGGACACAGCCATGTCCCAGTCTGTGACCATTCAACAAGTATGCACACGGCTTCAGTCACCAGGGGAAATCCAAGCTCAGATTTTCAGAGCAGAGATTCCTTCAAAAGGGCACAACAAATCTGTTTTGACCTGATTTGCAGCTCTGTAACAGTCAAGTCCTCATTTTACTGAGCCTGTAAAGCATCCAGAAGTTCCACCAGCTTCATGCTGTCCCTTATATTGCAACCAGTCCTAAAGTCACCAGACCTGAGAGTTGTTCCTGAAAAACCTGCACCCCAGAATGAGCACATGCAATGAAACTACTTCATTATATCCACCGCCACCCCAGAGGGGACTGCATCAAACAACGGAATTACTGTGGACTATCAAACCACCAGGCAACTAATTAGGTCAGGAACAGAAGAAGCAAATGGATAGATGATTCAAGTTTTGTTTGTAAGACCCCAGTGACAAGAAAGATGCCTCATCTAGATTCCTCATCAGCAGGAAGGATACAGTTTTTGTAATTTTGACTATAAAGGCAATTTTTTGAAGAGTTATGCCACTGCCCACTGAAATACTGCGTTGGAGTTAACATAGGCTCTGCTAAATCAATTGGCCTGCCTGACCTATATTTTCCACTTATTGACATGCAGCCTGCTTTACCCTTTTGGCAGTTGTTTCAGTAAAAATTCAATGCGCTGATCTACAGAGGCCAAGGACAGGCCACGTGCTGGAAATTGGAAGCAAGTTTACTGCCTGTCACTTGTCCTGACATGGGATGGGATTGCCACCTCCATGGTACTAGAGTGTGACAGTGCCATTCTCCTTCCTGCATGAAAGGAGGCAGTGCTAAGCACAACAGAGGGGAGGGAGGGAGCATTCACTTCTTTCCTCCCTTCCTAACCTCTTCTTCCCTCTCCCATTATCTAGCACCTAGAACAAGAGAAGCACGAACTGCGGAGGCGATTTGAGAACAAGGAAGGAGAATGGGAAGGAAGGGTGTCTGAACTGGAAAGCGACGTGAAGCAGCTGCAGGACGAGCTAGAGAGGCAGCAGGTTCACCTGCGCGAAGCCGACCGCGAGAAGACACGGGCTGTCCAGGAACTCTCCGAACAGAACCAAAGACTCCTGGACCAGCTCAGCAGGGTGAGTCGCCGCGGCACAGTGAGGGCAGGCACCCAGCTGCCCCGGGAAGGGCTCATGGCTTGGCTCTGAGCAGCCTTTCTGACAAGTGAGTGGGAAAGATTGCTTAGGGAGAAGAAATGGTTCTGCATCCACGCAGATTACACCAGTGCATCTATAAAACACACTGCCTTTAAACTGAATTTTACACCTTTAAGGAGCGTTGCATTTCATGCTTTGGGGATTTGAGTGGTCATTTAACTCATAGATACCTTTCTCAGCTGGTTGTATCTAAATCTGCTTTAACAAGTCTAAGTTTATGAACAGGCTAAACAAATGTAAAATGAGAAAGACTTTTCTCATTTGTGACAGGGTGAGAGGCTCTTTGCTAGCCTCCCTTTTTTAATATCCATTGTCTATGAAGTTCTTAAATTGAACATACTGTGTTGTTCCAAGAGGGTGTGTCACTGCAAATAATTTTACCATGTTTAGATGTGTGAGAACCTCCTGAAATTCCTTGGAATGGCATGTTTCAGCAAAGAGCTTAGCCTCTGAATGAAAGAGGATTTATAGTAAGGCTGCTACAAATCAGCCTAATTGACTGGCTGCTTCCAGCATGGGTTTCTTCCTGAGAGCAAAAGACTTAACGGTTGCTGCCTCCTCCCCCAGAAGCTGACCTGTCTTCTAGAATTAAGAGTCCTGTTGTTTTTTTTCTCCCCACTGGACAGTCGGTACAAACCGTAATTTTACTGCTTGAGAACACAGTAACTGTGGCACTGTGGCAGATGAAAGCATTTTCTCACCAGTTGTATATTCCCCAAATTGCATAGAACAAAGACACACACCACAGATGCATGCTGAAGAGGCCTGTGTAATGGTAGGACAGCATATTTCAGACCAGATTTGGTCAGGGGTGAGACTCGGGGGCTGACACAGATGGTTCTTAAGGGAGGGTCAAGAGCTCAGTTACAATTCTAGGACCAGAAGACTGAAACAGGCCAAGCACACAGGTCTGTTCACTTGCTTTTACTTAACCTGAGCACAGTTTCCTCTGCCTCTGGAGGTAAGAGGTCTTCAGGATAATGCTCTGTACTGGCACTTGAGGAAATCATCCCTCAGTCTGCTGCGGTTTTCTTGTCAAGCACTGAAAAACAGTCACTTTGTCTGGGGATTTGATTTTTACAAAAATATTTCCTCAGCTCAGGAGAGCTGCTAAGTTTATGAGGGCTTTTAAAGCACTGTCTCCCAACCGTAGCTAAAGAGGATCTTTCACCTCTTCTCCGGACAGAACCTCTCATGTACAACGTGGGTAAGAGGTTCAAGCCAAGCCCTTGTGATATGTTACATCTTTTATCTGGTGTTCAGGACTTGGCTCTCATCAGATTTGGTGGCCCACAGGGATTTTCTGTGTGTGCACGATTTCCATCATTGGTTAGGAAATGTAAGATTTTATGGTCCCAGTGGAAGCATAAACTAGAGACCAGCCTAGAAGGTAGAAGAGGAAAACCAGACAGCTTGCTTTGGGCTTTAAACAGCATGGGATTATCCTCATATGACACTCCTGCTGCAGGAACCTCTCACAGCCCAGCTGCTCAGACAACCTCTCTGCAAAGCCTTGTGCAAAACAACCACCAAGTTAGGTCTTCTATGCAGTGGCAAAGCACAGCTTTTGTTCCCTTAGATCTCCATTGCTGCCAGAAATAATCTTAATCACTCACTTCAGAATTACTGCATCCCAAAGTTGCTTCCAGGTACTGCCCTCACTGCTCCAGTCCCACCCAGCTCCCAGCATTGAGTAGGAGACAGTTGTTCCACAAAGCACAGGTAAGGCAGGGTAGGGAAGGTAAAGTAGCAACTTACACTTGCTGAGGCTTCCCAGCCAAGATCAGTGCTCATCGAGTCTGTCACCTGGCTAAGAATTGCCAGTAACTCAGGCACCACAGTGGATATAGCTGGAGCATAAAAAGCTTTCCTAGAGCCATAAAAATCTGAGCAAAATGAAGCCAAGTTGGGAATGGTCTGTTGTTCAGCCAGGGCTTTGGTTCAAGCTGTTAAAAATCTCAGCATTACATTAGCACTTGATTACTGGGTGCTTGTTACCCACATTTGCTGCTCCATGGTGCAATTCCATCATGCTTGTCTAGTTTCTTGTTCTGAAGATGGTACATATGTAATGCTTGAGGCAGCAGTAGTGCTTAGATCCTGGCCATCCACACAGCTTTGGCTCCTGCTACTACTTAGACTTTCAATAAATAGAAGGACATAGAGCTGTGTAGACATGCTTGCCTACAGCCACGTCCCCATAGCCTGGAGCCTTGCTCAGGATCATGAGCTGAGCACTGGCAGAAGACAAACCCTGCAAAGGAGCACTATTTTGGCTTCTGTGAACTCAGAGGTGTTGCTGTTATCCCCTCTGCATTCCTGGTTCTGAATTTTGCATCTCAGTGCGTTGTTTGGGAGGAAAGAGTTAAGAGAAGCCTGTGATAAGGCAACAAAAACTTCAACTCTACCCTTATTTACCACTGAACACCCTACTAGAGGCTTCATTCACAGGAGTACAAAGAAATGTTACTCTGGTATGAGACATTCTACAAGATAGATACTACCTCTTTAAAATCGAATTTCTGTGGTTTAGCAATTAACAGCTCATGGCCCAGTTTCACAAGACGTGAGCATCTCTCCAGGGGAAGGCATTCCCTTGGCACAAGGATCTACGTGCCGAACGATGGGCTCAGCCTCACGACCTACTAGCCCACATGGTCTTGCTTGCTTCTTTGGGAGTTCCCAAGCTTCAGCCCCTTTTACCTCAAAGCAGGGCAGCATCCACCATCTCCTTCATCCTCCTTCCTGCTTCAATACTCTTTTACTATCTAATTAGTCCTGTGATTTTTTTTTTTTTTTTTTTTAATAAAAATAAAAACTTACCTTCCCCAGAAAAGGGCCAACCCCACACTTTTTTCCCCAGTCTGAGCCTGGCACAAATACTAACCAGTCAAACACACACTCCCACACATCCACACAAGGGTAGCAAAGGGACCCAGAGAGCTCTGCCTTGCAATTCAGTTGTGGGACTGAAAATTCCATCCCTGATTCTGGCACTAACTGGTAAGGAAAACGCAAGGATAGGGATTTTACGTCTGTTCCAGTCTCTAAAAATGGTGATAACTGTCTTGCCTTAGAGTTGCCACAAGGCTAAAATAAGGGCTATAAAATGACTTGAGGTTTTTCGATGAGATGATCATATAAGAGAACTTTACATATCTAATAATAGTAAGTAGGTTATAAGGAACTTTGCCTCCTCTTGAAATACGGCCTTCAATGTGGTTCTCTGCTTCTAACAGAGCAGAGACACTGCCCAGTTACAGCAGCATTAAACTGTATGGAAGTGAGGTGGGATCGACTGGGAGCTCAGTGAAAGACATGACTCAGATGCGGAAGATTGAGTTTAAGATCTCCACAGTAACCTTTTTTTTTTTTTTTTAATTTTGTAAGTGATGATTAAAGCCCTGTTCTGCATGTTCATTTGATTCCCCTCCCCCTGTCTCAGCACAGCAAAGCATGTAGGAATTCTCAGTAGCGCATCCATACGGAGCCAAACACTGATTTTACAGAGGAAAGCTGCAGAGAACATACACTAAGGTACACACTGCTCACCATAAACACTCCAAGTACAGGAGGCAAAGCGCAGTTCTGCTGAGAAAGTCGTGGCTTGGAATTACATGTTTTGTT
The DNA here is from genome assembly GCF_047663525.1 of Anas platyrhynchos. Classification (NCBI taxonomy): domain Eukaryota; kingdom Metazoa; phylum Chordata; class Aves; order Anseriformes; family Anatidae; genus Anas; species Anas platyrhynchos. The sequence goes on from NC_092602.1 coordinate 7,582,723, forward strand.
TCCAGCTCCTTCAGTCTCTCCCATCTGTTTCAGTTCCTCATTTGAAAAAAGAATTTCGTACACTTTCTATCCTTATAAGCTCAAAAATTATGGGGGTGGAGCCACATAGGCAAAGATCTCCTCTTGTGTGCGCTCCCAGCAGCTCTAACACAGTAAGCCCTGTCCCCACCTTTGGGCTTCTAGGAGCTAGGAATACAACAATAACAAGCAGCTCTTTGCCTATAATAAGGCAACATATTACTACTTTGTCAGGAAGTGAATGAAAAAAGACTTTCACACTGTTTCTAAGTGACTTCACCAGATGGCTTTCCCACACACTTCCTGCTACCAGCCCTGGGCTCCCGTAGCTGTTTGCTGCATGGAGCTTGGGCGAGGATGTATCCTTCCAGTTCGGTTGGGTTTCTGCTATGGTGCACAATGCATAAGGAAGTAATTTCACAATGTTAGGCTCAGGTAGGTGTTTTTCATTGAAAAAAAAAAAAAGTCTCTTATGCAGCGGCAGGAAGAAGCGTGTCATCTTGCACTGCTGAAATAGCTCTTTGTGTTTAGAGAGGAGCACTCAGCCACCGCAGCGTCCCTCCGAGGGACCCTCAATCACCAAGTTCGTATATTCGCTCAGCATCTAGTGCCAGCACGCTGCTACAAAGAATGAGGTGTTTCAGTCAGTCCCTCTGGTACAGCAAGATGATCGGCCAACCCACACGTCTCCAAAGGAGGCTGGATTTGCTAGCCCCAAACCTTCCTTTCAGTAATACTGCAAGTGAAGGAGATCTGTTTCCAGCTCGGTGCTGTAATGTGCAGCACAGCTTCACAGCACAGGCAGACTTTGATTTGAAAGAAACATTTTAATTCAAGAATGAAACAGCTATTATATTCTCCTTTCCAAATCAATTGTGTTTTAAATACGTCCTTTGGTGGTCAACAACATGCCTAGAAAAAAAAAAAAGACGGCTCTTTTGTCAGTTATTGATTTGAAGAGCTTTTTCTGAATATTGTTTATTGGGTCTATCAGCATAGGAACAACGCTGAATTTAATAAATCCAGACTAATCACCAAAAAAGAAGTTACTAGAACAAGTGTGCTGGGCAAGATTCACTGCTTTTTCCATGCCAGAGATCTGTAGCCATTATGCTATGAGTTAGCTTGCCTTTAATTCCTTATTTCATCTGTACAGGTGCTTAATACAAGCTTCCTTATGTTTGTTTATTGAGTTGTCTGCAGTAGCCCAGCAGGGTGTATTGAGAAAGTCCATGCTTAGCGCAGAGGCAAGCAAGTCAGGCTCAACTTAAGCACTGCTCTGGGGCTTTATTTTTTTTAAACAGAAAAGCATCCTGAGCTGACCAAAGCTCAAGAATAGTTGCTTTGACTAGCCCCACACTTCAAGGCGCAGTCATTCCACTGAATTCTTTGGGCTTTTTTTCACCTGAAAGCATTCACTGGAGTTACTCAGAGGGATTTTGTAGAGTCCTGCAGAGCAAACCTTAGTTGGCATCACCTCTGAGCCATGTAAATTCAATAGGGCAGGGAGACTGCACAAGAGAAGGCAGCATCCCTTTCTGTTGAAGGGGCTGAAGCAACCTTGCAGCAGCCTAGGCAGGGCTACCTGTGTCCCAGGGCAGGCAGACAGCCCTTCCAGCACAGCTCTGTGCCTGGCACAAGGTGCAGTTACCCTACATGTGGTGGGCTGAGTAGGAATCAGATACCAGTACATCAAACCTCCTGTTATCCACACCAGGCACCCTCCAGCTCCCTGCCCCTTTGAAGCACCAGCAGATCCCAGCACTACGTAACCAGATCCCCTGTCTCCTACTGAATACTGATTCCTGCGCAGGCAGGAAAGGCTTCCTCATTCCAGCTACTTCTCCCCTAGCAGAAAGCACTTGTTAATAATTCAGCTTCGTGCCACATCAGGGCTGGAGTGCTGAGGCTTTCTATCCTAAAGCTGTAAATATAGGACGTGACTGCAGCTGCATTTTCTCACCTGCAAAGTCCTACAATGAGATGATTCAGTGCCCTAGAAGGTAATGAAGACATCCTGAGGTCACTGCTCAGTAGTGCTCGCCCACCAATCCATCTGGAGGAAGGAAGACAGGTAGAAAGAAAGGCTCAACCCCCCAGGGCAGCCTGACCAACCCTGCAGCACCCATTAACCCCATTTCAGGGCACCAACCAGAACAGGGCCATCCAGGAAAGGGTTACAAATTACTATCAAGGTGAAAAATGGCTACTGTGAAGGTGGCAGAACTACACAAATCCCTGCTCACAGACTAAAAGGAGAGCATATATGGGGCTGGATGGGACCTCATCGTTGCCCAGGGCAGTGGGACAGGCACCCCTCCATCCTTGGGGACCCCTCGGTGGTTGCTTGGTGACGGTACACCGCATCACGATGTTGCCATGGCGACTGGGTGTGATCCTACTGCTTGTGATGCGGGGACAGTCGGCGGACACGCAAGGAGACGCAGTTCTGACGTCTGAGGCGGGCGGGCGGTGGGGGCTGTGGGCTCGGCTCACTGCCGGGACGTGTCCCCAGCATCCACCACTTCACCTCCCCCCCCCCTTCCCCCCGCTTCCTCTGCTCACTGTGATTTTCCCCCCCCAAAAAAAAATCACCCTGGAGATCTTCCGGGCCATGGCAGCCCATTGTCCATGCCACCCGCAGGGAGATGCTGGGGAAAACGTTTTCTTGTCTTGGTAAGAAGAGGCTGTGTAAGCAGGTGAACCAACCTGTACAAGGGTGGCTGTGCCACGGCTGGGCATCGTCCTGGGCACCCTCCCTGCAGGTCCAGCTCGGGGGACACAGTGCAGTAGAAATGGTTATTTGTCACAATCACTTCACCTCTGCACCGCTTACAGCTCATCTCACAGCCTCGGAGGCTTGTGGTGCGGGGTGGAGCAGCAGGGACTGTCCCCAGGAGACATCCCCAGAGCCCAGACATCCTGTCCCCACTCTCAGGCTGCATATCAGCTGGAACGAGGGTGCAGAGCACCATCTAGGAGAACACATGTGACTGTTAAGCACCTGGTAATCAACTATACACAGTTCTTCCTTGCACTTCAGCTCACAGCCCTGCCTTCATCTCTAGCAAGTAGCTCTGGAGCAAATCTCAGGAGTTTCTGCAAGGCTTTTTGCCTTGAAAGATTTTCAGACCTTCACAGCTTAGTGATGCTGCTAGCAGGAATCCAACATAAGACTGAAATTGAACTTGATATGTGATGAGGAAATAAAAATCTGAATGAATCCCTTCCTCCCCTCTTACGCAGCACTAAAAATGTCAAGTGGCTATTCTGTTTGTGTCCAGGTCTTGATGCTTAGAGGAACTGCTTTATTATGCAGTAGCTCAGAGGTAGAGAAACGTGGGCAGAAAAGATTTTGTAGGAATATTTCTGCTTATTCACACTTGCTGTAAACACTTCCTCCAGGAGATTCTAGAAAGTAGGACACAGAAGGTGTTTGCATCCAGCCACTGCATTACTAGCTAGAACCAGAGCTAAACACAACTCAAGGCTTTGCAAATCTGCACATAAGAAAAAACAATTAAAAACATCTGATCTTTAAAGTGCCATTCTGGGTTATAAACTTTGCGCACCTTATAATGAAGTCTTTAAAATCCTTTTCTGTTTAAGTGTGATTGCTTTTTCTAAATGCAGTTTAGTAGACAATAGCCCAAGAGGGAAGTTTCTGCTACGCTGAAGGGTTTTTGCAGGCTGCATTAGGTGCTCTTATTATCCACAAAATCATAGGGGCCCCTTGCAAAAACAGCCTAGAGCTTAATCAACATTTTGTTTAGAACTGCATTTAGCAAAATCCAGTTTATTTTAAGCACAGATATGGGATCAGTGAGAGTCTTGCCTACTCCTGATGGATGCTCCAATACAACAGAGAAGGCTCATACTTGCCACTACCACCTGTGAGGATAGGAAATCCCATCAGAGATGGGAACAAGAAGCTGCCCAGAGGTGAAAATACAACAGGTAGCAACTGGCAGACCAGGACAAAAATCAAGTGACTTGCATTGCAGAGGAACAGGGATAAGAGGTGGCCCATAAGTAGATCAGGCAAGAATTTCATTTTGAAGAGGTACAGGTTGGCCAAACAATTTTATTAGGTGGCTTCCTATAGAGGCTCAGTTCTGTGGCTGCAGAGATTTGCACCAGCTTTCTTTCAGACAGGAAAGTGTCTGAGTGGGGACTGCCAAGACCAGAAGCATGTGGGAACATTCCCATTAATGGTTCTCATCATCTCCTAATTACTCTTTCCTGGAAGGCTTTAATGTTGAAGCATGTAAAGAGCCTTTTTAAAAGCAAAAATTACTTGGATAGGTTCAGATGGGATATTATTCTACCAAGATTAGTACATCAATGCAGATGGGTAATAAATATAGAGCTATCACAGGAACTGTTGCGTATTTGGGAATAAGCGGGCACCTAAGGCATCCAGCTCTCCTGAATTTGCCCTTTAAATACTATTCACTGGTTTCACTTTGCATTTTATCTGATCTAAAAGATCTGTTGTTTTGTCCTCATTGCTTTCCCTTCTGTTGTTCCCCCACCTCAGTCCTGGATACATCTCAAAAATGAGTTCAAACAAATTACCACCGTCCTCAGGCTGGTCGTTGTCTCCGCAGTCTTGTTCCTTGAGCTGATGTGAGACCATACTATTGCTCAGTTCCTTTGGGGTTAGCCTGGCTTCCACTTCCAGTACATCGAGAGGGAAAATTTAGCCTTGCTACTTCCCTTGCTCTCTACATCCTTCAAAGTCTGTTTCTGAATCCACTTCCAGACTTGGCACCGTTTCGTATAATGGAGATGTTCTTTTGGAAAGCTATTTCATTGGCAACTACTTAGCATAAGTTGTTCATGGTTATTTGTTAACAAAGCAGCATTGCAGCTGGTTGCCCACGCGCTCAGAGGAAGGAAAACCAAAGCCTTTTACAACTCAAGCAGAGACCAGCAGATTTGTTGCTCACACCAGGGCCCTGGAGCAAGTGCCAACCACAGGACTTGTTAGAGGAAAGGGACTACAGCTACAGAAGAGATGCACAGAGCCATTAGCTTTTGTCAGGTCAAGTGTTTCAGGACCAAGTAAACAGGTTTCGACAGAAGGGGGCCTTTGAGAAGTACTTAGCTTTCCCTTGTTACTTCACTTGATTAGCAGGTGCTTTGCATAGATCTTTTTGTGACAACAAAAAAAAAAAACTATGCACTGAGACTAGGCAGCAGTTGTCAGGGTAAGCCTATGAAAAAGACCCTAACAAAGGAAAATTTCCTCTCCATTTCCATTGGCAAGCAGCCTGCACAAGAGTTTGAGCCATCTTCATCTTACAGAATGCAGATGAATTTTTTTGTTATTTAATGTGTAGATTAGGAAATTGGGGAAGTATATCCCATAATGAAGTACACCACTCCAGGAAAAGGGTATTGGTGCAGACAATTACTTATAATTTAGGCTTTGTTCCTCATATCCCCTTACATATGGGGCAGTGCACATAAGCTGTAGGACAAGAATTAGTGTAGACATTAAGGAAAATGTTTAACTATAAGTTAGCTGAGCAGAACAGAGTGCCCAGAGATGCTACAAGGTCACCCATCAAAGGAGACTTTTGGTAAGTGGCCAAATAGTCACCATCAGACAGGGCTGGCCAGTTTTTGCCTTGATATTAAAAGAACTGGGCAAAATTGAGCCTGAAAGAGGCCTTCTCTATCTTTTTTTATCTGAGGTTTCTCTATCTTTTTTTAGAGAAAACTTTCATGAGGTCAGGTCTTCCTGCTGTTTCTGAATATTGAAGAAAAAAGGCAGAGAAGCCCAAAGAAATACTCACAAGTAATAGCTGAGCTTGAAGACTTTAGAACAGACTTGCATTTTCCTTCCACACAAGCATAAAGCAATAGAGGGGTCAAAATAAATGCAAATTGGGAAAGATTCAGAGGTAGATTCCAACAATTTCTTGAACACAAAGTCAGGTATTGTGGGAGTTGCATATTCCAGCAGATTTATGTTTCTATGAAGCCAAATGAGAAAGTCTGAAATGATACTTTGCCAAAATCTACGATCTCCTCTGAACAATGTGATATTTTTCCAAATAACATCCATTGATCGGCTATGAAGACGCACAGAGATTTGCTAACTCAAATGATTTCTGTAGTTCTTGCCTCTAATCCAGAGAGATTTATTTCCCTAGGCTTTACTGAATGTCGTATTTCACCTTGTGCACAAATTCTTCCTAAATGTTGTGCTTCTTTATTTCCCTCTCCACCTTAGCACCAGGGACCAGACTTCAATAACTAGTAAATATTCAAAGCTTTAAGTGCTCAAGGCAAATGCTCATGGAATTGATGATTGCAGTGGTACCTCCTCTTCCTGGGGCCTTTCTGTCCTTGAAGCACTGGGGCTATGGATGCTCTAGTCTCCACCAAAAGAAACCACTCTGAGCTGCGCCATATTCACCTCAGTCAAGGCAAGACAGACCAAAAAGCTGCTATTTAACCTGCTCAGGCTCATCAGGCTTGTTTTTGTGGTATAGAAGAATGAGCTCACCCCAGAGAAAGGTGGAGGAGGATGATACACACTTGGGAGCATCAGTTTTTCCTGCCAAAGGCAACTGCATGTCCCTGATGCTTTTAAGCTGAGTAAACGCAGACACCTTGAGGCCTCACAGCCAGCACCTGACCTTTACGTAGAGTCCATGCTGGACACAGACCCCAAAGAAAGCAAATAGAGAATGGTTCCACATAAAAGCAGAGCTGGAAGTAAGCAGAAGTATTGCTCACGAGCTATTTTCTTGACTGACTGAAATAGACACACTGAGCATCTGCTTTCACTACTTGGAACCCCTTGAAGGAAAAGCCAGGTGCCACTGCAGAAACATCTGAGATTGTGCAAATCAGTGGTTGCAATCTAAAAGAACTCCTCAAAACCCACCTACAGGGGATTAGCAGACTGATTTACTTCATTTAAAGAGGCCTCCTCCATTCCAGGCATTATCTGACCCAGCAGCTCAGAGCTACTTACTGAGATTAACTCTGGCACCACGAGACACAGTCCGTCAGCTGAGGGCTGCGCCTCTCAGTTGCTCCTTCCTTCCAAGGAAATCATTTTCATCAAGGCTTCAAAAACTTAGGAATTTCCTTTCCCCATCCTCCATCTCTCTCCATCAAAAGAAAGTATCAGACTAAAAAGGCCAAGTTGTGAAGGAAGGAGACAGGCAACCCTTATCCCTTCATTACAGGTCACTGCCTTGCCTCACAGGAGGGGGAAGATTTACCCAGAGCAGGGCAGGGCCAGACCATGCAGCTTTAGTGCTCTAGGTCCCAGGTGTTGGCCACCTCCATCAGTCTCTGTCCCTTCCCATGGCCAGGAAGTACATGGCTGATAAAATATTTTGCTGTGTGAGGCAGTCAATGCAGAAGCCTTTTCTAACAGCATGAGCTTGTTTGAATGAAGATATTAGCTCTCCTGCTTCCCTTAATCTCCCTAAGCAGATCCAATAAGCCACTCCAGGCCAGGGCAAATGGCCTAGTCTGACCAAAATGCCTGTTCAGACCCATTTAGCATCACACGTGCCATTAACACCCACCCAGAGCCAGCTGGCCTCTGTGCAACTGGGCTCACCCTAGGGACAGGGAAGGAGAAAACAGCTGGTTATGCTGGAAAACCATTGCCAGAGTGTACACGCATCTACGCCTATATATATACATGCACCCCACTTCCTCTCTTCCTTCCCCTCACATCACTCAGTGAACAAGACATTTGCATGAGACACCTGCTAGTATTTCAGGCACGTGAAGCGGATGGATTTCATTAAGGCTGTGTCAGCACCGCAGACTGCAACCGCTTGCTTATACCTCCAGGCTGCTGATGCTGCAGAGCGCAGACAGATGGGCAGCCATCTCAGCGCCACAACAGCCTCGTTCACCCCTTTGTGTGACAGCAGGTGAAGCCTCTGCTGCTGGAGAAGTTGGAAACCTCAGGGCCAAGTGGTGCTGCTTTAATATCACAGGGAGATTTGGGGTTTCTGCAGCTGCACACCTCCCAGATTTACCACAGAAAAGGCAACACTTCAAAGGCACGCAAATAATCGCTTTTTGGTGCATTCCACCAGCATCGTTAGGCAAATGTCCATAAATACCCTTCTCACATATCTTGTCTCACTGAGATTATGCTCGTCTCCCTGGCAACTGTCAGATGATGTATAATGCTAGCAGGGATTAGCCCCAATGAGCCTTATAACCCTCGTGTAAATTCCTGCTCTGTGAAGAGACCTGGCCAAACCCTCTTCTTTCCAGGCAATGTTAAGGTGTTGCCATAAATAATATTAAATCCAAGAACCTTTCAGTAAACTGAGTAAGGATGAAAACTAATATGGGGCTTTTTAAATGGTAGTATTTGCCATGTCCTCCAGACAAATAAGTTTGAGACGCGTGGATATACTTGGTGTCTCTCAGCTTGACAAGTAAAGCTGTATTTTGAATCAGTGCTTAAGAGAAGGCTTGTGCTGAAAACTTGGGCTCTAATATCTTTATCTCCTTTGTCCCTGGATGCCAGTGGGGATCATGCTGGGAAATTCCAAATCCCCACAAGAGCTTAAACTTATGCTACACTTTTTTAACCTATTAATTTCTGAAAACTAACCTGGATCCAGGTCAATGTTTGAAATCCATGTGCCTACTGACACCAGTTGCATCAAGACTTCCTGCCCCAGCAAGCAGCTATGGCCTGCACCTTATGCCCCCAACCCCACTCCTCAAGTAGATGTGACCAAAGCATCACACCAAAGAGGTACAACCTCACCACCACTGCTTTCTGCGAGCGGAGAGCATTTCTCTGGGTAACATACCACATTTGGGTCTAGTGAAGAAGTTGTTTGTCTCCAAATCCCCCTTTGGCCTGCCTGTACAGTCACAGCAGGCTTTTGCCATGCACAATGTCATGATGAGCCCCATCCCCACATAGGAAGATCAGAGTATCCCAGCTCAGGAAGCCAAGCAGCACCACATTATAGATAAGCCTTTAGGGGCTGAGGTGTCCAAGCAATGACAAACAGCCTGTGGTGCACAAGTGACATGTTTAAACTACTTTTTTCTTCTTCAGTCCATTTGAGTCTTTATAATGTCCCAGCTTGGCAGCATCTGCTCTAATTCAACAGGACATAAAAAAACCTTTGAGCAGAGCCAAGGAAAGGAAGCTAAAAGAGGAAACATCACCCTCAGCAGCAAAATCAAAACCAGATAGACTGCAGCCGAAATCACAGAATTTCTGTAATTAAATATACAAATCTCTGGCACGGTGCTGTGTTGATGCAATAGGTTGTGGTGGCTTTCTATTAGAGAGATCAGCTGGAGAGCTGGGGAAGGGCTCCAGGATTCAAGTCACAAAACAGCCAAGGCAAGGGGTGAGAGGGAAGCTGGTGTAGGAAAGGTAGTGGCAGGCAGAAGCAAATCTAAGGCTTGGCACAAGCTCGTTAGCAATGATGCAACATGATTGGCTCGCAGGCTCTGTGGACCTGTTTGCTCCCCAGCCATCTGCCACCTCCAGCGCACAATCTCATCACATGAGAAACAGAGGGAAGAGGGTCAGTGGCCTAAAGCAGGTGGTTTTTAGCACAGAGAGGATTAAGTCTTTCTAACTAACCTGCATACCTCTGCTCTGGCAGAAATTTTAAGCAACACCATTTTGGACACTCCCAAACACAGCAGGCACTCAGTAGATTTACAATCACTACCACAGGCTTCTGCATAAAGAAATGCAGCTGCAGCAGCAGAGTAAAAACTGCTGGCAGCTGAATACCATGATCTCCTGACACTGATCACATTATTCTTGCTTTCTAGCAGCAAGAGGAAGAGCAAGTTAATCATCTAGACGCAGTGGTGCTAGGAGAGATCCCATTTTAAAACCCTGCTGTAGTAGTGTAAGAACGGGAGCAGTAGATCAGCCTGCACTCAAGTGCAGGATAATCAGCACGCGCTCCCGCAAGGCAGCCCTCACTATCCTTTGAAGAGGGAGCCATTAAAGAACGTAACTGGAAATCAAAGCAGCCTCAGACAAAGTATGAGCACACTCAAACAGGACTTTCAAAATGAAACCCACTCCCAGCAACTTGTCAGGGAGACTTTGAAGGTAACAAACAGCCATTGCCACACCAGTTTTGTTGCATTTTACTTGGTGTAATTTAGCTGGTGTCCTGTTACCTATTTAGGGACAGAAAGCACGTATATGGCGTACATAATGCTCTCAGCAGCTCTGATGTATGCTTAAAAGCACCAGAGCCAAAAACAACAGCATGCCCCTATTTCCCATAGGACATCCCTAGGTCTTTTCCCACTCCACCTCTCTGAGCCACATCACCAAGGGTGAAATGCATGGTCTTTGAAGAAGGGGAAGGCACGCCCCTTGCTCTGCTCATGCTGGCATTGCCAAGGATGCTACTGCTTTGCAAAAGCAAAGCTTCAGCCATCAAAACCTCAGCCACCAGGAGAAAGCATCCTTTCAGTATCAGACACATAGGAAAGGCTGCTAATTCTCACAGCATCTGTCAGTGCGGCATTTCCAATCTAAGGCCTTGTGCCATGCCTACAGATCTCTCCAACTCACCGTCAGCAGCCTCACAGCTCAGCTGCATGGAAACCCAGGCTGTGGGTCCACCCTGGTCCCCATGTCCACCTGGCACCCGCTGCACACCTCAGCTGCACAGGGTCTGTTGTCAGAAGTCAGAAACCTCAGTGCTAAAAAACACAGTGGGAGTGATTTCTCTAAGCAGCAGCTGAGACTGCCGGGGAATGGACTGTTGATTCAATGAAGCCTGACCTACATTTGATAAACTTTGGCGATAGGTGCAAGTCTAAGTAGAGTATGTGTGCCAAATTGGAGGCCCACAGCCAAACACAGAACCTTTGTCTGTGGTGTTTCCAGTGGACTCCAGCTCACACACAGTTACTCTAACACAGCTGTTGTGATGTTGCTACAGTGGCTTTTCCTCTTCTGACAGCATTTTACCTCTCTTCCATCAGAAAAGATAACTGAATACATGAATTGTTTGGGACTGAGCTGGCATCCCCACACAGGTGCCTCTGTGCTTTACTCCTTAAATGATATTCACAGATGCACCAAAGCCTGGGACTCGTGCAGAGAGGGGCTCTTTCCAGTCACTCATAATGCATTCCCCTGCATGCATATGATTTGGCAGAGCACAGTGTATTTTATATGCCATCCTGCAGCATGTGCTGCACCCGCCTTGTTTTTCAGCTAAGTTTGCTGTCTGCATCTACTTGCTTTTTTTTTTTCTCCACCAAGCACAGCTTTTTGTAGGACTTAAAGTACCAAAATGCCAGTGAGTTTGCCAAAAGCTGTTAAAGAAACCCATGCAAAAACTTTTAAAAAACTAGATAGTGGGAGGACAAGGCTCCAAGAAGAGATCCATGTTCTTGTTTCTGGACTCCCACATTGTAGAGAGGCTCTGGCCATAGCAGCACCCATGGAATGCCTTCAGGGGAGCACCTCACCCACTAGGCTGACATGTGAGAGAAGACCTGGCCGCTTACAGAAATACTCAGCAGATTCCCAGAAACTGGGTTATGGGTGCTATTCAGAAAACTTTCATCCTAGACTTGGAATACACCTGCTGGGGTTTTATTTAGCATTTTTGGCTTGTGGTAGAAGTCACTATTACATATTGCTATCAAGGTGCTCTGAAGGCTAAGTCCTTGCCCTGAGGAGCTACGACAAAGACCTAATCCCCTCAGCACTTACATCTGTGGCACTGCACAAAAAGGTAAACAAGTACTTCTGTGTTCAAGCATCTGCTGCACTGAGTCATAAGCTGTTTCCACATTAGTGGAAACGGAGCAAAGCTGGGCTGAGAGGAGAGACAAGTGTGCATGTACTTATTACATATTGTAATGCATAAAGTGTAGATCTGCATTCTACTTCGGCAGATCAGAGTGCTCAGATGTTATTACTAACACATTGTAATTATCTTTTGTCAGTGATCACCAAAAGCAAGGTCTGCCTTGTGTTAGAAGTCTGCACCAAAGACCTTATACTCTAAAAAGATCTTTTTATGCTGCCAGCAAGGGAGAACAACTCAGAAATAGCTGAAGGCTGCTGAAGTACAGGAAAAGAAGTATTGCCAAGTTAAATGGTATCTCTAGATGCTTTTTGTCTGCAGGTATCCAGCCCAATTCAGTTGTGTTTAAAGTGACAGATCAAATACTATCTGATCAAGAAATATTTCCTAAGTAAAAGCTTACCTAACAGCTCCAGAACTAGCTTTGAGAAAGTAGATTTGGACCTTTTTATTTAAGCATTGCAATTGTGACATTTTTCTTTTTGATACTTTGTGACAGACTTGCTCTTTTTTTGTCCCTCTCCTTTCATTTATGACCCTACTGTACCTAGCAGTGATTAAAACATCCCCTAGTGAAGGGAAAGCTTTATTGAAACTAATAGTTTGTAGCTGGAGCTTCCATCCTAGCCAATATTCATTATAGTTTGTGGGTGTCCTTATTTTTCTACAGAAACTAACTACAGGTTTTACTGCAGCATCTGTAATAAATAAGCCTTCTTCACAGAGTAACTTATATCTTGCCTTAGTCAAGCCAAACAAAAAAAGACCTATTAACGCTCCTTCCTTTGGGTTTTGAAATAAATTGGACAAGTTGTCAAAGAAGTGAGCAAACACATTGAGTACTGCTTTTCAGAAACTGACTGATGGAAGTTATTGGGAGTCAAATACAACAGGAATTTCAAAGCTGATAAAACATCTCCCAGGTCAATCTATCAAAGTTTAAATGCACACCTGTGTTTCAGAAAATGCTTTCTTCCTGTCTCAAGGCTTCCTAATAGAAGTTAATGGGTTTTAATCTAAGTCCTTGATTATTGTTTTTTTTTGTTTGTTTGTTTGTTTTTTTGGCATCCACCAGTTTCACAGGAATGGGAATAGACACCAGTATTTTCATGCAGTCAGACATGTCTGCAAGTGCAAGTTTGAGCATCAGGTTTAAACACATTGGAAAGCTTTTAGTTTGCATATTACTACTAAATCCTTCAGGAGTAGGTCCTAAACAGGTTATATAGGTGAAGATTTCAAAAGCTGGTGAGGATTCCCTTCCTGACTTTTACTGCCATCATATATTAGATATCCTCAACAGAACTCAGTTCATTTTCTTTGAAATGAAGGAGATGTCAGAACACTTAAAGCCAGAGTAAGAGACTGCAAGAAGCTTAATTATTGTCTTGCTTCCAGGCACAGATATGTGAGTTTGAACACCTCTGGGTTTAAAAAGTCTTAGACTAAAACAATTTCATAAGAAGTAAAATTCAAGAATGGAGATTTGTTATCATGACTTCTGGCTACCAGGGAAGACAAAGCCCCTTGAGAGCAGCACTATATATTGCACTTCTTTGCCTCAGCCATCATAAGTGTCCATTTTATTCTAGGCGGTTTTAATGACTGAAGTATTTATACTTCCAGTTCATCAACTACTTCCAAATTAATTATGCATTTTATATTTCATTAGACTATCACCTGACCCATACTTATGGCTCACTAGGAATTTACTGGAAGAAATATTTTTTGTCCTTTAGCTTAAGTAGAAAAGTCACATTAAGCTCAAACACTCTGGATTAAAAACCTACATCCAACGTAAGAGAGCCAAAATGCTCCACTGTGATAAAATATGGCTTTTGTCAGGGGAAAATAACCTATTCATGGAAACTAAGTATTAGAAATGCATTAGAATTTACCTAGCAGAGCAGACAACTCAATTTATTGATGTTAAACACAGGCCATCCCACATTCAAACAGCTCCAGTTTCCTCTGCTACATCAAGGCAAGACTTCAGAAACTGGGGTCTCACACATCAGTGGTGTGGATTTTTTTTTTTTTTGGGGGGGGGGGCTTTTCTAAACTGAGTGCCCCAAACCCCAAATGTGATACACTGGCCCCAAGCTATGCTCCACTGAGATTAATGCAACAGTTCCCCTCAGCTCTGCTGTAGGGTCATGGACTTGATTTAAGCTGTAAGCCTTTCTGCCTCCAGTTGCAAATACATGCAACAAATACTTCAGTCAAGGTCATATGCAACATCTCTTCAGAACTAGAATAGCCTGCTGGTACTACTCCATTCCTTCTCAACAACCAGGAGCCGAGCAGCTGCCAATGAGCCCTGCATTCAGCTCCCCACTCTGAGCCCACAGACAGACACCTGGGAGCCCCTGTGTGGGGCTGTCTCATCTCCCACTCTTCTGGAAGCAGCATTTGCATACAGAGAACAAGAGCCACACCGGGTGCACTGCTTAGCATTGCGTGTCCTCCAGGCACACTTTGTCCTCTGAGCTATCTCCAGTGCTAATTTATTACAGCGTTCAAAGCAGCGGGCCTCCGGCAGTCCCTCCCACAGGAAGCTGGCTGACTCATTTTTCTACACACTTTATTTTTCTCTCCACAAGAGCCAAATTCTTAGGTCAAGAATAAACCACAAAAAAAGGGAGGCTCATGTTTAAGCACCTCCTAAAACATGTTCACAACCCACATCCACTTGTGAAGCTATTTCTTCCAAACAATTAACATAGACATTACACCTTGCCAGAGTTGCCCCCCCCATATGACACACAACTGTGTTCGTTTTTGCTGCAAGCAGCTGTTCCTAATCCTGTAAGATGCTTTAGCCTAAGCTAGTGGTTGTTGACTTCAGCCAAACAGGTATCTTAGTACTCACTGACAAAGAAGATGAAGACCACCATTTTGTATTAATTCCCTTGAGCTCTTTTCCAAACAAACCCACGTATATTCACTTTATAAACTAGTTGTATCAAGTAGTCTTCCAGGAAAGTTAAGAAGAACGGCATTGCCAGAAAACCATTGACTGTCCACTCTTCTGTACTTGGTGATGCAGTAAGAATTCACTATCCCTATTAAAAGGATTTTTCAAGGTCACTTGGAAAGGAAAAAAAAGAAAAAGGCAGTACCTTATCATGTCGGGGCATTAACAGCAGTTATCTCCAGCAGCACTTCCAGCTCTCCAGCCTCAAGAAACATGGGAAGCAACCAAAGCCAGACAACGTGAGCACTTTTCCCCTCAGAACGGGCAATTCAACTTCAGGCTGAGCAGAATCATATTTTCTGAAGGTTTTCACCAAAGAACTAAACATCTGTGCTCTCACAACATTTCCCTATCTCAAAGGGCAGGTACAAGCCAAACCCCACAGAGAAAAAAGTACCAGCTGGGCCCTGTTCTCTCTTACAGGCAGCTCCCCCACTGGCCTCTGCCTCTCAGGTGTGAAGCATCTGAGCTGATGATGCATTAACCCATTGCCATCCACTGCATCACTGGGGTGTGCTGGAAGGAAACCACTCACATTCTTTGTTTGTTTAGTTTAAAACTCAGGTAAATAGGAGTGATGTTAAAGGACAAGTTGAGCAATTAACTATTTGTCCTATAGAAGGGAAAAAATGAAGAGAGGACAGATCTGGAGCAAAGACTTTTCATTTTCTTGCAAGCAATAAAGTATCTTATTTCTAAAACACCATGGCTGTATAAGAAGTGCAGATTTGAGTATGGGATGCCACTGCTCTCCTGTGTCTCACAAAGGCCTCTCAAAGACATTTCCTAACAGTAATGTCTCCTAAGCTTGATGCTTATAAGAGCAATTTCAGTGCTTTGTCTCAGTTACCAGGCTCCTTGATTTGGCAATTACAAACCCTCATCCTTTAGGTCTTTGATTCCCTTCTTTCTTAATAGGTCATTTTTTTACTAAAAATATGCTCATTTCTTCTTTAATCCATCCATTCTGTTGTCAGTATAGGACCCCTCAATCACTCTAGTGGGCCTGTGCCCTACAATATCAGTCTGTTAAGGGAAGGTGCATCAACCTGTGTGGCCGTAACAGAGGAGGTCAGGCAGACTGCCACATAGTCAAACCCTTGTGTCTAAGCAGATATGGATTTATTGGCTTCTCTGAATAAGGAGAAGGAATAACCAGGAGGAGACCCTCAATGGCATAAAGACCATTGCAGATAGCTGGGCATGAGGGCATATGGTACAAAGGTATCAAGTGCCAGATGTGCAGTAGTTTGCCTGAATTGCACTGAAAAAGGTAATAGAGGGAGCACCACATTCTGTACACAGTTTCACATAGATGTATGATTTCAGTGCCAGGACCCAGTGAGGACAATGCAGACTGGATGCTGTATGCCCCTACCACGGCCAGCTCGTAGATCTTACCTACATGAAGGAACTGAGGGTCAGAAACAAGATCACTGGGGAGTGGGCTGATGGGTGCAGCGGCAGGTTACAGAGGTGGTTCCTGAGTAAAAGGAAATCTGTGTTAGAAAGTAAATCATACGTGCAATACGTAAGCAGATATACTCACTTTGGTTACTAGTATCAAATCCACCTGCTAGACTGCTTATAGCTTGTGGGTATATAATAGAGATATATATTACATACTGATACCCTAGCACTTTCACAGTGTAAAAAAATCTGATTTTCTAAAAAGTATAGTATGGGATCAATGCAAACAACCTCTGTTGGATGTTTACAAACAAAATATTTTGGAAGTGTTGCCAGTTTCCTAAGTTCTCATTTTCCCATGTAACTTGTCTGTGTGATAACAGCTCTCACACCAGGACCAAGCTACTACAGACTTTGTGTGGTTGAATTCCCCAAACTTGGACAGTACCAGAGCAAGGGACCAGGCAGTGAGAGAAGGATTCAGTCCCACCATGTCATTTTGCAGAGATGGGGACAATGCTGGCCCTGGTCATGATGAGCATCGCTCCCCAGCTCCAAATGGCCTGCTCTGTACTGAGGAGCAGCAGGAAGAGGTCCTCCAGAGAAAGCTTAGCCATATCTTCCCATGTGCAAAGTGTGTAACTGCAGATTACTGATAAAGCTAATAAAGCTGATAGCTGATAAAGCTAATTGTGTGCCTGTGGTGGGTTCACCTTGGCCCTGCCAGCTGTTCTCTCACTCCACCACCTCCACAGGATGGGGGGGAGAAAATAAGATGAAAAAGTTTGTGGATTGAGACAGAGACAGAGACAAGGAGATCACTTACCAATTACTGCCACAGGCAAAACACACTGAACTTGGGGAAAATTAATTTAATTTATTGTCGATTAAAATAGATTTGGATTGTGAGAAACAAAGACAAAATTAAAGCAATAATGTTCCCTCCGCCCTCATCTCCCATGACTCAGCTTCACTCCCTCATTCCCACCTCCTCTCCCTCCCTTCCCTGAGCCACGCAGGTGGATGGGGAACAGGGGTTGTGGTCAGTCCTTAATGGTTCCTCTCTGACACTTTCTCCTCACACATTTCCCCTGCTCCAGCATGCATCCTTCCTGTGGGCTGCAGTCCCTCAGGACAAACCTGCTCCGCTGTGGACTCCTCCATGGGTGGCAGGGGAATCTTGGCCACAACACCTGCAGCACCATCTCCTCCTCCATCTCCTCCTCCTCCTCCTCCTCCTCTCTTCTCACCTCAGTGCTCTCAGGGCTGATACTCACATTTTTTTCCTCACTGCTGGGCAGCCTTTTGCCCTTTCTTACCAATTTCCCTGAAGTGCCACCAGCTTGCTGAGGTGCTCAGCTGAGCCCTGAGGGGAGGCTGCTGTGGAACCTTCTGGAACCAGCCGGAACAGGCGGCCTGGCTTCTCCTCACAGGTGCCCCTGCTGCCAGCTCCTCAGCACAGATACCCCCTAAAATCCTAAAATCTACCCCTCACCTCCATGAAACACATACTTAAGAATTGTCATTACAACCCACCCTCATCATGCAACCTTCACAACGTTCTCTTATGTCATCAGCCACAGAAACGTTTCCCCACACCAAAATCATCACAGCATGGCAAAGGTGGGCAATGTACACACTCTATGCAGGTCCACCCCTCCTCCATCCACTACCTTACAGCAACAAAAAGAAAATCCCCACTATTTTCCCTGTCCCTGGCTATGCCCAGTCCAAGCTTTGTCCGTCTCCCAGTCACTGCCTTTATCTTGAATTCCTTGTCTGGCAAGTGATCTCCTCGACTGGTAAGTGATCTCCCTGTCTTCATCATAACCCACAGGCTTTTTCACCTTATTTTCTCCCCCATCCTGTGGAGGATGAGTGAGAGAACAGCTGTGTGGGTGTCTGGTCAAGCCACCACAGCAGCATTGCCCTGAGGGGGCTGTTGTGAACGTCACAGGGGCCATCCCTCAGGGAGTCCCTCTGTGCACATCAGTCAGCAAGTGCAAACCAGAGCCCTCAAAAGGTGACGAATAACGAGTGCTGTGTGGTCGCTGTCACGTAAGCAGTTTCCTGGATAGAATAATGCTTCGAATAACAATTTAAATTTGACCTGAATTTAAAGCTTTAGTAAATATCTCTCAAAGATGCCCAGACTGGGCAACCTCAAGGTATGCAAAATATAGATGGCTGTTTACGGTGTGCCAGGAGCTGGACAACAGCCATGGCCTCACCACTTCCTTGGCATGGGTCAGTTAGCCCAGAAAATCAGGCTTCCCACTGCTGCTGGCGGGCACCAGGGTGCTGCCTGGGGTGGTGGGAGAGCGACCCCAGCCCTCCCAGGCCTCCCTCGGCAGCCAGATTAATGGTCTTTATTATTATTATTACTCTGAAGCAAGATGTTTGTAATTTTCTCCTTTGCTTGCTTTTCAGTAGCCAAATATATTTTCCTCCCTGTGAAGAGCTGGGAATCCAGGAACCTGGAGCCAGAGTAGGCAGCGATTAGTGACTGGAAGTGTTAATGGTACCACAGTGGGAACGGGGAGTCCCTTGAACTGAGCTATTAGCAAATTAATAAAAGGGGTAACACGCTCTCCTGAGTGTTACAAATTTAGCGCTAATTAGGGTTTCTTTTCCTTAGCTATTTTAGGCAAGTAAATCTTCAATATCCTTTGTTAGATTTGAATCATCTTGTTTGTAGAAGTAAATCATATGGCAGCACTGTTTTCTTTACCCAGCTACAGTCCATTAGACTTTTTGCATCCATCTTTTTCTTTCTGACATGACTTATAGCTGGGTATTTTGTATGCAGTTAGAATTCTTTAGCAAATCTTCCTCCAAAAGAGGGTTTTCTTTTCATGAAACTAACCTGCAGGCCATTCATTTCTCACAGTCCATCCCAAATGTTACAAAACACTCCTGTTGACAGGAGCTTCAGTGCTCCAGTTTACTTACATTTATTTTATTTATTTGTCATATATTCCAGATGTTAAACCCCATGGAGTTATTGTAACCAGTACCCATTTTCCTGCCAAATATGTACACGGTTTCATGTGTTTTAGCACTCTAGAATTAATAAGGAGAGAAACTTACCAGCCTTGCAATGAAAAGAAGTCCCTAATTAGAGCAGAGACCAAAATGTCCTGCTCTTCCTTTCCTCGTGCATAGCCCAAATCTCATCTAAACCTTGCCTGAAGTCCAGAAAACAAATCTCACAGTTGATTGAATATATCTAATTGTGAATTGATGTCTACGCTTTTGCAGATATGTTTCAAACACTGCCTGGTGGCTGTGTTGGCTAATTTTCCTATACCCAGGAAATTAATTCTTTCTTAACTACAGAGAAAAGCTACGATATTGGGTGATATAAGTCTGCCCTTCCAAAATGAATTTTACTTCACTCTAACAAAATCAATGTATTACTAAATGGTTGATGTAACCACAAAAAGGTTCTAACTTTTAATGTTTAGGAAAACACTGATGGGGAAGAGAAAGCACTACAGTTTGTATAATAAGAGCAAAGCCAGACTGGCTGAGGCAGAATAAATCCACTTCAGTTTAGCAGACATGAAAGTCATAGCTTATTTGAGCAATGAATGGAAAATGTAGATAGAAGGTTACATCCTCTGATGATATAAAATAAAAGAGCATGTTTGAAATAATCAGTAGCAGGCTCATGGTTTAAAATGCATGTGAATGTATGCACACACCTACAGAGGTGTGAGAACAAAGCAGAGACCACATAAAAATATATCAGAAAACCTGCAGAATATTGTACGCTGTCAAAGTAGCTATCTATGTAATATTCAAATTTACATGAAAATCTAGACTTTATAATCAATTAGAAGGGGTAATTTGGCAGCAGTATTAATAACCTCTGAAACAAATGTAGCATGAAAACTCTACAGCACTAACTGTAGCTCAGCTCAGAAGACTTTTTCTTTCATACAAAAACTTGTATCTTTGAAAAAGGTGAGACTAAATGCATCAGCTATTTCCTTGCCTAGAAAAAGAAAAAAAAAAAAAAAGAAAAAAAAGGTGAGGATTTTTCCTCATTCTCCTGTGAAGGGAAACACATGATGCAGTCATTTCTGTTTATTTCTGTTAAACTATGGTCAGGGATAGTTTTCTGCACTCCATGAGGCTAAAGAAAATATTATTTTTACTTTTCTCTACTGCAATAAATAGGATGTGAACAGTGTAGGTTGAGATGACACTGTGACATGCTGTCTGCATTAGGGCCCTAGACACTAGCAGTGAGTTCTTTCTTCCCTCCAGGTGGGCTAAAACTGCAGGAATAAGATGTGTGTGTGTAAGCTGAACAGCAAATCATTCCAGATGATGATTTAAAGCTGGAGAATAGAAACCTTACAGTCCTGCAAGCAGCGCAGTACCAGAAAGGACCTTTGAGGTCAATTCATTTCCTTTCTGTCATAGGCAGTCCTCTGAAAGAAACTGCGTGATAAAGTGATCCAGCTCCATCACAAAATTCATTTTTGCTACCATTCCTCCTACTGTGATGGTGCAGAAGGAGGAATCCTACTGCAACGCCTTGGAAACTTAGAAACGTTCCCATTCCCAGCCTCAATATACTCTTACACAGTTTATTCACATCAGTTCTGTCAAAACTGTGCTTCTGCTTAAATAGCACTTCTCCCTTCTGTGTGCTAATCCACGATATATTTATAGGGAGCCCACACTCAGCAGTCATTGCATGAGATAAAACAAGCCAGCCTCTTTTAGACTCCTTTCATATAACAGATTTTCCATGATCACCCTTTCAGCCCTTCTGATCTGAGCACAGGGACCAGAACTAGCAACAGCAGCTGTATGTTGTCTTACTAGAGATTTTTGCAATGCCTTTACATCTCCTTGTTTCTTACTGCTGTGTTGTATGTTTGTATTGTCTGTACATAGAATTGTTGTAGCATATAAATTGTGTTATACAATTAACCATCAAATACTGGTGTGTCTTCCAGTACCACTTGTGCTCCTTGGGAGTGTGGTCAGCATCTTGCAGGCAAAATCCTTTGGTGCTTTTCATCTGGTGCTTTTTCATTCCTGATAGCTCCTGCAGCGTATTTCAGCATGAAGATGTTTCAGCAGTCTCTACAAATGCAAGTGAATCATTCACAGAAAGCACAACCATCCATCTTCTTTAGTGTCACCAATTAATAGCAGTTCAGGATGCCTTGAGATCCATAGCTGCTTAAGGGAAGAAAAATAACCACCCCCTCCCTATAGAGCTGTGCTGTCACTGTGTTTTGTGTGCTCTGCCTGTGCAAAGAATCTTTATTTAATAAATAAATGGGGGAGGCAGAGGGAGTACTCAAAAGCCTCTGTTGTGAGGCTTTAAAGAAGGTGAAAATTCTGGTTATGCTGACATAGGATAGGAAGGAAACTGAAAATCAATTGGTAGACGAGATTATTTCTTATTATAAGAAACTCTTTCTTGTTCCAGCAGCCAGTGGTCAGAACCTGGCTGATTTCTGCAGCCATGTTTCTGTCTCCTGCCGCCCCTGCAAAGATTGTGTTGGGGTAGCCACAGTTTCTCCACCTGATGGAGGTGGAACAGCCTTTTGTCTCTTGCTTCTGATTTGGATTAATTTGCTGCAGGCTGCAGAAATTAAGGGACCATTTTTAAAAGGGATAGTGTCATCTCTATAGGCAGCTCAGGCTGGATCTGTGTTCATTCCTTGAGTCAGGAGCTGTCAGAACAAAGTCATTGCACCCTTTGGTAGAGCTGCTGCCTTGGGCTCCCTGTCAGCCCAGACCCACGTTTGATGGACATCAGATAGACTACCAAACCTGCCAACAACTGCTGACCCTGCTGGGGGTTTTCTCTCCTTGCCCCCATCTCTCCTTCCCATCTTATCTCCCTGTTTGAGGCATGGGGCCGCTGGTGGCATTCGCCATTGGACATATAGTTCTGCCTGTGCCCTGAGCAGGATGGCAGTGCCACATCTTGAGGGGGATTAATTCACTTCCAGCTAATCTGCCAGGGGGGAAGTCTGTGCCTAAGTGTAATGGAACCTGGTGGAGGCTAATTAAACAGAGAACCATCCATTTCTGCTATCTCATTAGGGATTTGTCATAAAAACCTTATGTTCTCCTACAAACCTAAACAAGTGTGTTTGCTGTGTAAAAATCAGCAGTGAAACTGTCCAGAGGGTAGTTAAATGTCTAAGCTGTCATTTATACAGCCTGTCTGCAGCCTGGGTCCTGTAGGTAAGGAATGGCCTTTCCGTTGTCCTCAAACCACCCCGCATAACTGGGGCATCCCTCCTTCAAAATGGGAAAGAGGGCCAAGCCCAGCGAAGCCACACTGGCAGTCATCTGGAGGGGATGCTTCTCCGTCTGGCCCTGCCAGGAGCCAGGAATTAGAGGCAAAGGGCACTTGTTTTAAAGCTGCACCAAAGATGTTCAGGGGTTTAGAGGTAAATCCAACAGCGGTGTTTTCTGGGGTCTGTGGAGATTGGGTCCCTCACTGCCTTTGTGAGCAGCCTGCTCACCTCCTCAGCCCCAGCTGGGCTACTGCTTATGAGGAAAACTAAATTCCCTGTGAGGCACAGGAGTCATCATGTTATTTTGCAGCAGGAGGAAGTTATGGGCTGTGTCCCTGTGCCAGTCCTGTAGGAAAACTGCATGGTCTAAGTGGCTGCTCTCCTCAGCCTCTGTTCAGGATGAGCTTTTTCCTGGTCCAAACTCTGCAGGCCTCAGAGTTTCTGCCAAAACCAGGGGTTGTGCACAAGTCATATGGCGGCAGGTCTGCAGACTTTCCCCTGCGCAGGAGGAGCTAACTGCCATGGGACAACCCCCAGGGTAATGCCAGCTGGTTTCTCCTTGCAGGCATCCGAGGTGGAGCGGCAGCTCTCCCTGCAGGTCCACACCCTTCGGGAGGACTTTCGGGAGAAGAACTCCTCCAGCAGCCAACACATCGTGCGGCTCGAGAGCCTCCAGGCTGAGGTGAGTAACTCATGCTCAGCCTCTCTCCTTTGAAAGGCAGCCAGGGCTGCTCCAACCCATATAACAAACCCCTCGGAAATGGGTAAACAAACCCAGTTGCTTGGGGTGCGGAAGCAGGTTGGTAGCTGTGGTGCAGAAGACTCCCCCGGTACTGACTTTTGGTGCAACACAGAGCTGGCCAGGTTGGCAAGGGCCAGCTTGTACTGCTGCCTCAGGCACAAGCACACCTGCAAATGAACAGATGGGAAGGATCTTCCAGGATCTTAACCATAGAGTTAAGTCTTGTGGGGCTGCTGTCTGTATCAGCTTAAACTCTGGGGCATGGTGGGAAGGTCTGCAAGGTTGTTTTTTTGTTATTCCTCATGCTTGCAAAGAAAGCAGCAATCCTCTCCTGCCTCTCAGTCATGCATGTGTGAAAGCAAGGAGCCCCTGCCTGTTTAGCTCTGGTACATTAGCAGGGATGATATTGTCTTCCTTTTTCTTTCCTTCCCCGATGGGACTCACTGGAGCTAGCGGGGCAGATGTTCAACTCTACCACCCTGCCGCTTTTTTATTTTTAAGCTATCAGGAAGAGCTTTTCCTAAAATCTCTCAATTTCTTCTTCTCTCCTGCTCCCACCTGCTCCCTGCTGGCCCCTCGCCTTCTCTTCCCCTCCCCTTGGTATGGAGCAGCAGGTCCTTGAAGTAAGTATGGAGGCTTGGAGGGGGGCTGCCCGCGCGTGCATCCCCATCACCATGCATGCCTGTCACCGTGTATGCCTCCCCTCACCTTCTTCCTGTCTCTTGCTTTCCAAATTCCTCTCCCCTGTTCCTATGGCCCAGGGCCCTCAGCAGAGCAACGGTTTTCTGTTACGCAGTCATTCACAGGGTGTTCATTACCAGCTTGGATACCAAATACTTACTCTCAGTACAATTTCTGTATTATACCTCTTATTTTTCTTGCACCCCTTTTCTCCAACCCACACAAATCATGATGGTGGTGGGAAGAGATATTTCAGAAACCATTAGTCACCTAAAAGCAGCTTTCTAATACCTACAGCAGCCTTTACCCTGCAGAAATAGCAAGGCCACACACTTTGCTAATATTTCTTCGTGCAACCAAACATTTCCATCAACCTGGAAAGCAATGAAAAGACAGGGTCCCGTAGAGGCCAAGAAAGCGGTAGGAATTTGCTGAATTAGTCTATGGCCCATGTTGAAAGGAGTTGAAAGGAGACCATAGGGAATATTTAGGGTTGTAGTGGTGAATGGCATACATAGTCCCCAAAGGTCCTGTGTGCACAAATATGGGAAAACATTCCTTTTTCTTGGTTAAACAAGAAGTGACCTTGGCTAGTGCTGATTCATCCTGTGCACTGTTCCCAGCTAAGTGAATCACAGAGGTTTTGTTTGGCACATTGTCCCTCTTCACCTAAAACCGCTGCCCTTGACAATTAAAAGAAATGAACCAATTTTAAAGGCAGCTGAACACTGGAAACTAAAAATAAGCATGGCACAGAAAGGAGTCGTCATGAGTAGAAAGAAAGAAAAATCCCTGATGAGGGCCTGGGGAATGTGCAGCAATTAAAAAAAGTGTGCAGGCAGTGCCATGGCACAACCCCATGGGGAGCAAGAGCCCAGAGGCTCTCCCTGCGCTCTCCAGGGCTCACACAGGAGAAAATCCCACCTTTTGCTCAGTCAGGCCAGGAAAAGTAACTAATCCCATTCTTGCAAGTTTTAGGGTACAAGGGATAGACGGGGCCAGGCTCCACTTTATCCCTTTGGACATTCCTGCCAGCTCCTTGGCCTGCCAATGCACAGCGAGACCCTTTGGAACTGCCTCTGCAGTGTGGGGAAGAAGTATCCATTCAGGCCCTTCCTAAGTGTTAAACCACACACAGAGATACATTTTCTCTCGCACACACAGGTACGGTATATGTGCATACATACTTTTTGTTTTTTTTTCTGTTTCATTGCTCTCATGGAAATGTGATTTCCCTCCTCTGCACTTCCTGTAAAGCATGGGGTCCAACTCCAGCTCTCATTCCTCTGCAGATCAAAATGCTGACGGACAGAAAGCGGGAGCTGGAGCATCGCCTTAGTGCCATGATGGAGGAGAATGACCTGCTCCAGGGAACCGTGGAGGAACTGCAGGACCGAGTCCTCATCCTGGAGAGACAAAGCCATGATAAGGACCTGCAGGTGAGGAGACAGCAATAAGAGAAGGAGGAGCAAATGAATGGGGAAATTGCATCAAAAATGTAGTTTGGGGTAAAATCGATAAGGAAGATAATGAAGAACTGGGAGACAGAACAACTGAAAAAATAAAATGCAAGGAAGGAAATGTAAAAGGAACCGGATAGCACTGACTGTGGTCATATTACTTAATTTTTTAATAGTAGAACTGTCTCTAGAAGAAGCTCCTTTACACTATTCCAGGGAACAGTAACCAGCCTTGTGTCTGTCACAGCTCAAGCAGTTTCACAGCAAGCCAACTCACCAACCATCATTCTCTGAAGAACAGGTTGGCCTGTCTGCAACTTTGGGCCTCTTAGTGGAGAGCAAGATTTTACTTCTCTTCTGTGAGCTGACAACCACTGTACCCCCAGATCTCCAAAACAACATGTATCTTTTTTTCCTCTCCCTAGAGGAATGAGAAACCTGCTGATGTGTCAGACAGCACTGTCCTCCCCAGCATCCACAGCCCTGGTGCGTTCAGCTCCACTGCTCGCATGACACCTGGCTGTGCACCAGCCCCATGCACAGTTTCTGTGCACAGTATTGGCTGCTCCCCCTCAGGCAAACTGCAGCCCAGTGCTTACAGAATTATACAGTTGGGTGACCACAGATAAACCCCAAAACAAATCAATGCCAATGTTGCATCTTGTGTGTTTAAAACACTCCATTAACTCAGATTGCAAACCAGTGAATTAGGGAGTTTGACATCTGAGTTTTGTGTGTTAGGATTTAGCTGATCAGTATGTTTATATTTCTATATAGATATTTTTTTTCAGTATGTATTTATATTACTTTTCTTTTTGGATTCACTTTCTGCTCTGTTTTAGCAAGTTTTTTTTACACAGGTCCCAACTTCTTCACAATGTTCCTCATTTTAGCACTGATTAAACTGCTAACTGCTAATTTTATATTTCAGAACATTCCAAAGCCCAAACAGTATCTAATAACATTTGGAGATTATTAAGCTCCAATAAATAGTAAAAACAGCCAAAGGTACTTTCCTCCTGGCTGGAAGCCCTCTTTCACGCCACCTGTTCCTCCCTCTCAGCTCCTTCACAAACCAAGAGATTCATCCAGTCCATATGACCTCCAGTAACATTTTTTTCCCTGCTTTTTTGATTTTCTTTGGAAGCTGCACCAAAGCCAGCTGGAGCTCCAGGAGGTGCGGCTATCCTACCGGCAGCTGCAGGGGAAGGTAGAAGAGCTCAGCGAGGAGAGAAGTCTCCAAAATTTCAACACAACCAGCACATCCCTGCTGTCTGAGATAGAGCAGAGCATGGAGGCAGAGGAGCTGGAACAAGAACGAGAACAGGTATTTGCCCTCCTGCCCCTGGGAAAGCTCATGGACTTCACCAGTCCCAGAGGGAGAGGGAGCTTAATGCATTGAATCGGAATTTGTAGCTGAAACAACATCCAGAAATAGAGCTGTGGTCCCAGCTCTGCTATGAACACCCTCTAACTGTATGCAAGTAAATCTCTGCATCCATTTCAAAACCAACATAGCAATCTAGGTGAATATTTGTGAGCTTTAGCAATCACACACCTCACTGTGCCATAGAAGGTGGACCTCCACAGCCTTGACATCCCAAGCTAACATGGGGCTCTCTCATTCCAGCTGAGGCTGCAGCTCTGGGAAGCATATTGCCAAGTGCGATATCTCTGCTCCCATCTCAGAGGAAATGACAGCGCAGATTCCGCAGTCTCTACAGACTCCTCCATGGATGAGTCTTCAGAAACCTCATCAGCCAAAGATGTCCCAGCCGGTAGCCTACGGGCAGCTCTTAGCGAGCTGAAAAGACTGATACAAAACGTGCTGGATGGGGCAGACTCCACGGTGAGTCAGTAGCATGGTGAGAGCCCATTGTTGCACATGCCCCCTTGCCAAGGTGACAGAACTTGTTACAAGCTCCCAGTTGATCCTGAAGTCCCTGGTCTCTGAGAAAGCCTCTGTGGCCCACAGAGATGGGCTGTCATGGTGCACAACAGGCTTTGTGTCTCAACTGGTCAGCCAAGAGCCAAACCAGTACATGGGATTCCAGCTTGCACTGCTTAGACCCCATGAGTTTCAAGGTTACACTCTCAAGCAACTCTCAGTCTGGGAGTTGTTCTGGAAAATTAATTAAAGTAGGCTTTATTGTAGATTTGCAGTAAGCTGGATTTTCAAAATGGAAATACTGCAGATGGCCTTGTCCACTGCAGTTCAGTTGTTTCTGTTACAATTTTCCTAACCTTGTTGTATTAGCAATATTGTAAAACCATCCTAACCCTATGTAGATAGGTTCTGCCCCTACAATTGAGGCTGAATACAAATGTTTTGGTGAGAGCTGCCAGACATGAATCCATCAACAGGTGAAGGGTTTTGCTGGCACACAGTGGTGTTCACGGGGTACAGCCTTGATGCTGTGAATGAAGAGGGGGTGGCTCAGGGGACTGCTCAGCATCCACAGGAGTACAAAATTATGAGAAAACACCTGGCTTTTTGCAAAGGCTCCAAGTCAGGCCTATTTTCATCACCTGCAAGCTAAGTGCATTGCCAGTATGACTTATTTGAGAGACGATGCTGATGCAGGCAGTGCAGACTCTGCAACTACAGAGCCATGTGCAAGCACTCGCCTTCCTCATTTCAATACCTGTAGCAGTTGGCAAGAAAGCTGAGCAAGGAGATAAAGTTTTATTTGTTAAATTAAACAGAGAGTCCGGCAAAAGGTCTACAAACGCAGAGATTATAGCCACATGTTACCAGGTGGTCAGTAGGTCTCAGTAAATTCAGTTTATGCTGATGTCAGACCATGTCTGAATGCTTTTTATCATGTGTAGAAGCGCTACCCTTGGCTGAGCACGTTTCCACTGTGGAGGTTTATGGAAGGAAAACTGAAACGCTGCCAAAGTCACATTCACACTTTCATCTTCCTTGTTTAGTACCCTCCACCTCAAACAAGCAGCAGATTAATGTAATTGATTTTTTTTTTTTAAGTGAAAACTGATCAAGAGATTTCTCTCCTGCTCTCAGAGCTCTCGGCGAAGTGATGATGACACCTTGGAGGAACAGATCAGGCGAACAAGTGAGGACTCACGAGCCCTGAGGGAGTTAATGGAGGGAGAACGGGGGAAACTGAGGCAGAGTTTGGAGGAGCTGCAACGACTGCACAGCCAGGTAGGTGATTCCCATACTTTACGGGTGGCCTTGTAACAGCAGTGTTCATCCCCAAGACACACTTTCCGTTGAAGAGATCACCATAAGTAACCAGGAGCATCTGGGCAAGCACCAGCTATGGCTTGATGAGGGAGTCTCTGTTAAACTCACTGCAGAAGCTTCACATATATAAAATGAGGTCCTTTTGCAAGTGCCCAGGGGCCCATTCCAGACATGATCTCAAGCAGCCAAACTTCCTTTAAACCTTGCACTCAGTCTGCTTTAGCAGCTAGTCTGTCTCACTTAAACTTTTCTCAGCAAAGTACAAGGCTGTTTGATGTGGGGAGCTGGAACCTGTAGGTACCCAGACTGACCCATCCTGCTTGTACTAAGAGGGCTTAGTGCTTTTATATTTTATTATTTACATTTACCGAAGGGTAGATGCAACCGCTGAACAGACCAGTGCTGCTGTGCCGTATGTGGTGCTGTATCCCTTTGGAGAAGGGAAAAGAAAACACGTCCCTGACCAAAAAGTCAGCACAACCCAGGGTCTGACAGCCTCATGTAGGGCTATGGGAGCTCCCACCACATTGCCAAAGAAAACACAGAATCACAGAATCACCTAGGTTGGAAGAGACCTCCAAGATCACCGAGTCCAACCTCTGACCTAACACTAACCAGTCCTCCACTAAACCATATCCCTAAGCTCTACATCTAAACATCTTTTAAAGACATCCAGGGACTGTGACTCAACCACTTCCCTGGGTAGCCCATACCAACAGAGCAAGAGCATCATTAAATACTCCCGGCAGTGACAGCTGTGCATGTACAAGGATGCCTTGCTGCTGAAGCAGCTGATTAGATGCAGACTGCAGCAAGGAAGCAGCCCTAGTGCCTGTTCTTCCCTGAGGACCACTCCTCAGCAGCACAACCACGATAAGCACCATCTTCAAGGGTCCAGACTACTGCCACCAGTGAGACATGCTCTGGCTGTGCTGCCGGGGACTCCTGTGCACCACCTGCAGGTCCTCCTTCACCCTGAAGAACACCTGAGATGGTGAAAACAAGGGTTTGATCCCTGCAGCTTGGCTATGCTGACAGACCACGAGAGGCTTGTTCACAGCTTTTTTGAGTGACCATTCATACACCAGCACACTCGTCTGAATGCAACGCCTTCTCAGCACAGCTCTCAGGCCCATGTACCCTTGATGGGCTACCAGGAAAGAGCAACATTTGGTTGCTCTTTGCTGTGACTGGTCCTCCCCAAAGTCCCTAGCATAGAAGGACTTCAGGACCCTCCTTACCTGCAAATCCCAACAATAGTTGGTGCAATTGCAAACCCCAAACCTATCCCCAAATGCAGTTCTGCCTCTTGACTCACCACCACCACCCTGGGATGTCAGCAGAAATGCTCAGCACCTTTCACACAGCTCCCACCCCTGCTCTCCATCACATCATCACTCTGAGCAGTGTGTCCCACACTGGCCTGCGGGAGGGCACGGCTCGGGGAGGGTTTTCCTGTTCCCCAGCATAGGACAGCAAATCCACTGCACACATACAGACACGCTGCACTCACACCTGCCTTCCCCTCGACCCAGCCATGCCATGCTAGCAGCAGATCCTCCCACATCCTCAGTGTGATGAGCCCTTTTTGACTGTCTGCCCTCTATTTTAAGACTTCTTTGAGGACTCACATACTACCAAGCTGCATGCAGAGAAGGGAGGTGGGTCAGGTGCTGGAAGGGTTTCCAGGTGGTGGAGCAGCATAACTGAGCACACGTGTGCCATAGAGAAAGAAATTAAATGTGTATGAAATATGGCAAAGCTGTGCTAATGCGATCCTTGCATGATTTCACACCCTATTAACTCACTCTGCACAGGACCAAAACAACAGATCATCTCTCAGACTATTTAAGACTGCACGTATTTTAAAGTCTAATTAAATTTTAAGACGTGCCAGTAACACCTTCCGTGGCATGAAAGGGAATTTTCACATCCTTTGTCTTCAGCTTCATAACGGTTTGGAAGACACAATGATATCGTTGTTCCCCCCACCAAAAGAAGTTTATTTTGCTGGTAGATGATATTGGCAACAATTTAAGCTGGGAAAGGGCAAAAAGGAAGACTCAGAGGATGCATGCACAAGACAAACTGCTCAAAGAGGGAGGTGTTTCAGCACTGGGGCCACACTGGGCTTAAAGCTGACAAAGTCACAGGTGTGTCGTGCCCCACATGGCTGCACAGCTCCTGGTGCTGTTGCTGAATGTGACTGAGTCCACCCTGGTGACCTGTATTGCTCAGAGCAGCACTGCCTGCACCCCTAGGCAAGCCAGCATGGTTCACCAAAGATTGCACCAGCAACAGCAGCCCCTTTGCTTGCAGATGCAGCTTCTTCTACAGGCAGGAGACCTCAGTCTCCAGGTTGGCCCACCTGGCTTGTGGTTTGTTTTTTGTTTTTGTTTTTTTTCCTGCTCGTGGTGTGTTTGTCCTAGTGACCCTGGGTTTCACACCTCCCCTCTGACCACAGGTCACACTGCTGAGTGTGGAAATGACGACGCTGAAGGAGGAGCGGGACCGGCTGCGAGGCGCTGCTGAAGACAAGGAGACGAGCGAACGGCTCCTGCAGGCCATCAGGGACCGAGACGAGGCCATCGCAAAGTAAGTGCAGTGAACAGCCGAAGCCAGGCTGAGTTAGCAGTGAAGGAGCTCCTCAGCAGCAGATGCCTCCAGGGTGTTTTTTTTCCACCATCCCAAAATTTCAGTAGCTGTGACAAAGCAATGGAGCAAGTCTCAGCCTTGCTGGTGGTGGAATATGCTGCCAGGAGGTCAGGAGCAGAGCAGGAGACTTCAGGAGACTCCTCACGGCAGGACTGGGAGTGTTTAGGAGGATACTGTGAACCTGTTTTGCCATCTGTGATACTGGTCTGAGGCACAGCAAGTGGAATCACCAGGTCTTGTCCTGTTCTTCTTATTTTTCTTTTGTTCTTCCAGACACACAAGCCCTGCTTCCCTGCCCATCCCTGTTACAACCCTGCATGGATCTCTTCCCTAAACCATTTATCTGGTCACTCTCTCTCTTTTCCTGCTCCAGGATCTGTTTTGCATCTCCAGTCCTATGATGCTCTATTTCTCTGGTCAGGATTCTCCCACAATTTTGAATCTTTATTTTCACTATCTTCCTCCTTGCAGACCTCTGCAGTTTTGCTGCCCTGTACCCCCTTCCCTGTCCCTGCACCTCAGCTTGCTGCACTGCCCCACAGCATTGCTGAACAGTGCTGCCCCAAGCGCTCTTTTCCTCAAGCAGAAGGGCAGAAACACTCACACTCTGTGCTCTAGGTAGAAAGGAAACATCTGATAATCTCCTCCAAAATGAGATGGGCCAGGACACCACCAGTCCATCTCCTTACAGCCATGCCTACTCCTCAGGTGCTCACAAGAGGAGGAGGTAAGAGCACTGCACCCCTGCAGATGCAGGGGCCTAAATCTGCATGCACAGACACTAAGACTATTTTTTTACGTGACCTAATCATCCATGCTGCTCTTGCCTGTGTATCCAGCTACCAAATTCCTGTCACTGTCCTCTGTTACACCTCCATCTGTTGGCACAAATCAAGAGCATCCCAGCTGCACAGCCAGGCGCGGAGAGGTTGTTCTGACATTTCCCGTGCATGTGGGTTGCTGGTTCTTGCTGTGGCTATGGCAACACACTGCTGCCGTGATAAATCCCACTGTAATATCCAAACAGCAATGGGGAGCTTTATAGCAAAAAGCTATTTAAGGTGCTCAGACCCATAGCTGGGAGTGGAAAGGTACGGCTTCTCTGCAGTGGTTAATGACCCTGCTGGGACAAAGCACTAACATTTACAGCTGACTGTCCTGTGGTGGCAGGAGCCCAGAGAAAAGGGACGTGACAAGTGTGCATGGTTGAGTGGCAAGTGATTAATGAGCAGTAGCTGCAAGCAAAAGCAGACAAGGGCATCTTGTTGTTGGAAATGAAAGCACCTCTCTGCACACCAAGGGGCTGCTCCCCTGCAGCAAGCAGCCTGACAGGCATGCGATGCTCTGCCTGCCCTGCAACTCAAGGGTTAAGTCACTTTTGTTGAAGCACTCCCAAAAAAAAACCCTCTGAACAAAAATAAAATCACTGCCTGAGGCAGACATCTGGCATGGAAAATTTTTAGCTTGAAGCTGAAGTTTGGCAACATGGGAAGCAATAGGAAAATAGGATCCTATAATAGAAGGTGTTAAGCAACCACTACCTGGAATATAAACACAAATTCCCAAACTGCTTTTCTGTAGGGGAGCATGAGGGAGCTCTTAGGAGGCAATGAATTAGATGCAATTAATAAGATGCAATTATTCACCCCAAAAATATTTTCAAGGAAAATGGTTCACAGCCAGTCACATTATGGTTTCCCATCACACAGCAATTAATTGAAAACTTAAGACCAGGCAGTTTGCACTTACCTGTGCTCTCCTAGCACAGTGAGCAGCATTTCCCAGCTCAGGCAGCTTAGGAAATTGCTCCTTCCCAGAGGACAGCTCCTTCCCACTACCCTGTGGCAGCTGGAGCATCCCACCCACCACACATTCAGAGCTCAGCCATGGGCTCATCTGCCCACTGAATGCCTGGGAAGACACACAGCAGCATTCCTGACGGCGAGCACATCCCCACTGAAGTTGGGAGCTTTAAAACTTAATATGTAATTCAAACAATTTTAACAGTTCCTCATTCTCAAAAAGCAAATGCCACAATAAACTTTCTTCCTTCAGTTCTTCCTTCCTTCTGTCCAAGTCCTCTTTCTAGAAAATGAAAGCAGAGTTGTAATTGCTGTTGTGTTTTTTTTTGTTTGTTTTATGTTGCAACTTATTGATCAAGTGAGCAGAGAAAGATTATTTGTTCTTATTTGTTGCTTTTTTTAAACACATACCATTTAATTTCCTATGCATTAGTGAACATAGGAAATGCAAAAAAATTATTTGTAGATTCTACCTCATTTTAGTTCTCCATTTTTAATGGCATATCCTGCACATCATTCAAGCATACTACATTATTTGCACAGTAGCATATCTGAATATCTTTTCTTTTTTTTTTTTTTTTTTTTTTTTTTTTAATAATGTGCTTACCTGAAATCTGTTGTTTTTATAGTAAGGATGTCTGCAGTTCTGGCCCACTCTTCAGATAAGTAGACAGTCTGGAATACAACGGAGATAAACTGTTTGGAATCCAGAGACTTGCCTAATGACTAATTTGTTGACTTCTCCTCAAGGATATGTTTAACATTTCCTCAAAATAATTAAAAAAATAAGTCAAAAGTCCCATTTCTTGCTCTTCCCCCAGGAAGAATGCAGTAGAGGTGGAGCTGGCCAAGTGCAAGATCGACATGATGTCCCTCAACAGCCAGCTGCTGGATGCTATCCAGCAGAAGGTGAACCTCTCGCAGCAGCTGGAGGCCTGGCAGGTGAGCAGCCTCACATCGCCTGAGGGCAGGGTCCAGGGGACACACAGTCACCTTTGGGTGATTTTTCCCCTCCCCATGGGCTCACTGTGCTCTCAGCCTGAGCATCTGTAGATATGAGCATTTGATTTCAGCTCTGCAGGAGCCAGGGATGCAGCAGTAATCAGGGAGGAGGGGGTGGAGGTGAGGGGGGAAACAGCCCCCTGTTCAAATCTTTTCAGCTGTGAACTGTTAATCAGTTATACACTTATACCCCTTCAATTAATTATAGAGGAATACCCATTTGAAATGGGGAAACAAACTGGATCTCACCGTTACATGTGGCACAGGTATACCATGCTTTGCAGAGCAACCCGATGTTTCTCTGGGGAGGTGTCCACGCGAGAGGTATCTCTGGGTGGTCGCAGCCTTGTGGATAAGAGAACACAGCATGTCCTTGTGTTTCCATAACTAAACAGAAGGGTGGGAGGCAGGGGGGTTGTGGCAATGGTTTCATGGTATAGCGTTACTGTTTTCATCCACTCAGAAGATCTGGCAAGATGGAAAAGCTAAAATCCTAGCTCTCCACCAAGGTAAAAGAAAAGAAAAATATCTAACAAAAATCAAATCTCAAACCCTTAGCAGTTTGGCAGCTTCCCCAGGGATGCTCTGCTTGGGCTCAGTGGAAAAGACCAATGCAAAAACAGAGCCCTTGACAGGAGACAAAGCCGTGTCCTCTGAGAAACTAGCACTGAGGGAGGGTAGCTTTAACAGAAAAGGAGCAGATGTAAGAGAAAAGATCTGAGCCAGTTACAGTAATTTATTGCAGAACATGCAAGACCCCAGCTCTACTAACGACCAGCCTGACCAGTAGAAACCTTTCCCATACAACCTTGCTCCTGTTTCAACTCCACTGTGTTTTCGTTTCTCTTTTTTTCTCTCTCTCTCTTTCTCCTGCTTACAGTTTGCTTCCTCAGGGCTTTTTACTATCTGGCTCCTTTGGTTTCTGATCTAGTGGCCTTTCTCAGTTCCTGTACCAACAGCTTTAGTCGTACACCCCTCCTGCCTTTGAGGTGAGCTCCCTGCACCCTTAACAAGCACCTGCCATCCCCTTGCCTGCTCCATTTGCTGCTGCCATCACCCACATCCGTCTCTGTACTCACCATCATCCAGCAAGAGGGGCCAGCGGGGGCTCTCTATCACCCCTCAGGATCCTGCATCCCCCAGCACCAGGCCAGGGCACAAGGGGCAGCACCCTGCAGTGAGGCTTTACCCCTCAGGTCACCGTGGGGAAAGCCAGGCTGAGGTCCACATGTCATTAATCCTGTGCCATTCAGCATATCTAGCATCTGGAAAACTTCCTGAAGTACAGGCTGGGATTTTGCTTCTCAGCCTCATTATCTAGAAAGCGATAGAGAACTCTGCAAGTTCTGCTTCAGTTTGAACAAGAGGTATCAATTCAGATCTACTTGCTTAATACCATCTGTATTTGCTGGAACATCCCTAGCTTAGAGCTTTGACAACAGGCAATTGCTTTCTGTCTTCACACATTGTCATCCAACCACAGCAAAACAGCAACCCCAATCCTGCTCCTAGCAGCCTCTCTGAGATGAAGATCAGGCCCATTCACACTGCAGAAAGCTGTCTCCAACAGTCTGACCTGAAGTGCTATTACACCATAGCAAAATAGCTTTCAAGCACCTGGTGTCCCCAGAACAGAAGCTCAGCTACAGAGTCTCAAAAGAAGCCAGGTGATTTACTTATTTTGGGGATTTTCTTGCAAAGCTGAAAGTTACAGGTAAAATGGGATGAGATTCACTGCTTTAGCTGGGCATATGAAGAGAGACTTTAAATGACAAAATGTTGCTCTTGCACACTTTTAGTCTGCACTTTATGAGGGACCATCAAGATTACAGTTTTCTATGAGCAACTAGTCATGCAGGCTATAAAATATGCCACAAGCAGAATGTCAAAATGTCACAGATCCAAAGCTAGCACAAAGCTAGCACAGGCAAGGCTATGCACATTGCCCCCATGCCTAATCTGTCCCACACTAGGATTTGTCGTTATCTGACTGGGGACAAGAGAGAGGTTACGGGGGTAGGAATGAAGATGGAGCAAACTTAGAAGTGAGGAGAGCTCTGAAACAAGAGCTTAGCGGCTTCAGCGTAATAACACCAGTGGCACCGTTAGGATAGAAAATGCTGCAATGCTAGCAGAGAGCTGCAGCCTGCGTGGGCACAGCTGCCAGCCCCTGGGGTCACCCTGGGCAGCTCCAGCCCTTATCTCACATGAGGGAGCCTGGCTCCAGCTCACAAAGAGGATAAATACCAGTTACACCTCCTTCAGCCTCACTCCTCCTGAAAAGAGCAGAAACTCCTGCCCTGAAGGCCCAGAGCACACCAGTGCCGTGGCATCCAGCTTTACAAACCACTTTGTCAAAGGGGTCTTGTAGCCCTGCTGTCTGTCCTCCTGCTGTGTCCTCACGCAATCCTGTGCTGCCCCACACCAAGGCAGGGACCACAGCTCATGGATGGGACAGACAGGGAGCCTGAAGGCAGAACACAGCAATATGACAATATTTACATATATATTCTATATACACAAACGTATCTTCTATATACACACACATATAATGCATATATAAAATCAAATCTATCCCTCATTCTGTGATTAACCAAGGACACAGACCTGACGTGCTGGAGCCTTGGTGCCCACGTCATCTGACAGAAGAGTTGCCTTCAAAATCCCAGTGCCATAAATTTCTACATGGCAGCTTCACTTCTGGAAACCTGTCTTACCTTAATGCTGATGTTTGCCTTAACCTCCTCAACTCTCCCTCTGCCTCTTCCCTTTCTAGTCCTGCTCTAAAAAGATCCAAAGCTTCCCCAGTCCACGTAGCTCCACACCCTAACGCTCCCCTGGGGAATCCTCTCATACTAAATTCAGGCTCAGGCGATGGCTGTTGTTCCTTTTCCCTCCTGGAAGTGTCACAAGAGGTAAGGTGGCACTTTCTCACCTCTCCTGCTCCCCTC
Organism: Anas platyrhynchos; assembly: GCF_047663525.1. Classification (NCBI taxonomy): domain Eukaryota; kingdom Metazoa; phylum Chordata; class Aves; order Anseriformes; family Anatidae; genus Anas; species Anas platyrhynchos. The sequence goes on from NC_092602.1 coordinate 7,619,738, forward strand.
TGAACCCCGCTGGTGGCTCACAGGGCTCAGGACCTTGCCTGCTGGCTGGCAGAGAAATTATCCTTACCAGGGCTGCCAGACAGCCCAGCCACGAGCAGCACCCAGTCTGTCTAAATTCAGCTGGGAAACTGAGAGAGGAACAGCCAAAGGAGAGAGGGAAGGGATAAAGAGCAGCTCAGACCAGTTCAATGGCAGTCATGTTGCAACTTCCCCAGCAGCAAATTCTCCCTGCTCCTAAAAACAGGTTTCTTGTATCAGACAGTAATTTCAGCCCCTCAATAGCTTCCAGGCCACCAATGCAGCTTGATGCCCCCAAAACCAGGATCCCAAGCAGCTGTTGGCTATGGGTACTAGCACCCACAGCCCTGGGCAGCCCCATCACCCATGCTGTCTCAAGCAGATGCAAGGCTGGGAGGTCACCTGAGCCCACCAGGGCCACAGAAAATGGCCTGCAATGGCCACCTGGGCAACCAGGCTGCACTGCGGGCTTCTCCTAGCAGAGGCTGTGTTTTCACTGCTAGGTCTGTGATGCCAGTGACTGCCGAGACCCTGCCAACCTTCCCAGCTGACAGGGAGACAGGCCCATGGGTACCCCAGGAAAACGTGACTGTCTCAGCACTGTCCCAAGGGGGCTGTCCTGCTACAGCCTGCCCTGGGTAACCTTGTTCCCTCTGGGCAGTGCCCTTGGTCCTAACCAGGGACCAAACCGCTGGAGAATAGGTAACTTCTCCTGTGGGGCTAGTTTGTGTACATGAATTTTCATTAAGCTTCAGTTTAACTACGCAATTAGAGCAGAAATAATGCATCTGAAGGTTTAAAATTCGTGGAATTGATAGCCAGGTTTTCAAGGAACACATTAGCACGTGTCATTAGCAGCAACAGAGCTGACTAATTATTTTGTGTGGAGCAATTTCACTGTGCCGCAAACACGGATTAAAGCAGAGTGTTTCTGGTATGTTTAAAAAACCACACTGCAGTCATCAGTGCCAAGCTGTCAGTCAGAGCTCCCCCCAGCTCTGCCAGCACTCAGGAAGGAGCTGGTCTAAGGGACGAGCAGTTTTTGTCATTAAATTCTGGTACAAACCCCACGTGGGGTCTGGTGGGCCCGTGCCAGACCCCAGTCCTTCTGCTCCCAGTGGCACCTTCCCCCAAGAAGCCCCTGTAACGGGGCCGTGCAGACAGCTCTGCTGCACCTACCTGCCTGCAGCAAGCACAGAGACCTGCTCAGGACAGACCTCCTGATGTTTCCTGGCTTTGCTTTCAGCTGCATTTGAGTTTTTTTTTATTCCTCTCCCCAAAGGGGACATTTAAAAGCTACAGGCAGCAGAGCAGCATACTTTATAGTCAGAGTCCCAAACAGGCACGATGCTCTGCTGTGAGATTGCTCAAGCAGTTCACCCCTCAGACAGCATGATTTACCTTCCTTGCTCACTAAAAAGCTCACAGTGGCAAACGAGGCTGAACCTGTCGCTGGGCAGGGAGCTAGAGCTGTCACCACACTTGTCATCCTTCCTTCATCTCATCACCGCTCGTTTCACACCCGCATCAGCCACGTCCCTGTGCGAGCTCCCCTTGAGCATCAGCTGCTGCTAACGCCCGTCTCCTCTCCCTCCGCCACAGGATGACATGCACAGGGTCATTGACCAGCAGCTGATGGACAAACACCCGAAGGAATGGAGCCAGCTTGCTTATTCCTTCTCCAGTGGCTACGGCGCAAAGCGGAGTGCCAGACCCTCCCCCGTGTTCAGGCCGGAGCCGCAGGGGGACGAGCCCGTCGGGGCAGAAGGGAACCGTCTCTTTTCCTTTTTCAAGAAAAATTAGTTTGAAAAAGAGAAACCTCTCCACCAATTCCTGCGTCCAGATGGGGAGGGGGGCAGCTGCCCCGCTTGCTGATGGACCCAACTCTGATCCACTAGGGAAAAAAAGGGGGCAAAGGAGTTAACCCTTGAGACTCTGCACTATTAACACCACACCTGGTCTGAACCAAATGTTTACATGAATCGGAGGTTTGCAAATTGACGATGTGCTACTAATCGAAAGCAACTTTTCTTATTCTTTAAGCGAAGTGGTAAACTTCAGGGTATATTTTAGGCGCTTTGACACAGTTCAGTTTCTGCTGTGAAGAATAATCCGATTGTCTTAAAAGCGTTCTCATGCTGGAGAAGGAAATAAGCAGCCCCAAGACAAAGCAGCGCAGGAGGTTGGGAACTGCCGCCGCAGTGAGTGCAGGGGGGGAGAAGAGAGCAGAATGCAAAAGGAGAGGAGTCCCTTACACCGCCCTCCAGGCCTGGCAGCTGTGATATCCTTCCATCCATCCCACTGAGACTGGAGTTGCTCGAGCCCCAGCATTGCCATATTTTGACAAGTGAAGCTTTCCCTACAGCAGAAGATGAGCCCTCACTGCACATCCTGCCTGGGCATCATCCCCTGCTGTGGCTCTGCATAGATCCTCACCCCTCACTGGGAAGCCAGGCTCCTTGCAGATCAGGGCAGCTGTAAGCTTGCTGATGTTCCCGTCTTCTACAGCTCCCTCCTGTTACAGAGAGAAGAGTTGCAGAGTCTGCAGTTGCACAAAAATATTAAGGATTTCTCCCCAGAAGATTGACCATCTACAACAGACTACAACCTGAGTAACGTTGTGGATGTTCAGTCCTGGGGCACATGCTGTCCCACTGATGGCAAAGGTAGCTGTGGAACTTCAAATCACATGCCTTTCCCCAAAGCCATGTAACCCTCCCCAACTAAGAAACCTGTTACTTTAACTGGATACCCACCCCACCCCCCAAAAAAGAACTCATTGAGAGCCTACCCATAATGAAATCTATGACCTACTGATGTTGGGTTGGCAGACATGATCCTTAAAAATCATGCACACACCTACCTTCACTAAACCACAGGCAATGAGGGCACCTACAAAGCTCTGGAGATCCCATAGCTTGCTCTTTGGCCCCACATGGTACTATTAGCTATGGCCTGATGTAAATGGAGAGCACGTTCTGCTTGTGGGTCGTTCACTACTCAACCCTTCAGCAAGCAGGTTGCCAAATCTCCTTTTAACCGAAGATGATCAGAGCCTGCTTTGCTGTAACCAAGACTTGATCAATGAGAAGGAAAAAAGCTTATGTGGTGTATGCACACAGTGGTGCTGGAAATCCTGCAATACATTTCCCTACGCACTGGACGGGCACCTTACAGCTCTTCCCTTTAACACAATCTACCTTCATAAAACAGTGAGTTACACCAGGCCACGTTCAGAGATGTCCTGCTGCTGTTATGCAATTTTCACACGTTCTCCCAGCTCACAATACCCACAGCCCCCAATTTGTTTCCCCGTTGCTTTGAGGAGGCTGCCCCCTACGCTGTCCCACAGGAGATGGAACTACGTACATGTTCAGCTCTGCCCTGTTCAGCAACTTAGGTGCTAAAACACCATCCTACAGGAAGCTGCTCATCTCTGCTCAGTATTTACAGTCACAGGCTTTCTGCTAGGATTAGGTATTGAACACCTCCTTCTAAGAAGCAGGTAAGAGCTTGGTGGGTTATTTTTGAAACTATTTAACATACCTAGTGCATAGGGCATACATAATACCTCAGTACCAATATCCCTTCTGCCTACAAAGATTTGTGCATTCCCATTTTTCCTTATTAGTATGAAGCTGCCACTGGGCCATTCTGCAAGGAGCAGAGTACTCTTTGGGATTCAGAATGATGCTAAAAACCTGAGTGGTAAAATGCATTTACCTGAAAGCAATGAAGCCTGGATTCTAGAACCTACTCCAGGAAATTCTTAGGTAAAGCAACCACCAACATTGTCTGATGCTTAGAGAGTCTGGAGCCTCACTGGCAGGAAAGAAAAATGAAACCTTTTGTCTCTCTTCCACTGAGTGCCTGCTTGTATCCACTTGTGCAAGTGAAGGAAAGGGGCTTAGCGCAGTGCCAATCGTGCTCTCAGGATGGCGAACTCTCATCGTCCCCCCATACCTAGGCTGTGACTCTTAACAGGGCAGAGACACGAGGCATGTGCTCAGCATCCCCTGCTGTCAGGACTCAGTTACGCCCATTCGCATTGACAAACTGATACCTGCAGAATTAGGCGTGGACTGATGGATGCCAGCGATACCTGCGAACAGTTGTCGTCCAGCGGTTCTGTGGAAATGACACTGCGTATTTTTGGGAGAGCCATGTGAATGTCTTGCTCCTTGCAGCTCTTTATTCTGCTGTCAGCTGTCATCTCCTGGGTCCCAACAGCTCTCCAAACCACAAACCCAGCAGCTGTGCGGGACTCCATCCCTGTGAGGACGTCTGTCTGTCTGTCTGTATGTATGCAATCCTAAGGCAAGGGCCTTAAGTTATCTAATGAAGATGCAGTAATGAGATGAAGAAAGGTGCCTTCTGCTACATGTTTGCTGAGAGGAAAGTGACTCATTCAGTTGCAGGAGTAGGCAATTGAAATGCACAGCACATCTCTTCATTTAAGGAGGAACCTATTTAATCCCATTGCAATTTTATTTATTTAATAACAGTGATGGAAGAGATTGCAAGAAGAAAGTCAGAATGTTCCAACGTGCTAGTTGGATGTGGTTTCTTAAAACTAACCCCTTAATCCGAAAGACTTAGTTGCACTACTAAACCCAGAAATATGAGAAAATTGGGTTTTAATGAACTGGATAACAGACCAAAGGAGACCTCCTTGTGCTGAGCTGCTACTCAATAGGAACAGAAACTGCCTTAACATAGCAGCTAGGTTTTGTTTTGTTTTTTAAAAACTTCATCAGTGCAGTCCTTCGTGTTCTCATTTGTCATGTCGTGTTTTAACAAGGTCCTGTCTATTTCACCTTGAACTGTCGTTAAAACACTCACCCCCGTTCCGTAATGGCCAGGAACCTGGAATTGTCCTTGCAGTGTTGGTTTAGGAGTCACTCGCTCCACTTGTGATACTTGATACTTCTAAGACACGTGGCAAAAAGGAAACATCAGCTCCAGCAAATGAGATAGAGGGAGCGCAGTAATCCAGCAGGTACTCAGGATCCCAAAGTAGATTTAACAAGTGGGATCAGCAGCTCCAAACACAGCACTCACCTTTACTTTTGAGATAATGGTTAATAAACCAGTCGTGCTGCACAGTCCCTGTTGCACAGAGAGAAGATGCCTGCTGAGATTAAGGTTACAAAGAACTTTCCCACAGTTAAGTAACAGGTGGCTAGGCAAGCACTGACTATGCTAGCATCATGTAAGGGAAAGGGAATGAATCTCCCTTTAGCAAACTGCAAGGGAAGCAATGGTAAACAAGAAACAAGTACATGCAAATGAAAGGCAAGTCACTAGCACTTTATATTAATATAAACTTAGATCAGCAACTTGCCATCAAGATGGATGCTAGATCAATTAACGACAACGGAATAATTTTGCACAGAACAGTGAGAAGTGAGGTTACAGGCAGTGCTGCGTGCACAAGGACTTTATAGCTGTATGCACTTGTCCTACTTAGGATGGTAAATTCCAGATATGCCTCTGCAGCAGGCAAACTCTCTACTCCCTACTCGGCTATAAAAAGCAAGATTGTTTTAACCAAAAGCCAAGAAAGGAAGCGTCTGGGTGCTGCAGCAACAATTCCCTTAGATTGAAAGGGAAAAAGCACACAGCAGGGACAAGCGGAAAGAATGTATCTATAGATATGTACATAAACCACAGTGCTGTAATTTTTGTATGTAGCAGTAATGTAAATAAATGTATGGTTTTTATAAGATACATATTATAAAAATCTATAAAGGCATATTTTTAGTAAAAACAATGCTCTACTTCTTTTGTAAATAGTTCTCTTCAGAATAAAACAGATCATTTATACGAAACCGTCTCAGCTCAAGTCACTGCTTATCCTGCCTAGCTGCAGAACAAAGTCACTTCTTGAACCATTATCTTTAACACTTGGCAGCATCTTTAGTACCTCATCACCCCAAGAAATTCACCCACACAAAGCATGTGCACACATTCAGAAAAGAACGGTCCAGGAGAAAGACCATTTGAAGCACTCACATCTCCTGCTGCACAGGAAAATAGAAAGGCAAGTCTTCAAGTCTTCACCACCATCCAGCCACTTGTATCCTTTACCAGCCTTTAGGTGGAGGGATATTCAAACTTAAGGCATTCAGACAAAACACAGGCAACAAACATGCCCAACTTGACCCAGTTGGGATTCGGACCACTGTGCCCTGAGGTTTCCCGTCTGCACAGTTGCAGCAGGCCAGCGCAGGCAGAAGAGGCATCTTTGCACAGCAAATTTTCATCACACTTCTTGAGAAGCGAGGACCTGCCTTCAGTAACCTGCTTGTGTGCCAAGCACATGGAGCGATAAACTGGCAGCAAGCACATGGTGATAGCTGCGTGGCTCCTGTACAGAAACACAAACGTTCAGAAACGCCTGTGAAAGCAAGGAGAGACTCCAGGTGCTTTGTACACACAGGGTCTGACCCTGGCTGCCTTGGATGAGATGCTTTCAAGCTCTCTCAACACTTTCTATAGAACAAAGATTCTAGCAAAATCATTTAGCACCTCTCACACAGAAATATGGTTACCAGTTCCAACCTACACTTTGATTCACATTTAAAACTACAATAGCAACCAAACAACCAGGAAAGCGTGAATTTTTGTTTTGCCAATACCCCCTGCCAGGAAGAAAAACCCTCCACATACAGCAGAAGGGCTCATCCCTGGCTTGCCACCCTCCACCTCCAGATGCTGGACTGCAGAGGAAACAGAGCCTTGAAAAAGATTTGGCAGCTTGTAACCTTTATTTTTAGTTTTTTAAAATTATTTAAAAAGCATAATTAGAAACTTTCATTACAGAAATAATCCTAGCAAACCAGTTAGACATTCCATTGCTCGACATTTAGGAAACTTCACATCAGCACACCACTAGAGATGCAGTCCCCACCCCTTCCAATTGAATAGTCGGTGGCAAGAGCAGATATAACTGCTCCTTTACAGCCAGCACTAGAAAAAAAAAATCCCACTTCAAGCCAGGAAGCTGGACACCTGGCTTGGCAGAGTTCAAATTGTGGACACAAAGACCTGGACTCAAAGAGGACCAATCTTTCCACATAAGAGAACACTCCAGGCTTGGGTGCACCATTTCCTCATTTTATTGCATCAATTCCAGTAAATTCAGACATTTTCTTTACTTTTTCTGCCTGTACGAAGTTGCTCCCTCCTAGACCTGCAGACTCGCTACCACAAGGGTCCCGAAGGAATGCAGTAGAGCCCTTAAACCTGGAAGTGGCAACTGCCACAGGACAGCTCCGTTTCAACAGGAAGGCTTTGAGGACTGACAGAGCTCCTTCCCTGTGCACACACCACATCCAACACCAGAAAGCAGACAGGATGGACACCTGGTGCAACTTAAGCTGCCACTTTCCATAGCCGCTCGAGTCTTACAAATATCAGAGCTCACACTAGCATCCCAGCTCAACCTTATTCTTGGGCTACCAATGAAAGATATGTGAAGGAAACAGATGGGTGAAGGCAGCTGGAAAAGTACTCCCAGCACCTGAACTGATTAAAAACGTGTTACACATTCATCATTTTCATTATTTTTTTTTTAAAAAAAAGGTCCTTAAAGTGATTGATTGTGATGTGATTGTATGATTAGGACTCTTACCACAACCTGTAAAAGCTAAAAAAAGAATGTAGGCAAAATAAGTGACTAAATTTTAGCCTCTCCTGGGGGACAGGGAGGGAAGGGAGAGAGGAGGGCTGATTCAGAGCTCATGGGCATTGGTGAATCACATCCTACCAAACCAAGGCCAACAATTCCAAAGGGCCTCACACTGACAAATTGAGTACGTCCATCTTTAAGGTCTTAAAGGAAGTCATATCCTCCATGCCTTTTAGTCATTTTTAAGATTCCGTTTAATTATTATTTCAGCAATTATTCAGGTGCTGAGCACGTACATTCAGCCCAGACATTTGATATCTTCGTTACACACACATACTCTCTCCACCTTTAACTATACCTACCCAGGCCGATGAACTGAGCCCTCGCTTTCCCAGAGAAGCCAGCAAGGGCCAGGAAAACATTACTGAGCACAGCAAGACCAGTTTGTTTCCAGGGGTGACCCTCCACCACCACATAACCCAAGCAAGCAAGCTTTCCATTTCCTCACATTAAACAGCAGTCCTCCTTTCTACTAGAAGAATCCTGGGAATGATCCTGCAGCAGCTTCCATATTCAGACACCAATCTACAACAGCTGGATTTATTGTCATACCTTTTCTCACTCAAAAATAGCTTTGCCACCAAAATTCACATTCAAGTTCAGATCTCATTTGTTGACAGGGCAATGAGGAGAAGGGGTATTGTGTTTTTTTTGGCAGAATCACAAGGTTTTTGTTCTCAAAAGAAATGGACCCTCACTTAGGACCGTGGCAGAACCAAAAGCAGAGGTCAAAGGAGTTTAATTTTGCCTTAAAAAAAAAATGTTTTATCCAAGTAAATCCCACTTCTGCAGGTTGGTTTGTTTTTCAGTATCTTGATACAAACTGAAGGAGAGCACAGGTACGGCTGGGCTGCAGCAGAAGAAGGTGAAACCCAAGGACGCAGCCACAAACCTGGACCATGGCAAACTGAAATTCAAGGCCCCAGCAGCAGCACCAGCTGCCAGCCCAGGGGCTGGTGAAGTGAAACCCCAGGCTCCAGCAGCAACGCCTGCGATCCTGGTACCTAGAAAAACAAAGCCTGAGCCCCAGTAAAAGCCTGGAACTCAAAGTGAAGCCACAGGCCCCAGGGGCACCAGTTGCCAGCCTGGAGCCCAACAGAAAGGAAGCCGGAGGCCCCAGGAAGCAGTTCCTGCCAGCCTGGGGCTGACTCGAATTAAGAACTTTGTACTACTTCTTTAAAAAGGTGAACTCTGCAGTCCATGATTGGTTGACATTAAGAAGGCATAAGCCAAAGCGACAACAGGGAGGCGAGGCTGGTTAAAGCAATATACATTATATACAAACTCTTGGGTTAATTAGTCCACTTGGTAGGCAACGTCCTTTCTTGTCTACAAGGCGCACTGGAATGAGCAGGGGAGGAGAGGGGGGCAAGATTCCATCCGATACCTTCTTGGCACTGAAGTGGTAAGGTGCCAGCGCCTCTTGATAGAAAACATGGAGAGAAAATAATCTTTAAATAACGGCACAAAACTGAGAAAGTCCTCCCAAAGCCTGCCCCAGTGGAATTGCCCGAGTCTAGCTGGAGGGGCTGATCTGTCAGAGCAGAGTCTCTGCAGCAGGGAAAGGGCATTAGCAGCACCGCTTCTTCCTTTTACTGTTCTTCGTTAGCTTCACCACATCATTCTGTTGCTGCTGTTGCTGCTTTGCTAAGTTTTCTTTCTTCGCTCGCAGAACTAGCTCTGTAATGCAATTAAACATCTGCAAGAGAAACAAGCGAGGTCAGACCACCCAATGAACTACAGCCAGCCATTAGGGAGCTGCTTTAAAAGAACAGCATCCACTCTTCTCAACATTTCAGTAACAGTTCAGAGACCTTCCCCAACCCACTACGGGCCAAGTTCAAATCTGGACTCCTCCAGACTCACTTCCAAGCTAAATCAGTGATGGAAGTGAGTGATTTAGCTTCCTACTCAATCCCCTTTCCCAAACAGGTCAGTTTGGCAGCTGAGGCCTGTAGTGAAAACTGAGCAGTTCTACCTCCTACAAGCATCCCCCCCAGTGAGGAGTCTTTCCTGAGAACATGCCTGATGTGTTAGCCCTGAAAAGCGAGTGAAATGCAATGAGGCCTCCTTCATCTTGCTTCACCACAACCAAAGGTGGTTGGAAGCCCCTTCTTGTCATTTTACTTTCTCACGTGCAATCTGCAATGAAGTATCCTTCTTCCTCAGCAAGGATAATGTCATTCTTATTTTTTCCTCAAACCATTATCTCCACATAGTTCTACACACACTCTGTTCCGCACATTATATTACCTCTTCCACATTAATATTTTCTTTGGCGCTGGTCTCAAACAATTGGATCTCCATCTGCCCAGCGAATTTATAGGCATCTTCTGTTTCTACCACTTTTCGTTCTGGGTCATCGTTTTTATTCCCCACTAGAAAAGGGAAGAAAAAAGTCAGTACAGTACTTCAGTAGGTCATCCCATTAAATAAGATGCTCTAAAGCTCTGATCAGTAACTTACCTAGTATCCGGCAGACATCATCACAATTTTGATTAATTTCATGCAACCACCGTTTTACATTCACAAAAGATTCTGCACTGGTTACATCATAGACAACAATGACCCCATGCGTTCCTCTGTAATACCTACGGAGCAGGACAAGACAACAAATGTTAACTCAAGTTATGCCTCACTTTCTCAGCTCTTTCTCTTGCACTCAGCTTCCACAAGACTCATAGCGATCCCCAAGTTCAGGCAATCAGGTGCGCCCCCATTTTCTTTCCAATAGGAGTCGTTTAAATCTTCTATAGCATTTAGGTCACAAGCTGTTCCTCTAAACCTACAGAGTTCCCTGCTCACTTTGCTCATGCAAGCAGGTTTCCAAGTCCAAAGACTGTTGCTGTCTTCCTTGTTTAGGCTGCCAAAACCCTCAAAGATGAGTAACATCTTCCAGCAATGTGAGCAAGAAGTGGTGGTGGCCCCAGCACTGCTGTGTTGTGGACCTACCACTGCACAAGCCACAGAGTCTTTGCAGCAATTCCCTTATCTATGGAAGTTTACTTACAGACTAAAATTTCACAGCAGATCTTCAAATATACTCAACCCTCAGTCACAGTTCTCTGGAGCTCACAAAAATTTCTGTCCTGTTGAACGACTGTGCTCTGATCACACCTTCCTACTCAACAGATCTACTCCATATGCACACTCAGTGCGTTCTGCTACCTTTAGCCATTAAAAATAAGCTTTGCTTCAGTTTATTCCCATTAGTCTTGGACAATCAGCACCTTTAAGAGATAAACAAATCTGATACTCAAGAAAAAAGCTGAATTCAAATTTCAACATCACTTGCATGAAGCTACTGCAGGCAGGCAGTATGTGCACCACAAGAATGCTACATAAATAAAGCAAGCTCCACCTCTTCAGTTTTCAGCCACACTCACAGGGCTACCAGTTTTTTTCTCTACTGCAAATTAGGCAGCTCTGCCCCCCCAAAAAATTTAACAGAAACAGATGACAATGAGGCCTTTACCAGCAGCCAGGATTTGTGCTTTGAGTAGCTTTATTTTTTTCCCATTCACTACCTCCTCTTTCTTATGATCAATATTAAGATCTCTATATTTTTATGATTAAGATCTGTTATTAAAACAAATGCAAGAATTCAGCATACCAAACCTGAGGAATTTCCCTTAAATTGTGACAACATTCCTGGAGCCAGATCTCACACACTGCAGCTCCCCTCTGCTGCCCTTCAGACGTGCTGTGACCACCCTGATTCTCAGACAGCTTATTCCAACTCAGCGAACAGGAGTTTGAAATTCAACATCATTTAATCTAACCAGATGCGCTACTTCTTAGAAGACCTCAGTTTCATCTCACTTCTGCTATTGATACAGTTGAGTAAGTCGCTGTCTCTTCCTCACCTTTGGCCTCACCATCCCTCCTTTAACAGAAGGCAGCCACACAATGGCTTTGTAGTGAGCGTCACTGCAGATCAATGCTTCTCAGTGATGTGACACACACCCTCCAGCAGCAGGAGAGCCCACTTCACTTGCTCACCTGGGTGCTTTCAGAAGACAGCCAAGTACTGCTTCCATGCTCTGCTTTACCAGTAATTTGTGTTTGTACATCCATTTGCCTTAGCAAGAACTAACTCAGGAGAGGTAAGAGACCCGGCACTATCAAATATTCTAATCCTTCCTCAATCAGCTCCTTTAACACTTCAAATCTTGCTACGGCACTGCATTTGTGCTTTACGTCATTACAAGCTCAATTTTATTTTAAAACTTAAACCCTTTAGAGGAAAAAATATTCCACAACCTGAATCCATACATTGCAAAATCTTCTCCTGACAGCAGCACGTACTGCACAGATTTTGATGAATACTGGTTTATGACTCTCATATCTCTTATTAGTCCTTTAATTCAGCAACTAGGCTGACCTATCACTCCCTAACACTGAGCTTTAGATTTGCAACGAGAAGATTTGGCCTTTGGAGACAAGCCGTGGTTCAGTTACACCAACGCAGAGCCGCTTCGCTCTGCCGTGCTCCCCATAAAACCATCCCCATCAGCAGCGGACCCACTGGAGCATCCTGCAGCTCCTACCTTGCCCACGCATCCCGGTTTTCTTCTAAGCAACAACATATGATGTCGGGGAGTAGGATAACGCGCCCTGCACATACAGGTCCCCCTCCTGACACGCTGCCATTTGCTCCTGGAGATGAGGACTGTGGGCTGGACCACGCAGCGCACACCACTACGGCATTCAAAGCTCTGCGGGAGCTGGGAGCTCCTGCCACACAGCAGCAATATTGCCAACCACCGCATCAGAAATACCTTCCTTTGTGCAAGACAGCAACCCCTGACTCCTGCTGAGCTCCTACCAGCACACACTGCTTCTATTTTTGGAAGGGAAAATTGTCTGGCACACTGTTCTAGAAAGGTTGCCAACCCCTCATCTCCACTAAAATGTCATTTTCTCCATTGGCTGACATTACCTTTTAGCAGCCTGTGAGATAAGACCGGCTACCTTTTGTTCTCTAGCTCTTTAGCCTCCTAAACCACACTTTAAACAAAAAAGCTAGCCCTGCTGTTTTCTCACATTTGTTAGGGACAGACTTATGTCCTAGATAACATTTTAGCCTTAACAAGTAGAGCAAAGATTCTGCAACCTGAAGTGCAGGACAGTACTGAAAGACCAAAATCTGGTTTATCCTACTCCGCACTTCAGATTTCAGATTGATACCGTGCAGTTGCTTTTATAGGAATGTAGGCTTTGGCGAGCAGAGAACAGATGGGGCTTGTGGCATTCAGGGAGAGGTAGGTGTAAGTTTTATGCTTTTGGCAACCAAGAGGTAGCTGAGGCTTTGACACTAGAGAAAGAAGCTCTAGCTCCTTCCCATCCACATCTCATGGAAGATGGATGCCATAGGAATCACAGAAGAGGAATGAAGTTCTCAAACTCGCCCTCCCATTCAAGGACGAAACAACTGATGCTGGCTGTCCTCTGTCAGGGAGGTCTGCCATCTGCCCTACAAACCTCCACGGTCAGGACCTGCTACTGCTCCCACTGATAAACATGTTAAAACAACACAGCAAACAAGAAGTTATAGAAGAGTTACTCATCTTTGGAGTGCCCAAGTATCCCACTGAGATGAAAGACAACCAGATCTAAGCTATTTCCACATGTGTATATCTTTGGATGCTTGGTAGAAGGCAATAATCCTCTATATGGCTGGAAAAGTTACCTAGACTTTAGCTTTGGTGTGGGAAAGGCTTCAGAATGATAGCAGTAAAGTTGAAATTAGTACAGAAGTAGCCAAGTGGCTCGTTTTACCTATAGAAATATTAAAAACTGCCATGAAAATGTTAGCTACTAACACTGCAGTATTAAAATGGAAAGTCTTCAGAACTGGCTAACCAAACCAAACACGGCTTTTAGCCACCCACATCCTACGGTCTCTGAAGGCTACTTTTCTGAGCAGAAGGGAACATTTTGCCTTCTACTGTTTCATTTCCTACAAGATACCAGTGAGAAAGTTCTCAGAATTCCCCTAATAAATGCTTTCCAAGATTAGAAGATCACCAAGTCTGAAGGCAGCTAAGCAGGATTTAGAAGATGAGTCCTACTGATGGCATTGGTTCAGTATGGAACATAAATTCTTTTCTCCAAGAGAAAAAAAAGGTAACTGACCGACTTGAAAGATAGGCCACTGGTTTAATCTAGCATCTTTATTAATAGTTCACTTGTTTGTAGCACGTTGCCTTGTTTTTCATTCTTCTAGAATTCTAACTGATTCCAAAGAATTCTAATAATCTATTTTCATACTTGTGCTTCCAAGGCACCTGAAAAAATGCATCTGTTGTATAACCAGAGGTCTGTTTGACTAGTCTTTTGACCATCATATCTGGTTTACAACACAGAGCAATTTCATCCTCTCCGAATGCTTATCCCTCTCTTGAGCATGCCATTCCCTATAACTGCATGGAAGGAAGTTCCTCTGCTTTTACTGTTCATCCTGAGCTAACATTTGACAACTGTTACCTAAACCTTAAACCCTAAACACACAGCCCTGAATCAGAAGAGAGGAGTCCTTATATACACCAGCAAATCAAGTACAGGAGCTATCTGTTCATACAGCTCAAGTATTTCTGCTAACACGGCTGAATTCTGGCGTGCTACCTCTTCGGTGAATTGAAATCAAACTGCAGTTTGGATGACATTCCATGCCAACCAAATTATTACAACTTAGCCTCTCCTCCCACTAGGTACCAGTTATCCCAGTATTTCCACATCTAGTAGACAATAAAAACAGCTGCTTTTATGCTCCTCAGTCCACAAATCTAATCTGGTTTGACATTCCCGAGTTCCTGTACATTGCTCCTGATCAAACTGATTTCTTCTCCTTACATTTTATTTTGTTCTTCAGTTCTGTACCTGCGGTCAAGTACAATCAAAACAGTATAACTTTTTTATGTTTCCCAATGTTTTACTGCTAGCTTCCTTCCACCTCAGCCATTTTGCAACCCCAGGTTTACACCGCAGCACTTCCAACCTATTTCATTATTACCAGGTGGGCTCCAATTTCAGGCTTGCTTGCCAGGCTTGGCTCAATGTGAATCTCAACTCTGCCTTTAACTGAGAAGGGACTTCCTGCCCTGAAATACCACTGAGGTAACACCTTCTTATGTTCTTAACCTCAATCTAAATGGTCACTGTAACAAACACTGCACACCACCCCGCTGACCGTGCACCCACACTCCACTCCACCCATGACGCAGTCAGCGCAGCCCTTTCACAAACACCAACTCCATACCTCAGTTTGAGGCTCCCTTGGTACAAGCAAACCAGCTACTGCATTACTTTGCCAAACAAAAGGAGGCAAAAACCTTTCCGAACCCAGAACCTTGTTACCTATTGTTTTCACAGGTGGTATGTCCAGGTCAAGGCTGCCTTTGGAAAAACAGCAGGGAACACCGGGCAGGCACAGCCAGCCCACCTAGCAACAAGGGAAGGCCCCCAATGCCATCAGAATTCACAAAGTGTTTTCCTCAACAGGGCAAACGCACTCGGGCACTGGCACTTTGCTCGAAGCTGCACAAAATTCAACTCTTTTTTCCTGGCCATGCAAGATTCTGTAGCTGCTTTCCCAGTATTAAGGCAGGAAAACTGGGGCCTTCGCTTCCCCAAGAGCACAAGTTGTACTTGCTCTGGTAAAAAGCCACGCAAAAGAGAGGAACAACTGAGTTCAAACAGGTCATGGCACAAACGCCTCCAATCATTTCAGCTTCTCCATTTGCTGCTGTAATTGAAGAAAAAAAAATCCATAAAACACCACGCAAAGTCTGACCTGCAGCTATTCCCACTCACAAAAGGAAGCCTCTTTTCCCGGTGTTCCCCATTCAGCGGCGGATACCAGGGCTTTTTAAACTAGCTGGCATCAGCCCCTCAGCCCCACGAACCAACGCTCATTAACGCAGCTCCGAGTTGTGTCAGGGAATCTGCAAACAGGAAGGGCCGCTGCTGACTCAGCACTAATTGGGGCACCCGGCCTGGCCAGGCCGCACAGCTGATATGAGCCGCGCGCTGCTGCCTCCCCCTCGCTTCCTGCCGCGCTCCGACGAGAAGTGATGTCACGCACAGGAACCCTACGAGAGGCTGAGAGGCAGCGGAGCTTTTTCAAGCCAAACACTCGGGAAACAATGGAAGCCATCCAGTAACATCCGTCTAGAAGGGCAGAGGAAAGGGGCGGGGCACAGGTTCGGTTTTGCTGTTTCTAGATGTTCAGGCACGACACGGACACAACCGGTCCCGCTATTTAAACTGCTCAGACATGAAATCAATACGTCAGCTGAAAATCACCCCCCCTCAAACTGGAGCCAGAAGAGAAGTCAGCCACGAAAGACCCAGTGAAACACCTGGGCCTTACAATGATTCATTTTTATTATTATTCTTTTATTTCCTTTGTGTATTAAAGCTCTGCATTCTAAGTATATTTCTCCTTACTCCCCCAGTGCCACGTTGAGCGCTCCAGCATTTACTGCACTTGGTTTACAAGCAGACTTTATTCTTAGTTCCCATCGCAGTAGCTCTGGGTGTGGTTTCTTCAGGAACAGGAAAAGCTGCGCACACGCTGTTCAAAAGGACAATGAGCACACAACTGAACTCGGACCAAGGAAAAGGTTAACTTCGTGTGGGTGTCTGCTTCACCAGAATTCAAGACAAAGATGGCCTTTAAATACCTCTGTCCTAAAAGAAAACTAACCAGCGGTTAGCCTATTCTTAGACCTCAGAGCTACTCGTTAGCTATACGACACAAAGGGTTTGTGCCTGCGCTCCTGCCGTACATCCGATCAGATGATGATCTTCCTGGGCAGGTTCTCGAGATAAGTTTTCTAGTATACGCAAAAGAGTTAAATAATTCCATTTTGGAAACTAGCAGCAGAGGAATAAGACAAAGCCAGCATGGAAATGCACTGAAGACTGAGGAAATCTGAAGTCCCAGCTTCAAACTTAACGGCAGTAACACCACCCCTGCCTGTTCTCAGTCAGCTGAGAGAAGTCCCACTACACAGACAGCACGGCTATCGTTAGCTAATTAACTGCACCATTAAAATATCTAAATTACAAGATCCATTCACAAAGCTATACGTCACAAAGCCCAGTTATCCTCACGTTGATGTGATGGTCCGGAAGCGCTCCTGTCCAGCTGTGTCCCAGATCTGTAGCTTCACTTTCTCTCCATTGATCTCCACTGTCCGGATTTTAAAGTCCACTCCGATTGTGGTAATGTAGCTGCCTAAAAGGAAAGTGTGGATAAGTGAGAAGCTAAGGCTTCTTTACTTTGCATGGCTCAAAACACACTTCTGAGCCCCATTGGGCAGTAGCTCTCAGGCTGGACAGGGGGACAACTTTCCCCCATCTGCTCATCTTTTATCTGCATGTTTTACCTGCAGCAAACAGATTTTTTTTTCTAGCCATTCAGCCCCATCTCCCACACCATCCTTAAAAGTTAAGACACTGCTGAAAAATAAAATTATTCTTCTACTGCACTTGTGGTCAAGGGTAAGCACTCAAATATCTTAAGACCTGGATGGTAACTACAGAAGTATTCCACATGTGAAAGCTTTGTGACAAAGCTTTGCCTGAAATGCTAATGCAATCGCCTGTTTTGAATACAGTCTGTTCTGTGAGTTTCCTCCCAATAAATTAGTTATGTCACAAATGTAAGTGATTTAGCTACAATATTCAATCAGCCTAAATCCCAAAGGGCTAATGGGGAGTGTGCACAGAGCACAGCACAAGGTAAAGAACCTAAGCTATTTCTGGAACCACGTCAGTCTTTAAATGCTGTGGTATTCTCAGTTATAAGTGAAGATCCAAGGGGATGGCTTAGAGGGGCTTGTACTGAGGGAAGCAGAGTCAGAAACACCTTCCTAGTACTGCCACCAGTTTGTAAGTGCTGTGCAACGACTCCTTGCCAACCAGGAGCAGTGGAGCAGACCTTGACCATTTCACTTAGAGAAGTAAACAAAATACTCACCTGAGAAGGTATTATCTGCAAAACGCAACAGCAAACTGCTCTTGCCCACACCTATGACAAATAAAGACATCTTTGAGTACAGTCATCGTGGATATCAGGAAACACAGCAGTACCTTGGCCACTCGCTGCATGCTTTAACTCTAACCAGAACCTTTCTCAGCTGCTGACTCGGTACCACCACCCCGAGCAGTCACCTCAGTGCTCTTCCTGAAGATTTCATCAAGAGCCCAGCGGCACACTGCGGTCACTCCGGGACTTGGTATGCTTCCTGGAGCAACACAGGATTGTCTTCTTTTTTTTTTTTTGTCCCCTCCTTTTCCAGCCCTCAGCAAACTCCAGCTCATTTCTGCAGCCTGCGACTCATTCTAAGAGGTCTCAGGGCAGTAAGGACTAAACACAAAGCTGGGTACGTCCCGCTGATGTGCTCAGAGCACTGCCCTCAGCCTTCCCGTTGAATTCCACTCGCACATCAGCTTGCACCACTGCCCACCTCCCATCCATCTGCACTGTGCTGAGCTGCAGTGGAATTTGGACTACTTAGACAATCAGACTAGGGTTTGGTTTTACAAACGTTATCGTGGCCACAGTTTAACCGAAACCTAAACCAAACAGAGGGGCTGTTTGTTCTAGAGCATCCAAAATCGGCTTGCTCTACACCCAACAGGAGGGGCACACACCTTGCTGAAGCTGTACCTCCTGCCAGAACGTTCCATGAAACAAATGTATTCGTTTAAGTGCTTCGAGGAGCACTGCGTCCATGCTTTCCTTAATCAATTGTTTGCACCCAGAACACACCCTCTTGCGTGGAAGCACTTCTCATAGGTCTTGGAACACAAATCATGGGAAGCTCGTCCCTACACACCCAGCTGAGGGAACTAGGGGATCAGAATGCCTCAAAGTTGTTATCTCTATATCACATCTCTGTTGTTGCTGTCCCTTCCTCTCCTCTCTACCTCCTCCCCCTCCAAAAAAAAAACAAACGACCTGCTACAGCACGAAGAGGAAATTCAAGCTCACCAGGGTGATTATCTACTAAATCTTTGCAGGTAGAAGTTATTTAAGCTCTTTATTTTGATGATGTATAACTTACAAATTCTTCTTAATAGAAGAATGTTTAAAGGTACAAGTAAAAGGCTACACAGACCTCCAATAGTTCTTGGCTGTCTGCATCTGGAGACAGCTACCAGCAAAAATGTAAACCAACTCCCACTAAAATCAGCACGATACCCATAAAACAGATCACACTTGCAAGGAGTTCAAGTCTCCAAACACTCAGAGAAGCCAGACTCATTTCACATCGAGTATTAGGGGAAAAGAAAGAGCCATGAAATAAACCACAGAGCTACAGCGTGCATACAATGAACACACCTCAACTCAAAAAAGGCAGCAGAGCAGCTCCCAAAACTGGACAGAGCGCTGTTTATTTAGCAAGAGGCAAACCCACGCACAATGCCAGTCAGCTAAAAATAAGGAAAAAAAAAGGAAATGTTTTCAGCAGGTACTCTGCTTTTGGATCAAACAGCCGTGGCCCTCAGCTCAATAGAAAGCCAGCAGATGCTGCAACCCGCAGACCTGTCAGACCGCAGCACTCGCTCAGCCGGCCGGCCTCAGGCTGCCCTGCAGAGCAGAACTGCCCGGGCTGCGCAGGACCTCGGCCCCGTCAGGCCAACCACCACTGCACCAGCACCATCCTGCCCCCAGCACCCGGCTGCCTGCTCAGCAGGAGGAGCCCCTGAGCCCTGGAACATGCTCCAGGTGACGGCGGTGTCACTGAGCTGCCTCTGACCCACACCGTGCGAGTCGAGAGAAACCAGACTCTTTATCATACTCCACTTCCTACACAGAGTTATTTGAAGATCTGAAGGGAGAAGGCTAGCAGGGCTCACGGCTCGTTCCAGGCAGCAAAGCGAAACAGAACGAGGAAGGCCTACTGACTGGGCAAAATGAAAGTTAAAAGCAAATTTCCGTGCCCTTCCAGTTTCTGAACCCACATCTTGCCAAACGGTGAAAGGAAATCAAAAAGCACGAGGAAACTGAAGCAGCGCATATAAGGCACAGATCATCTGTCTTATTTTTAAACATTCGGCACAGCGGAGATAACCTGCAGCTTCTCAAGATGACCTGTTCTAAAAACACACAAACCTACTGCCCTCGAACGTATTTGCATATGGGGAAAGCAGATGAAACAACCATCCAGCCCTATCAGTCCACTTCCTATCACAAGGCTTCTCTAAACATCAATAAACAAGGCAAACAAGCTGTTTTGTGGAAGCAGGGACAAAGCCTTCCTGGTGGGGTAAACAAAAACAAAAAAAAAAAAATCAATACCCCAGCTAACTAGTGAGATTTAATTACAACAACAGAGAAACGCAGGCAAGCAGACAAATCTCACAGCACTTCCCTCCTCTCACTGCATAACAGCGTGGGGATGTTGCTTAAGACAACTCGGCTGAAAAAATTAATTTAATTGTTCAAAACAAGGAGAAGTCTCCCTAAGAGTTTTCACCATCCTGTTTATCTTGCCTGAACAGTTTTGAAACTCATCAGCAAGCAACAGAGCTACTGCTTTGCTCAGAACGCAGCATTTGGTTTTAATAATCTGCAGGCTCCCAAAAGTGCCTAGGGTTTTAAGCTGCTCTGAAGCTCACGTCCTGTTTTCCCTCTTCCTTTTAGACTTGTCTTTTAGGCAGCCTGTTCCTTCTTGCTGGCACACAGCAGAATGGGACAGAATACCTTCACATACAGCAAAAGCTTCTGGAGGTGACAAGTGCCAAGATCGAGCAGCATTCCACTTTCACCCGAGAGCCATGCCTCGCTGCATGCCGGGACCTGCTGCCTCACGGACCACACCTCTACGAAGAGATGAGGGTGGATGCCATCTACTCCAGTTTATGGAAATTTAACTGTAAGCTGCTGGAGCGTTACCAAGGCAGAGCTGGACTGGAGTAGGAATCGTCCCTGTCCCGCTTCTTATGTACCTGGGCTGGGCTGCAGACCCGGGCTGAGCTCGCACGCCAGCCCTCCAGAAGTTTCTGATACTGCTGCAGGAGCACTCCGGGTTTATTTGCAGGCTGTGTACCTGCCCCTTCTCCACAGCTGGCCTAGGTGCAAGCACCCAGCCCACAACTACAAACACGCACAGCCACCAGCTTGGCGAGGATTTGAGAAATAGGTAAAACAACGACAACCTGCAGAGGGGAGACCTCAGGCTGGGGCCGGGTTAAGGGGCGCTGTGGGGAGCAGGGAGCCCAGCCCCCAGCCCTGCCCGATCTGTGGGTGCCCAGCCCCCAGCCGCCCCCCCTCTACCCCTATCCCCCCACACCCCCATTTTTACCTTTTCCCCCTTTTTTTCCCTTCCCACCCCTCCCTTCACCACACCCCCCGGCAAGGCCCAGCCGGGCCGCGCCCCCCCCTCAGGCCTCATCTCCGGGCCCCCTCAGCGCGCTCCCCTCATGGTGGGGGGGTCCCGGCGCCGCTCCCCTCCCCCCACCCCTCCCCGGGGGCCGCCTCACGGCCCCGCCGCGCCCCCCCCCCAGGCCCCGAGGGGCGGCCCAACCCCAGGCGCGGGCCCGGCCGAGCCCTCACCGCTGTCGCCGATGATGAGCAGCTTGAAGAGGTGGTCGTAATCCCGGGCCATGGCCGGGGGCGGCGGGCGGGAGGCGGGGGGGGGGGGAACCGGAGCTGAGGGGGGGGCGGCGGCGGCCCCGGGCCCACTTCCCGACCTGCGGCCGGAACTGACAGCCGCGCTGCTGCACTGCGCATGCGCCGCGCCGCCGGGGCGGGGAGGGTGTGGGGGGAGAGGCGCGCACGGAGCATGCGCACAGCGCGCCCGGTGCTGGGTGTGGAGGGGGTCCGCGCCCCCCCCTCCCGCCGCTCCCCTCAGGCGGCCGCCATGATGGTGGCTGGGCGCTGAGGGGAGGAGAGGGGCGGGGGTGTGTGTGGGGCGGGTGTCGGGGTTACGCAGAGGTGCTGGATGGTTTTGGGGTGTGAAGGGGGCAGCTGTGCCTGCATCACCTCACACTGCCGTGGTTCAGAGTGCACTAAAGGGTGTTACACGTCCAGAGGTGTCCCACCTCCACAGGGAGTTCCCTTCTCCAGAGGTGTCCCACTTCCACCAGTGTCCCACTTCCAGAGGGGTTTCCCTTTTCCAGAGGAATTTCCCACTTCCAGAGGGGTTTTGTGCATGGCTCAGTTCTTGCTGCCATCACACAGGGGCTGGCTGCACTCACGGTATAAAGCTGTGACCCCTTCTAGGTGGAGACATAGCACAGGAAAAGCTCTGTTTGTCTCTTTGGATCCTTTCCTAACAAAAACATCTGTTCTTGTTGGCAATCAAACTCCTTGACAATGCAGTGTTTTGGCTTACATACCTCATTTATTCAGGATTTCATTTTTCTTCACATTTTTAAGGCTTAAAAATAACAAAGGCAATGTGCTAGTCATTGCATCTATCTTCAAAGTAATTATGTCACCACTAATTTTTGTTTAGCACAGATTCAAACCAAAACACTGACAATATTTAATTAAACCGAGTTTTGTGGTGGTTTTTAATTATTTTAAACACAAGCTTACAGTTCATTGACAGAAGTATCTCATTACCACACTTCAGTTTTTCAAGTGGGGAGAGCTGTCTTGGCTCTGAAGCGCACAGACCTCTACCAGCAGCTGAGCCTACAGATAGGCAACGTGAGGATGGCACAGAAATCAGGGACAATTAACCTGAATATGTCAGTCCATAATGTTTTTGCTAGCTACAATATAAATAGTAGTTCTAAAGATACTTAGGATGCACCTACATAGAGGATCTTTTTGGTAGCACCAAGGCACAAGTGAAAGATAGAAATCAGTGAAACAGCACCACTGCAGACCATGTCAGTGAGCGTTTGGAGGCTGTTCAGGCACCAGAACAGGTTGCCCAGAGAGGTGGTGGTGGTGTCCTGCCTGCCTGCACGCTGCCCTGAGCAACCTGCTCTATCTGCCTGTTCAGCTGGACTCGCTGAACCCCAGAGGTGCGTTCCAGCCAAAATTACACTGCAAGCTGTGAATGTTTCTTAGAAAATGACTGGTATTTGGTAGTGGTATTGCTTTCTCCCTTAACGTTGGCTCAAAAGCTGTAGATTAATTTCTTTAGTTTTACACAATAAGGTTGTTTAGGAGAAATAAGAATATTTTTAAGGCAGATGTCTCTAACCAGTTCTAGAGTTATTTCCTATTTCTTCTACATAGGATACTGTAGTATGGTTCCACTGTTACATTTTTGTTATTCTTATGGAACTCATTAGAAATATCTGGAAACAACCCAACACAGAATGGCTAAAATAGCATGTCTAGAGTGAAGATCTCTTTAGCATATAAAATTGCACCTTTTAAATACTTCTGATCAAAAACACAACTAATGCCTGTGTGTTTAGTTACAAACCTACCCTAAGCTTAACCTTCAAAATACGTTTTATCCTTCGAAAGCTCACCCCTATCACACTCTTCTTGTCCAGAAATCCACTTGGATGACCTCCATCTCACATTCCTACGCCATGATCTCTGCAGTTCATGCATTTAAACACCACGCTCTGTAGCTCATTCACTGCGATCCTCAGAGGTATGTGTAGCTAACTGAGGAGCAGGAAAGAGGCTGGAGCACTACCAGACATGAAGGGGTGCCATTCTGCAGGCCCATGCTCACAGAAACCCTGCTGGAAATGGGTCTGCAGCTAGCCCAAACCTAGCCCAGTGTTAAAGCAACACCCCTGCATTTCATCTGCTGCAGTACAGCACTTGGGCAGCCCGTCGTATAACCCAACGTATGCCCCAAGTGCCAGGATGCCCAAGGGGGCTGCACCTTTGCAGGGAGATCCCTTGAATCCATCATACAAACCAGTAGCTCAACCCCAAAATTACAGTGCTCCCATTACCTTTATTTTTAAGCTCATGAAACCTCATGTGAGAAGTGTAAGATGAGGTCACAGTGCCAAATAAAATGAACCATACACAACTGTGTGACTCAAAAAAAAAAAATATATATATATATATATATTGTTTTCACATTTATCTCTTTTCCATTGAAATTTTTAACACCTTGTAAGTTTAAATATAGCTCAAATTATTTTGTGATCTTCTTGAAATACACACAGTTCAGCTGTCACTCAGAGACAGCTGCTTGACAGTTCAAAGATGTTATTACAGTCAGTTGTAGGAAAAAAATTATCTTATACTGACAACTGGTATTTTCAAGACATTTGAAATGAGAAAAAAATTAATTCCTTAGTCTCCAAGTTGGCACAACCAATTTATCAGATCTCATGTTGTGGCAAAAATTATGGGTATTTTATCTCTGATGTATTATATTGCAGTGCATAAATAGTTTAGTGAAAAGTAGCTATCAAAATCCAAATTCAGTGTTTCGCTGTAATTGAAAAATCAGCATATTCTCCGTAAGTGCAAGTGAGCTCCTACCTTTCACTCCTCCCTCTCGGAAACAACTAAACTGAGTGTAGACATAGCTGCTATTTGGCAAGATGAACAAGTTTTTCCACTTCACATTATACAAGGTCAAAATACAAATCTTCAAAATACCCTAAATTCAACAACAAAATTGCAATTGGCTAAAATTAATAAGTTAATAAAAAAGCCTTTTATTAACTGTAATTTTCGTTTGTGCATTTAAGTGGAGCATCAGTTAGAATCCGAGAGAAAAGAGGTAAGCCAAGCTGCCTGTGATTGAAAGCTCAAACTGCTGTTCTTTAGAAAAACTTGCAATTTTTTCCTCTTTCCTGTCTACATTAGTGAAATAAGCAATTTCAGTACAAACACTGTGCTGCTTGCCACCTATCTGGTAGTTTTTGAATAGTATAAAAGTCTGTTTAAATCTGCTTCAGTGCACAGTAGTTTTTGCATTGCATGGTTTAACTGCTGTTCCTGTTATCCCAAAACACAGTTCATTCATTATAGGTGAAATTAATCACAACACACCGAGACTGCCACATCCTTAAGAGCATTTTTAGTTGAGTTTTCACTCTGATTATTATCAATTCATCACAAAAATGGAGTTTAAGATTTAAAGGAAAGTAAATTAAAAACAAAACAAAACAAAACAGATGTACTATTCTATTACCACTCATCCTTACGATCTTGTAGACCAGCTTTGATATTTAGGAACCTGGAAATTAGTAAATACAGTATTTTTCTTTAGAGGAGGAAGAAAGATACACTGTGGTACTACTGACCAGTTAATTCTTCGAAGTATACTAAAACAAATTATTCCCACCTAAAATATAGGGGTTGGATGTGAGAGAGGAGCAATATATAAAGCTTGTGATGCCTAAAACTACCATAACGTTTAGGTGGAATAGTCTTTAGATTGCTTACAACAGTTTTATAAGCAATGACATATAAACTACATTGAGCTACTCCAAGGGATATCCACCAATACTTGGAAGTTTTCTGCTCAGTGTAGTTACTCATAGCTCACTGTCAAACAGCATGCAGGCAAGTAGCTTCCTACAGTGAATTATCCCATGACTGGTTCTGCTTATTACTTCCATTAATTATCTGGATGAAGGGATAGAGAATACATTTTTTTAATCTTTAGATAATAAAAATTGGAAGAGCTTTGCAAGTATTTTGGAAGGCAAATACAGAATTCAAAACCACCTTCAAAAATGCAGATAAACGTTATGAAATAAGTAGTCTGGAAGTTCAGTAAGACCAACTGGAAACTAGTGGAATTTTGTAGATGTAATCAACTGCATGAATACAATGTTTAACATAAATAGCTAAAGAGCAATTTTGAAGCCTGGATTCATAGTTGATCACAAACTGTACATGTTTTTAACAGCAGACTTGTTGCCATAAAATAAAAAGGAGCCAAACCTCATGTTGGGATAGACAGCTGTGTCTTACGTAGGACTTGCAAAGTAATAGTCTCCACTAGAAGACTTGGTCCAGCAGTGGACACCACGAGACAACTACAAGTCAGAATGGAACAAATATGAAGGGCAACAGGATAGGTTTAGAAAACATGATCTACGTGGAAACTTAATAGATCCATCCTTGTTTCATCCAGGAAAGAGAACACTACAGGGATGATGTGGCTGTTGCACAAATTAACTGTTCTCAATGCCTGCGGGAATGGGCCAGGCAGTAACAGACTCCAGTAGCAGCAAGGAAGGCTTTGGTAGACATGAGGTAAGCTCCGACAGTCTGAAAGTGCTTCTAATAAAATAGATGGCATGGACGAGTTATAGAATCACCAGCGTATGATGCTGTAGAACAATTATATGGAAATCAATTAGGAATGGTTCAGTCGGAGCTGAGCCTATTTTAGATGAACAGTAAAGCAGCTGACTTTCCCAAGTCACTTCCAATAGTTCCGCCTGGCTTCTGCAGCAAATCACTTGCTTGCCAGGAGCCTGTACCACAGGCTTGGAAGCTGACAGAACATCAGGAGCTTTTTGACAGGCTTTTGACCAGAACAAAGCACAGCACTCCCAAATACCTACTCAAGACTGTATCTTGCTATTTCAGGAATTAGCGTGGTGAAGATTAAATGTTTTTAGGTTTGCTGCTACTGCCACAGCAATCAGCAAATCAGTTCTAGTGGAGGGTGTGATCCCTTGTGGTTACATTTTATGCTCTCAAATTTTATGATGTATAGTATTGTATTCTCCCATCATCATGGTTTGAGCCATCCAGAGTTGAATCCCCCCTCTTTGAAACTACAGATCTTGATGCTCTAGCTTCTGAGGTGCAGCCATCTGCTCTGTAGGTTCCTTAAACAGATACAGCTCGCTTAACTACTACTCTGCATAGAATGCAAAACAAATTTTCCCTCTAAAAATTGGCATTTTGCAACACAATTTTTCACTATTTACATCAAGTGGCATTAAAGGTGTTAGTTAATTAAAAAAAAAAAAAAAAAAAACGCAAGTGCATAGTTGGCCAGGTAAAGTAAAACACGGCTTTCTTGGGGCAGTACAACTCATTGACAAAAAAATCTGTGTGTTGGAAGTGCCAAGTATCTTTCAAAGCCTTTGAAGACAAAAATAGAGGACTTTTCACAAGTCAAATAACAAAAAGCTGGATGTAGTCAAAAATACTTTGGAAATGAACAGGAGCAATTACAAATTTCATTAAATGTCACTTCTGGCTTGGTTTTAAACCGTAGCCTCTTCAGTTTTGCAAAAGGGTTTTTATAGATTGTAGCACTACCCACTCTACAAACCGTATGCCCTAGAAAAAGCAGGTCCAAAAAGTAAATCACAGTATTAGTTTGTTGACAAATGAATGTCTAAAAAGAACAGCTTACACCAGAAGGATCAAAGTCAAAGCCTTTATTAAATGTTCCTTCTTTAAACAGACTGCATTTAATTCCCCTTTTGTATCTGTGATTTCTAAGGCTGTTTTAAATACTGTGTTTTACAGGGATTTTCAGTCTTCAGAACCGTCACAAGCAGCAAGTTAGCAGTACACAAAAACAATACGATTGAAATTTCACTGAGTTCTATTCCAGCTTCACAGGGTCTCTGGAAAAAACCAACAGTACTTTGAATACTGGAGTTTTTGAGTTTTTGCAGAGATCCTGGAAAAAAAAATAGGTATCACCAGAGTTTAAGCCTGATGTGCTCTAGCCACACCTCACAATTGGCCATAATTTACCAGTATTGATTAGTATATCTGTTTCTTGCGCATTATCTGTTTCAAAAAGGGGACCAAATTTTCAATTTTCAGCTAATGTGGGTCTAATTAAGGCTATTCTGGTATATTCGATACTAAAATACTCTCTGGGAGTCCTTTTCATGAAATCCCATCAGAATTAACATTTTCAAAAATGAAAACATTTAAAATAGGTGTTTTGAGTTGAAATGCTGATGCAGCGGTTGGTTCAGTGTTTTCTTGTCTTTTTGAGCTTTATTATCACGTCAGTATAGTGTCATCTATCTGTTCGTCAGAGTCAGCCTGGCCAGCCAGCTTCTTAAGGGATCGCCTGCAGCTTTCGTTGAGAAGCTCCAAGCTGGCAGTATCCAGAATCTTGGAAACCGACTGTGGAAGGAAGACAACACCAATTACCAATTCCTTAGGATACACCATTCAAAATAACAAATTTCAGTGCCTCACAAGGCATATTTGTCTACAATTTTTCAAATATGCCCAAAGCCTTCATCTGGTTTTATGATTCCAAACATAAGACCTATCCAAAACCAACTAGGACTTTGAAAAGAGGTCTGGATATGGATGTAGCAAAAGGGTATTCATTCCATCCATCCTAAAAATACTCTCTCTAGCACCACTAATGCTGCAATAGGATTATACAGGTGACAACAGAAATAAACTACCAGTCCTAGCTGAGGTAACTACAGCACTGTAAGGCTTGAGGCATTTTGAAAGCAAGTCTGCTGTTGTAAACATTAAGGGTTCATTAAATACCTTGATCTTCTCAATACTGCACGGTATGATTGTACAGCATCAGATAATTTGCACATTTCTTCAAAGCTTAGCAAGAGAATAGTGATGAAGGCTTAAATGCAAATAAGGAACATCCCACTCCATCTATTCCATAAAGAGACTGCCAGCACCTCCCGAGACTCCAGACCCAACACTTAAAACAACCAAAGGCAGAGCCACGTGACACAGCCTGCTACCGGTGGTTACGTTTTCTTCTGTCTCATACCTCAAGTACTTGTTCACCCGCTCTCATCTTCAGAAGGTTAACAATGGCTTGGTCACTGTAGGCTCTTACGCTCGTGTTTTTATCCTTTGTGTTGTCCAGAAGTGCTTTGAGAATTGGTTTTATTGTCTGAGGATCCAGTGCGGGAAGATGGCTTTTATTTGCCCACCAGATCATCTTCTCCGCAACTAACTTTATGTCACTGGATGAGTTCTGGAGACACTGAATGAGACAAAGATGGTCTTAAATTCAGATATACCAAGGACAGGCATTTAAAGCACATTTACCTTTTTTCTAATTCAAGTATGTTAAGCTACAACAAGAAAAACAAGCAGTCTTCAACTCACAGATACACAAGAGAGAAACATGTTAGTTATAAACGAGTTTTACTAAACTTACATATACAGTAAGAGAAGATTAAACCTTGAAAACAAGATACTTTTTCAAAAGAAAGCTTCTAAAAATGTGGTTGTTGGCAGGGTCACATGCTTCTCTTTCAGCATTCTCAGGAAATGACAGTGACCACTGAATGCAGCAAAAGCTGACAGTGTTAGGACCTCTGTAAAATACACTCGATTAGCAGCAACAGCCCACTCAATCTCTGATTAGCGTTTAAGGCACATTTCAATAGGATATTTCATTTTAAAATAAAAAACTGAGAGATGCTTCTTTTGATTTAATCTCAACATATTAGAACATGAAAACTAACATTTAAACATCAACTATTAATACCATGATAAAGGTATTGTGACAATTGTGATACTTATTTTATATTTTAACATAATACTACGATACAAATTGATGCATGGATGTAGAATTTCAAACAAAAAGATTGCTTCGAAGAATTATAGCCTCCATGTCAATTTGCATGTTTGATAGACTGAAATGTAAAACCTGAAAATGTAACGCATTTTTATTTACAATAAAGATAACAGACAAAATAAAAAGCAGCAGCTCACCTGCTCTTGCACTACTTCTCAATCTATCTTCCCTTACCTTTTCTAAGACATTAAAAAGGATCCTGAGGTTCTAACGTTCAAAATCAGATTCCTTCTACTTTCATGGGGAAAAAAATAAACCAGAACAACAGAGAAAGGAATTCTGAAGTAGATTATTTAAATAGATATGAATTGGAAAAAAGCATTGACTTCAATATTCACTTTTCTTCCAGGCTCTAGGAGCTACTCCATTCAAAAAAAAAAAAAAAAAAAAAAAGTTGAAAAGTAGTGCAGCAAAACCAGGGAGGAAAGGAGTGGGTATTTGGCACCTTTCTAACAAAATCCGTTAGCAACCTTAAAAAACAAACAGACAACTCCCCTGCTACAGTTTTCCACCTCTGCCAGCTGTTTGTTATTGCAAAGGAAAAAAAATCACAATGAACACAGAACAAAAGTCAAATTTCCATATTACAACAGAGATGGTGGTATTGTGTTTGCAGCTACAAAGTAGGCTAGTAAAGGTATTCTGTCTGTGCTTTGCTACAAAAAACGACTTATCTAGATTTCCAAGCATCAAGGGATTTAGAGCTTCCCAAAATAAGGGAGCTGAGGTTTCAGCTTTAATGCTATATTACAATACAGATATTTTGTAAAGAAAACCACCTATGAATTAGCTGAAAGAAAGATCATATGACACTAGTTAAGATCCCAGGAAAACAATACCAGGTAGCATAAACAGTCTTACCTTAATAAAGAGGTTGGAAAGTTTTGGAGGCAGGTTCCCCCCTTCTTCCATGTGGTACTTCATAAGAAAGCCCATCCCTCTGATGCCACTAACTGCAATGGGTATCTTCAACATAAAAACAGAAACTGATGTGTAGAGTTCAACAGCCCCCATAACTAGGCCCATAGTTACAGACTCTACAGAGCCTGTACTAGTTGCAGGCCCACAGACTGGTGAGCTTTTGCAAAAGGCTAAACAGATCTTTAAAAGAATGGTAGCATGCAACTCATAAAAACAACGTAATGTTATTGGATAAGTATTATAAAAATCATGATGCGGCTGTGAGCTACATGGAATGTGGTGGCAGATCGCACATGGCCCACAAGTTCTCAATGCTAAGTTATTCGTGCAACCTTATTTTTAAAGTCTTCCTCCCAAATTGAAATATTTGAATTTGTAGACCTGGCCTGTGAATAAGAACTATAATAGGACAGCAGAAGTGTAATTTACCCCCAGTGAAAGTTGCTCCACGTCTGAAGATTATTTAATCTTCATCTCCACAGAGACCAGAACTCAAAGAATCAGAACAGTCACGTCATTTCACTCTAAAACTGCATCTAGTCAAGGGAGAACATTCAGACTGCACTTGGGAATTTTTTGTTCCATTTTTTTTGGTATTACAGTGGACTTGTGCACCTTTTAAAACTACTCCCACAAGCACTTGAACAGAACTTGCCCACCCTCAGGTAGTGCTTACCCTGTCAGCGGTGGCATTGCTGAGGATCATCTCCTGAACACTGTTGTAGTATTTGGGGGAACACAGCCTGTAAGGAGCAACATTTACAGCCACCGAGAGGGCCAGGCTTCGTCCATGTCTCACCATCCAGTCAATTCCAGAGACATCTGCTAGAAATGACAGAAAAAAAAATACCTCTAAAAATGCTACATTTGAGAAAGTATTTGTCAGTTTGTCAACTCCCTTAGATAAAATGAAATAATTAACAACATCTAAAGCAGCATCTTCCTTTCTCCACTCCTCCCAAAGAGCCATATACACTGTGCTAAACCACAGCACCACTATCAGATGGGAACACCCTCTGGGCAGCTATGGAAACCTGACACAAAGAAATGACTCTGCATTGTTGAACCTGGCTATTTCTGATGGTCTTCCAAGTCACATGTAGTCGGGCCCACATCACTTAGTGCATGAAGCAACTTGCCTTTGGAATTACATAAGCTTTACAATTTTATTCGTGTCAAAAGTAATCTGTAATTTGAAACCAGGTAACATATTTCCTTTTTTATAATTCCATAGAGTATCATTGCACTCCCAACCTACAGTTTCTCACAAAATTCATGCATTTGTCTAAGTGAAAGGTTAATTTTCCAAAAGCACCTGAAGCCACCAGATTTGGTCTACAATAAGCATAAGCCAATCTAAGATCACAGTGTCATCAACTAAGGTGGGACAGCCCTCCCTCCACCCTTCCTCAACATCCTGTCACCTCCCATCCTCTGCGTCAGCACTAAGCAATTACTTGGCCATGCTGGTACTTTCATCAACTCACCTGAAAACAAATCCAGAAAAAATACAGGTAAACCTAAATTACAGCAGTGTACCAGAGTGTACACATGAACAGCCAAGAGCAAAAAAAAAAAAAGTACAAGGAAATCTGAAGATTCACGTTTAAGATAAGAAGGAGGAACCTAAATCACTTAGTCATAAAGTTTTCCCAAACCACTGGCTAAGAAAGTATCTTCCCCTGCTTTTCAGGTTTGGTTCTGGTGGTCACGGTAACTTCACCTACCCAGTAAGTGTTGCTGGAGAACAGTACTGAGCTCCTCTTCTGACAGAAATGCACAGAGTTCTGCCAAGCAGCCAGCTGAGGCCATGCGGGTGGCATCCTAATGAGGGAAGGAGAGAAAGAGTAATGCTGGTGGGACACAACGCACATCACCGATCAGGAGCAAGAAGAGCAAGTGACAGAAGATGATATGAAATAAAAGGAGAAGGGGGAAAATGTACTAGTAGGCACCCTTTCACTCCTAGTACTACCTGTGTGTCATTTCATGAGGTTTCTTGTACAGAATGGAATTTAAAGCCTCTTCCACAGTCAAAGAAAAGCCAGCAAAGATTGAATAATTAGAGGTCTCATATAAATTCTGACTTGTTAACAAGCCATAAAGATGAAAGTGAGTGTTTCAAAAGATATGTTAACACTTACATTTTGATTCATAGTCTAGAAAATAAGCATTACTTCTAGCCATCTCTAGATAAGCTTATCTCTGTAATAAACTCATACTACTTTGAATTTAAAGCTTCCAGACTTTTGTAGGTTTGGCTTGCTTATGCAACTATAATATCACTGCTATTCTCCACCCTCAAACTTCAAATCCAGTGGGATTTTTTCTGGTTTTGTTTCTAGCATGACAACAGTTGTATGTCTGCATTAAAACAAACAAAAAAAATAACTAAGATTATTTATTTTAATCTCACATATGATACTGTTGCTGTCATATATAGAAAACCCTTTATTAAACTTAGTATTTCTTATCTATTGGAGAAAAATGTGTCATTAGCAAAGAAATTCCTCACAGTAAATGACAACCCCCACCTCAGAGCCTACAGACACATGTGTGTGCATACACCGAAGGTACTGCAGGTTTTTTCTGCGATAAAAAGCAAATCCTGACTTCAGATCTTTCTCAAGCACGTCGGTGAGGAACTGCAGGTCAAACCCACATAGACGGTTGCTAAGGAAACATTAAACTCACAGGTTTTCAGAGTTAAAAGTAACTGGCTAGAGATCTCCAATTCTAGCACCTGGCTCTCAGTTAAGGTTCCAACACGACTGATTTTACAGATCGCATTCAGTTTAGTGAGCAATGCCCAACTAAAATGCTTCTTTATGTAAGTTTCTTTCCCCAGAAGGTATTTTAGAAAATAATTTCGTTAGGAAGTTCAGATGGCAAGTTGAAAAGTAAGACTGTCCATAACAGGGATCCTTTGCAGCTGTCTGAAGCAATACCTCATCATGTCCCAGCATCCCCAGAAGCAGCGTGCTGATATTCTTCCTAATTGCAGCATCTACTTTTGCACCAGCTCCTCGTGTCACAAACCGCAGAGCTTGCAGCATCGTGTCCCTAGAAGTGATAACAACGTACAGTCAGAGATTGCCTCTTCCCTCACCCTAAAGAATAAACTGAGCTCTGGACAGCCCTAAGAATTTCTCACACAGAAATTAGATTAACACGCCTTGCCGTTTAGGAGACTCATGTTCCTTCCACTGATAAGAGCTGCATGCTAGAGAATATTTCCATGTTTGTGTCTGTCTCTTACAACATAAATAACTTCTGACTATTCAAAGATTTTAAAGAAATAAATCAGGAAATCAACTTGTTAGGGATCTGTATGTGTAGGTCCCTTCCAATCCCTAACATTTTGTGATTCAAGAGGGAGAAGAACTGAGCAGATGCCAAGTAACACCTCCCTGAAGTCACACACCAGGGCTTAGCTTTTGACCCAGAAAGTCCCTATCATCCACGTCCTTGGTTTTACAACTCTTGATTAATAGTAAATAAATCTTACTCTCAGAACTAAGGGAGGGAAGAAATTCTACTCAAATAGCTACAGTAGCTCTGCCATTCTAGCCCAGCAAAGTTTGAGGTACCACCTCCACCTTACCTGATGGCAGAGTCATCACTGGAACGAATTCCATTCAATAGCTCAGTAAAGAGAGGATCCACTTTTACGTGGATAACAATGAGTTTGCCAAGAGCATCAGCAGCTTTGAGCCGAACAGCACGGTTGGAGTCTTGCAGAGCTTTGGTGAAGGTTGTTTGCAACTGAGGCAAAAATGGTTTCAGGGCAATCTCAACCTACACCAGAGATGAAAGAAGGAAAAGTGATGCAGACGAGTCTGAAACAGTGGCTATAAATTGAGACCTGTAAACAGCACGACTTGTATAGCAGTCAATTATCACAGTAGCAAATAGCCCTTACTCAGATCTACCACGCCACTAAAACAGGAAGAACACAAACACTGCTTTACCATGAAATGTTTATTCATTTCAAACCTAACCTTCTTTTCTGTAGACTGAAATACAAGGGAAATATTAAAAGATTTCTACACAATCATGAACGTTCTTTTCTGTGGAAAGCACTGAATAAAAGCTCAGCTCAGTTCAAATGCATGAGATTATCATCTTTGAACTTAACATTTCACAAAATGGGGAGAATGCATGAGAAAAATTAATTACACGGTAGTTTTTAATCAAGTGAAAGTGCGAACAGCATTTAGCAATATTTCTAAGAGGCCCAGTGATTCAAAAATAGGGCACTTATTTTCGGTAGGCCAGTTGCAGTGCCATTCCTAAATATCAGATCTACACCATCAGGTATCCTAACTATATTTAAATGAAGAGCAACAGATTTTAGGAAGGTTATCACAGTATATGTTCACAAACCAGTCAATTACTTTGAATCTTACCTTGGCTAAAAGAAGGCTTAATGTTTCAAGCAGAGCCACCTTGACATTCCAGCTGAACCGATCTCCCAAGATCCGAATGAGTGGTCCAGTAATGCTTACCACAGATGGTTTAAGAGCTTCAGCAGAAGTCAGCTTAATAACTAGCCCTAAGGCCTTTGCTGCTTCCTCCTTTTGCTCTGGATTGCCAGTTAGAACACCTTCCCGCAGCACCAGGAGTATAGAAGTCACTCCCTGTCATGACAATTAGATAAAAAAGCTTAGAAGCTACGATGCAAAAAATGTCTTATTTTTGCTTCTGTTATACACCAGATGAACAAGCTTGGAGAGTTTCTCTCAATTTCCTGTTGACCTTCAGCTGCCTGCTTCCACATTTACAGAGCTACTTTTATTCAGCTTGATTTCATGCATCTACGCCTTGCTAAGCCAGTTGCTATGAGGAAAGTGCTGGTGGATGAGAGAATTTTTAAACCAGAGAAATTTGGCACACAAGTCCAGCATTACACCTCCACAAGAAGCAGCCAGCAGTCATGACTTACATGCATAACAGAATTGTCAAAAATCTTGTTACAAAAGGAGTTGCCTGCAAGGTAATTCAAGAGCTGGAATAGCCTACAAAAAGTCTCCAACATGTGGATTTGGATTTTTTTCAGTATTTCTAATAGCTGTAACATCATATCAATCAAAACCCCCAAAGGGTGGAACATGATGGCTGTGACGATGCCACCTTTGCATCACATGCTCATTCTGATCCTTTACCTTCTTAGGAATGCAGAATCCTGGCACATGCTCTCCTTTGGCCTCGTTCCCTACAGCCCGGATGTCCCTGTGTAAGTCCTCAATGAGGGCAAGCTGGTTCCCAGCATCTAATTTCTGCAGGAGAAAGGGGTAAGACAAAGATGAGGTAACGTCACGACCAGCTTTTCTTTCTGAATTCTCAGGTGTGTCAAGAGAAGGCAGCTGTTTCCTGCCTCTTCCAAAGGCCTGCTCCTTCACTCATAATGCTGATGTCAGGCTCAGCCTGTAACTCTCAAATCTTTGCAGTATTTGCAAATGTAAATGCCGTTTACAGACAAAACAAAAGGTTCAATTCAGGCAGTATTTTAGCAGCTCTATCCCCGCTTTCTCCTTGCCAGCCATTACCACCGTAACCTTTTTAAGCTGCATCTTACCTTCGTGATGGAATTAAGCGCATCCCAGCTTTCATTCAAAACTACAGGATTGGTATCATTAAATAGTCGTATCAAGCCTGAAACCAGGTTCTTGAGATGCCCAGTATAGTCTGCTTTTGTCTTGGAGCAGTAGATATTCAGAATGACAGCTGCTGCCTGTCTCATTCCCACCTCAGGGCTGCGGGTAGCTTCTAGCAAATCTTCAGTTATAATTCTCTGTCCAACATCATCTTCCACGGACAGGATTACAGACTGGCAGTTTGCCATCTCCTAAAGAGTCCAAATTAACTTTACATTAACTCTCAAATAGAATAAAGCCAGATTTAGCACCAGGTTTGCCTGTGTTATCCAAAGCATTATCTCTTAGATAAATACTACAATATATCCCACTTGCTGATCTTTTCTTATGGAATAGCTGGTCACACTGCCATTAAAAGCTCAATTCAAAACCAATTTCCCACTCATATTTCAGTCCTTATATTTAGTGACAAATTTTAGGGTTAAAAAAAGCTATAAATGGGTCACCAGTCCTGGAGCAAACACAGGTATATAACCAACTCTCAGCATTTAACAAGTGACCTGAACTCTTGCACAGACAGCTCTGCAGCTGCAGAAGGGCTAACTTCCAAAAATTAGAGTAGCTCAGTCTGCCTGGTCTTATTTACCCCCAGACACCATGGGTCTTGTCAGATAAATTACCTAAATAAAAAAAAAGTTGAGGCTTTGCATCATAATACTAATTACAAGCACGTCTAGAAGCTGAGTGAAAGGGCATCTTCAGCAGACAGAAAAGAGGACTTTATCACCAACATTCCCAATTCACCAACTTGTGTACATGTCTATATTCAGTCACAGCTCCAGGATGTTCTCTGGAGTCCAAATAACAGATGTTTCTGAAAGCAGTTAAGAAGGAGTGCTGCGTGCAAAATAGGAGATTTTCTCCTTCCAGCCCTTTAATCTCTCAGTCTTCTATACCAATAATAAATAAAGCTAACTAGACACTCTGGCAGCTCTCCAAGAATAAGTAAACTGAGAATTGCATCTTGTTGCAGGCCAAAGAGACTTTCATACGGATACAAATGGATTTGGAAAGCATATGTTTTTCAACTTTCAATATGCCACCAGGCAAGAAAATTCAGCCTGAAGAAGCTAGTGGATGGAATATGCAATCTGTGAATCTAGAGAACACAGGTTCTGTGCTGAGAAATAAACCCAAAGCACTATCTTCAGGCAACCAGTCATAACACAGAACTGAACCGTGGTACTTGCCAGTTGCTCTTCACTAGTCCCCAGCTTCTCTTTCAGTGCAGACATCATAGCAGGCAGGATGACACTCAAGTGCCTTGTCAGAGCATCCCCTGCTACTGATGAGAGGAAAGCTAGCACACGGGTATTCACGGGGGGAGTAGTCAGCTAGAAAAATAAATAAATAAAAAATAAAAGATGAGTAAGAAGTTTCTTCAGAAGGAATGAATTTTAAGTCATCTATAACAGGAGAAAGTTTTAAGTATGACTGCATCAGAACTGCAGTGACAATGTTTTGAGCATAAAATTGGAAGAAAACTTCAAAATATTTTGTCATCAGTCCAAAGAAATCTGGCAGAAAATAGAATAAAAACATAGCTCTGAAGTTTGTTTCCAGTTGTACCTTTGGCACCAAATAAGGCAACACCACCCGGCTCTTGACAGCCATGACTTGTTTAAGACCATCCACAGCAAAGTCAGATGTCTCTTCATTATCCTACAGGGAGAGAGAACATTACAAACCTGAGACATGATTTGTGACACACCAAGCTAAACCTTGTTTCAAGTGACAATTCACCACGTGATCATATAACCAGTACTTACACAGGTCCTTCTGTCTAAAAATGTTCTTATATAGCTAAAACCTAAAAATGCTCTTATGTCACATTTTTCTGATGTGACATATCAGGCACGGTGGCCAATTTATGGAGGTGACAATGGCAATTCCCTAGCAGAGCCAGATGCAGCAATTCTCAGGCTTGTGCTTTAGCCACAAGACTTGCCCTGCTGATGGCTAGGCATGACTAGGAGGAGACAGTGTAGAGATGCCACTCCCTGGAAGGGTCTGCCAATGCAAGCTTCCCTCTCCTTTAAGCTAGTCATTCAAAACTTGTCCCACAACATCATTAAGTTGTTGACTAAAGCTGAGTAATGCTTACCAGCTGCTTCAACAAAAATGGCAGGATATCCTCAAGAGCTTGATGTCCAATTGTTGAGTGCAACTGTTCAAATGTTTTAGCCGCGGCCTCTCTGACTTCTTCCAGAGGGTCACACAGAGCTTTTCTCACTGTAGGAACTAGGGACTCGGAGAAAACAAGTACCTGAAAACAAAGATAAAATTACAGAATATCTAAAGCACAATGGACATGTGCAACTCAGTAGGATAGCTAAGAACAAGAATTTACACAGTGAACACTAACTTTCTGTTTGCTTGAAATATACCAGAAGAAAATAAGGATTAATCAAAGATTTGCAATGCTCTAAGGATACCTTGTGATTTTTTTTTATTATGATAGCTCATAAAAGTCAGAACTGTGCAATGGCTTAAATATATCAACAGATGCAAATGTGTACATTTGCCTCAATAGCAACTCATCAATTATAAGTCCTGAATCTAGTCCATAAAAGATGTCCAATACTGTCATTGTATTTTCGTGTCTCAACTGCAACCCCAGCATTGTAACAAATACCTAGGAAATGGCAAATTTCACCTTCCTTATTTAACTTACCGCATCTCTGCTGGTAGATTTCATTATCTCACTCAGCCCAATGCAGACTCCTTGTCTTTCATCATTTTTGTCTGACCTCAGTCCATCTTCCAGAATAGGAATGATTTCAGGAAGGATCTTCTCTCCTAACTTCCGGACAAGGTCTCCCAAAGTCCGTGCTGCAACCTATCCCCCAAAAATTACTTAATTAGTTTTCTTGTTTTATAAAACTTAAGAAGCTGAATTTTAAGCGAAAGTTAGCTTTTGACTATAAATTACCATTCACAGTATAGAAAGAGTAGTAGCAATGGAAACAACACTGTAACAAGTAGTCGTAGAAAAATAGTTTTACTGTCATCACAGTTGACTTCAGTAAAGAGAGAACTCATACTCACTGTCAGCCCAATTAAATTCATTATAGTTTTAGAGTGATTCATAAAAGAATTCTCCCATGTTCTTCATGGATTAGTTTATAAAGTCTGCAGTAACAGGAATGCATTACTCAGTTTCTCACCGTTCGCTTATCTGCGCAAGTACTGGCTAAGAATTTCAGCAGAAGCCCAAAGAGGGTTGGCAAAATTTCACGCAGTGTGCGAGGAGTGTTTGAGACTACAATCTTCCAGACATGTAAGGAGGCTTGACGCACTACCAGCTGGGTGTCAGAGCGGCCCATGTACAGCCCTGCCAGCACCCTGTTCCTCCTCTCCACACCAAGAGCATTAATGATAGC
Source organism: Anas platyrhynchos (assembly GCF_047663525.1). Classification (NCBI taxonomy): domain Eukaryota; kingdom Metazoa; phylum Chordata; class Aves; order Anseriformes; family Anatidae; genus Anas; species Anas platyrhynchos. The sequence goes on from NC_092602.1 coordinate 7,658,880, forward strand.
CTGAAAAGAAACAGCATAAAATTGTATTATCCATTCCTGAAGCTTACAAAAAGAACAAGATACATGCTTATTCGATATGTCTTTCCAGCAGGCTTTCCAAGCTGATTTTAAAAAAAAGCACAACAGACAGGAAAAGCTTTACCTTATTTGATTGGGCTGTTCCAAAATTGTCATCCTCTGAGGCAGTTTCTGTGGTCATTTTTCCAGTGACTCCCGAGATATGGAATAAAAGATCTCCAAGGAGCTGAACTGAGCTAAACCTGGCAACAGAAAGCAAGTCAAGTGTTACAAAACAGGGTAATCAGGCAGTCCCTGTCCAAATATATCAAATAGAGACATGAACAAAATGCAAGGCAAAGAGTTAGGTCAGCAATGAAATGCTGTATGGGCTGATACATAAGATCGTTCTGCCTACATGCCTGTGAACAAGCATGCTAGAAAGAAGGGGAAGGAATGAATTTCAAGCCAGACTGGACAAGAAAGTTCCTGTATCAAAGCAATGTATCAGGGAATTGTGTGGATTCTGAAAAGGAATAAGATGTTGCCAGTATCTGTGCCAATCCAAAAGACATTCTCCGGTGATAAAGGCAACCATCAGCACTCAGCTGACACAAACCTCTTAGTACAACTAATTTTTGAGCAACTGCTATTAGCTGTGAGTGCTCCACTGCACATTTCCATACACAAGTGAACAATACCTTACTCAGCACTTTGAAAAATGAGAAACAATATGTTTGCGACTAAATATTGCCACATCAGCTACCTTGGAAGTGCTTTTCAGAGTCACTATCAGAATTAATAATCTAGTAGGAATGCTTTGCAGGTACCAGGAAACCTGACTGGCAGGGCTTCTCAGGCTCGGTGCTATAAGGCATCATAATCAACAAGCAACAAGAGACATTTGCTTTTGCTTCACAGGAGGTCTCTGAATTTGCCTGAGAAGCAACAAAGTCTTAATTACACCAGTTTTCTAAGCATGGAAAGGCTGTGTAAGATATAACCTACCTTATCCTCCACAAATCATCAAACAGGCCATCCTCAAGCTGTGGCAGGAGAAGTGCGATGGCAGTCTCAGCATACATACTAATGATTCTTTGGCCAGCGCGCAGGGCAGTGTCTCTCACAAACTCATTCTCATCTGCTAGTGCCTGAACAGAGAGAGAAGTGTCTGTGAAAGCTGGTTTTTGTTTTCCTTTTCCACCACAATATACAAGACCAAGAAGGAAAACAAAAAGATGTTTTCTCTCAGCCATGAAAAGTAAATGGACCATAGAGTTGTGAATGGTCAAAGGTGATTTCAAGAAATTACTAGTGACTACAAAAGACAGCAAGCAAATAACTTGGAAGAATAAATCATTTATAAATTAAATTCATTTATGTATTTTTATAGTCCAGCAATGCTGAACAAATATCTACCTGTCTCACAATTACTGGAAATGATGCTTAAAATACTCTGGAGGCTTTTTTATTTTTTAAACTGCTAACAAATAAAACTCTTTAGGTCTCTGCTACATACCTTAAGGATACAAGGGATGATGGGACCAACATAGGGAATGAACTTGTCTCCAAAGGTAATTGGCAGGTAGTTGAACATCATGATATAACCGTCGCGCACGTGTGGAGCAATATCCACTTTACTGGCAGTAGCTACAATCTCTGGCATAAGTTTCTCCAGCTTCTCCACCCCCAAACCAGCCATAACTTCAGCCAGACCTGGAGAAAAAAAGCAAGTAACAGAGCTGATAAATGTCAGAAACAACAAAGCTAATCTGATTCAGTAGGAGAAAGCCTGAGCTCAGTATTCATACACAGCTGTCCTCACCTTGAGCAGCACCAGATCGGTCCACTGAGCTCTGCTCGTATGTCAGTGTCTCCATCAGCCATGGCAACAAATCCTCAAAGCATGATTCTCCCATGCCCTTCACCATGGCTCCCAGTGCTTTTGCAGACACTGTACGCACCTAACAGACAACAGAAACAAGAGATTTGTAAGATACCCTGTCAAAGTTACTAAGACAGAGATGTGTCAGCCTGATTACAGATCTACAGAAGATGACGATAACATTTAACATAATGCACTGAAACAGTATTTGTACAAAAAGACTTACCTCAGGTACAGGGTCCAGCAGAGATGCCTTCAGTCCAGGAGTCACACTGGGTAGGTAAGGAGCCAGATCCTGAAACAAAGAGCCCAAAGATTAAGTACTAGATTCAAAATGAGAAAAACTTAAAGCATCTTTATGCAAAGGGCAGTTCAGCCCCTTATTATTAGCAATCATCCTTAACATCTCAAGAGTTCAATCAGTTCCTTTTAAAACCCTGCAAATGAGCACACTGGATTGTTCTCTAAGCAGAACACAGACCACCAGTTCCGTGCAAACCACTCAAAACCTTTTTGATGCTCACTCATAACTTAGCACTTTGTATCTAAGGAAAATCCAACACTCTTAACATTTACACAAGGTTTAAATATAGAGATTATCAGCACAAAAATTAAACACAGCTCTTTAGCCTACAGCGAGGTTGTACAAATACTTTTCAAACAACCCCAGGATCCATCTGTAAGCGACTGATCTGTGTTTCACTGGTAGTAGTTTTGCTTGTTTATTTGTTAAGGCATTTTATATATGGTAAAAATTAAAAGACTTCTCTTGCAGAGATAAATCTGGTAATACCTAGATGAGGCAAGTGCAGAGCTAACAGTCTCAAGCTCCTGAGAATTTTCACTGTCTTTATAGCCACTGCCTGTTCATTTACATACATTTAATTACAGCTGCCTGGGTTCTAATATTGTTTACCTTAATAACAAAATCCCCAAACCAAATAAATTATCCCCAGTGCTTTCTCCCTTAGCTTCTACACAGTAAATACAGCATACAGTTAGAAAGCTTCTTCAGTACCATACCTTCTGATCAGTCAGGGAGTACATGTTCCCAATAATCTGCGCAGCCATTTTCCTCGTGTCTGTGGAACGATCTTGAAAAGCTCTCTGAACAATTGGCATAATAAGAGCTAAAGACGGAGCGTCAATGAAATGGACAAATTTGGTATCCAGCAGAGTCTGCAGACACTTCTGAGTCTTCCTGGAAGGGTCAGTGAGAGCATCCAACAGAACTGGAGCAATTGCTGAATATTTTTAAAAAGGAGAGAAAAGACTTTATTTGTACATAAAACAAAAGCACACGCCAGGGTGAGCTGGTGTTCTCTCATAGGATGCTTTACATCCTCTTAAAGCATTCAGAAGCATAGAACAGAGAAAATCCTAACAACATTAGCTGACAAAACAGAAAGGAGTATTCACAAAAAGCACTGAAGCAGACAGCTGTTGTGAAGCTTTCATGTTATACAGCTACAGAAGTAGCTTCATTTCTATAGAAGTTCACATTTAATCCTAAATGCAGTGAACACAAACATTGCTATTATAAACCGAGGTCATTGTTCAGCACTAGAGATGCAGACAGTTCTTACCAAGGATCTCTGGATTCCTGATGACAGACCCAATCTGCCTGAGAGCTTGCTGACCCGCATTCTGCACCTTCACATGAGAGTCTGTGAGCACTTCAGTAAGTTTTGGCACAATATTGGGCAAGCAGGAAGAGAGCTGTTTGGGAGCACAGTATGCCATGGCTCCCAGCAGTTCCACTGACCCTGTGCATGAAGATCACAGAAAGAAAGAAAGAAAAAAAATGCAAAATAATACACAGCATTAAGCAGAAATAAGAGAAGATTCACCTCAAACTCAAATCTACAAGTGATCTTAGCAGAGAATGCACAGAATGGCTGAAATGCACTAAGCCACTCTATGCACTTTAAAAGACAAAAACTATTTTTGTTTTGTTTAGTACCAGGGAAAAGAAGGGCATGACAGGGGGGGTGGGAAAGAAAACATCTAGCTTCTGGACTGCTACTGGAGAGATGAGGAATAAAAAGCGTCCCTTGCATCTTCCAGGAGAATTTGCTCAGGTATCATAAAATGGTTTGGATTGGAAGGGACCTTGAAGATTATCTAACTCCAACCATGGGCAGAGACACCTCCCACTAGACCAAATTGCTCAAAGTCCCATTCAACAACCTGGCCTCAAACACTTTCAGGGATGGGGCATCCACAGCTTCTCTGGGCAACCTGTTCCAGTGCTTCGCCACCCTCTCAGTAGAGAATTTCTTCCTAATATCTAACCTAAATCTATACTCTTTTATTATAAAGCCATTTCCCGTTGCCCTGTCACTACTCTCCCTGAAAGCCCCTCCCCAGCCTTCCTGTAACCCCCTTTAGTTATTTATTGGTACTTTTTTAGGTACTTATTATTAGGTGCTTATTCCTATATCCTTAGGGGTGTAAGGATGCAGGAATAAGAAAGGGGAACAACTGCAAAAGTATGAGTTACTCTCACTCGTGTCAGTCAGATATTGGTCCATACCAGCTTTGGTTCTCCAAGATTCCTCTTCTAGGGCTGCAAGAAGCGAGGGCAAAACCAGCTTCACCCCATGAGTACTCAAGTTGCTCATCACTGCTTTGGCACAGTCATCTGCAGCCTCCAAGGAGAAGAGAACATTTACAAGGTGTCACATGTTTTTTCCTTCTTCACTCAACGACTCAATGGGAACAAAGCCTTCAAGTAAAATTCTGTCTAAGTTCAACAACACAGCTAGCCAAGTAGCTCCCGGTTAATGGCCATTGAAATAAGATGCTTTCAATTGTTAAGAAGATCAAGTTATATTAGTGGCATCTCCAGGCATGTGTCACCTTCTCAGTCTGCCTAACTATAAACAGTATTCATACCCATTCCGTTTCTGTTTTCTTCTAACACTGCATGTTGTGAGAAATTTGAGGCCTCTTACCTCTCGCACATACTGGTTCCCATCTCCAAAACAAAGCAGCAAGTGAGGTAGCACATGAACCACATACGGCTCAAAGAGCTTTCCAAGCATGCTGCAGAGCATCTCAAAGGCAAACAGAGCCCCTAAATAAACATAAAGGACAGTCAGAGGAAAATAAACATAAAGGGGAAAAATAAACACAAAGGGGAAAATATAACTTCATTTAAAGGGAATGGAAAGAGCAAATATAATTTGCCAGATATCTGTAGAATTCCTCCAAAAGCCCCCAAATCTCAGCCTGAAAATCTCTTGCTTTCTTGCACTGCTGGCAAGCACTGTGGTGGAGATCTGTGGTCTCAGAAAGGACAGCAAGAGGCTCAGTAGCATTAAACCCATGTAACAGTCCTGACTCCTAGCTTCAGTAAACAGAAATAAGGACAGGAAACATCCAGCATCACAAGGAAAAACTAGGTTCTGAAAGCCACTCTAGACCAGCTGAGTATGTACTGCCTCAAGAGGCAGAAGCCCACCTAGCAACAACACCTGCCTTTGAAAACAGGAGGCAGGAGTACAAACATACTGTCTAGGACCAAATAACTTTCTCCTACCACAATGCAAACAGACCAGTTTTAGGACACTGTACACAATTAGTGGCTTCGTAACAAACAGCCCGCATTTCCTACACTGCAAACTTTTGTAAAATAAATGTAAAGAAAAGCACAAGGTATCATTCAATATGACCACAGCAGTAGTAGATAGAAGATAAAGGAAGTATTTAGAACGAAAAGCCTTTCAGAAGGAAAAGTTCCTCACCCTCACGCCGACGGAAGTTCTTCTTGTCCTGGATAGCATCGGTCAGCGTGGTCATCATCTCCTGCTGCTTGAGAGAAAGGATGCCAAGGCCCTTCACCAGGCCTGCCAGCCCGTAAGCTGCACCTTTGCGCTCAGCATACTTATCCGATTCTAAAAGCAACTGCATCAGCTTCTGTATCATTCCTCCTGCATCCTCCTTAATTGCAGGCACCAGTGGTGGCAAACAGCTCGCCACTGACTCCTGAACCTGTAAAACAATCCACCAGCTGTCAGATCACAAAATACTGATCTCTGACATAACTTTCTCCTAGATTGCACCCACGATGAGAGCTGTCTGTCACCAGAGCCATTTTTCATCTCTCTGACATCAGTGTTAACCTGCCTCTGCATGGGGACTCCTCCTGGAAGGCACCCACCTGCTGAGATGGTGTGGACAAGGCTGCTATCAGTTTGCCAACAATTGGTTTAACTTTAGGGTCACTCTTGTCCAGATGTTTCGCCAGTGAACCCATCAGAATGACCACACTCTGCCTGACAGCATCATAACTGGCATCATTAGGAGCATTTTTCAGGAATTCTTCGAACACTGGCAAGAGAGAGTTAACATTGTCCTGAAAAACAAAACCACAGAACTTGCCACTAGAGTCCACTCAGAATGAGATTTGCTATGCTCAGTGGACTTGTTTGTTCTTCTCTGAGCCAACAAACCGAACAATCAGACAGTATTTACAGTTCATTTAATATGCCACATCACATAAAACCTTGTGCCATCCTGACAGGCAACAAATATTTCCTGCTAGAGAGAAGTTAGTCCTTAAAAATTAGATCCCCAAAGCTGTCAGCACAATGTTCTGCCAGAAGCAGTGCAAGTTACCAGGCAAGGCTGCTAGCTTAAACGTTAAGTGCCTGCCCTTTTGCTTGCTCCATTTGCAAAGAAAGAACAGGAAGATAAAGCAAACTTCACACTGCTTTTCTAAGAAACAGAAGGGAAGACAATATAATGAAAATACTCTGACTGTCATCACCTGTCAAGAGAAACTATAAAGGCAGTTGCAAGACATAAGAGCGATAACAGAGCAGGAACACTGAGCTTAACAGGAATATAGAGGACTGTCCAGAGGAGGTGACTGACACATGAGGAAAAAAGGAGCTGAGCAATTTACATCCTCTAAACCGCTCTCATCTAACATAATTTATGTCAGAAAGGTGATGATCCTTAGTTCGGGATAATTTCAGTTGTTATAAAGTTTAATTAAGCCAACAATCAGAAAGTTTTCAAGTCTTGCTTCCCATCAGGACTAAAACAGATATCACCTTCCCAGAATTAGAAGATTGGTGGTATGACTTTACTTTTATTGCTCTAGTTGTATACCAATTTAACTCCAGTTAATTCGGGGCTATTTCTTTTTTTTTATAGCAATGATAGAATCATGGTCATAGCCAACACTAGTCACTAACAGAACATCACTGATAAAAAAAAACGACTATATTAAAATATAAGCTGTTACAAGCAACACCACCATCTAATAAAAATAAACAAATCAGTGGGCTTCAACACAGTATCTACATTTTCATCCCACCTGTTCCCAGTGCTAGAGAGAGAAGCATTCAGACTTACTTTGCCATGAGTGTTGAGTGTTGAAAGAGCTGCATCTAGCATGCACTTCCTGACTTCAGGACTGCGATCGTTCAGGGCGTCCGGTACGAAAAACTGAAAGAGTGGCTTCACCTGAGAACTGTCCAGATGCTGTGAGAGCTTGTTAAGGGCCAACGCTATGCCACACCTGTAAAGACAGTGAGCTGAGTGAGCTTAGTGACTTGAGGTCTCAAACATATCTGCTATCAACAGTACATTAAAGAAATGAAGAGATAAAGAAAGACTATGAAATCAGAGAGCTTCAGAGTGTCCAAGCTAAGTGCATTTCATTACATAACCCCATGCTGCAGGTTCCCAAAAGGACAACAATCCTTCAGCCAAATAATGCCTTTTATGCTGATTAAGCGTTACAGATACTTGGGCCAACACACAGACATCAGGATCACTTCATCTACTGCTGAAATACAGCAGCTGTACCACAGCGTATATCAGCACTAAACAAATTAGCTTAAGAGAGCAAACAAGATCTCCAATTAGACCTGCATAGGGCATGCAAGTAGACAAAAAGTAAGTCTGCAAACGGGAATTTTATCAGTTCATTAGGGCTAGCACTGCTGCCTGCTTCTCTTGCAATAATCACTTGCCCATACAGAGGTGGGAATCCAGTAAGATAAGATTCAGAGACTGATAAGGAAAGATTCTGTTCTTAACAGAAGGGCATAGAGAAGATAGCACCAAGTATTTGGATGGAAGTGAGAGCATCCCAATTTGGAGTGCCCAGCCTGCTTGAGGGGCACAAATATTCTTAACAAGAAGGAACAATTAAATCAGCAAGTCAATATAACGTGCATTTTGTCCTTGAACATTCCTTTATAGAAATATAAGCATAGAAAACTGCCTGGATGTATAAATAAAAACCTGGAACACTGCATTTGGATGCACAGGAAGTGAGGAGATAAAAGTGAAGATAACTGTACCTTGCTTCCCATTGGTCAGGTGGTGATTCTGATATCACTCGTCCCAAAGCATCCAAAACTGGAGGTGGCCTCTGCAAGGAGGGAAATTTCATCAGAATGCCTTTTCCAAGGACACAAGCACAGAGAACACTGTCAGGCATACCTGCAATGCCATTTTTAAAACACTGCAGAGAGGTATGATACCATTAGCAGAAGAGCATAATAAAAAACAAGCAGAGTGCTAGTTTAGGACCAAAAAAAATTAATTCTAGTCCCTACTCTGCCACAGTCTTCCTGTATCACCTAAGCCATATAATTCACCTTTGCAATGAATGGTGCCATTACTTGCTGTTAACTTGAGGACCAATACATTAAAGTTTGTGATAAGCTCAAACAGCAACAGTAAACTTCATGCATATCCTCAGAGCCAACAAAATGAAAAACGATCTTTTAAAACATAGAAAATACAGCAGAAGCTTGTGCCTGTCAATCCTTTGGGACAAAAGTACTTACATAGAGCTTCTCCTGGTAAATCTCTGTAAGTTTATTCATAACCTCTGCTGCCTGGTTTTGATACTGAGCTACAGCTCTGGAAAGAGCTTCAGCACCTGCTTGTCGCACTGCCTCTTCATGATAGATGACATCTTTAATCAGCAGAGAACAGAGGTCAGGCTGCAGCTCCAGACCCATGGACTCCCACAACCTGCAGCACATACACAGAAGCAACAGATCACCTTTCAGGTAGAGAAGCCACAGCTACGTGCAATATAAGGCTTACCCAAACCTGCCCTCTGCCTGCAGGAGACAAAGCCCCTGCCTATAAAGCTTCACAAGGTGAGCAATCGAAAGACCCCCTTACAATCCATTCAGCTAGGAAGAACTCTCACCTCTCTGCCAACTTCTGTATTTCATCTTCCACATCAAACTTTACTACCCAAAGGCGACGCAACAGATTCAGTCCATTCTTTTCATCACTGTCTGGGGTTGGTAGAACCATTTGTAGCTCCATCAGTCCCTGAATTAATTTACAGGAGAGTCAGTGCAAAGATCTGATTTTAGAAACAGATACTTTAAAACACTTGAAACTTTTGCAAAGTCAAGCTCTCAGTAATTGGAAATGTCAAAATTCATGCACACTTGTGCAGCACTAGGTTGTGCTCCGGTGACTACAGTCTTTTCTGTTCCTAAGAACAGAGAAACCAGCTCAGGAGAACTTAGCAGAAATTTGTTTGATAGCAAAGAAAAAAAAAAAAGCACCCTCAGTTTTTTTGGTTTTATCTCCTTTGAAGTGACTAAGCCTGAAGCTTTCCAAAAACACCAGGCCCAATATAGACAAAGCAATTTTTTGACAGCTTCTCCCTTTGAGACTAAGCTCTATGCAATTTTAAATAGAAAATGTTAAGCTGTTGTAATTACACTTGTTTTAACAAAACAAAAGTGTGGACAGACCCAGAGTGTACTCTTTTCCACCAGGTAAATGTTGCACAAAGAGCATTACTCATAGCATTAACATTCAGTAGCTAAAGCCTCCTCCTGCAGACATATTGCCCAAGGACTAGGATCACAGCTGAAGCCTCTCTTCAACAGTGTTGGAGAAGATTCACCTCCCCAAAAATGAAAGAAGTCAGTGCAATCATGAGTTGTTCCCACCTACCCGGAGAGCTGCGTCTCGAACATTCATGCACGGAGACTGCAGGGCCTGCAGTAGCACATCAATCTCCTCCTGTTCCGCATAGGCACAGCCATCCTCCCCGCTGCTACTCGTGCACAGGGAGGTCAGTGCGTTGGAAGCTAGAACCTGAAATGCCGAGAGGAAGCATTAGAGATTCCACCACTGCCCTCTTCTTCTCTGCATTTGATCAAAGGGAGTGCAGGTGGGCGTTGAGTGCTATCACAAGCAAAGAAATTCTGAAAGAACAGAGAAGGCTTCAGGATGAAAACAAGAACTGAGTTCAGTCCAATCCCATGCCATTTTGTTACTATTTATCTTTCTGCCACCTCACCCTTTTGATCAAACTTTACTGCTGGTCACTGATTTTCTTCAACTGAACAAGGCCTTAGGAAGGAATAAAATAACACCTGGGGAAAACTGAAGACTGTTTGATGCATAAAACTCACAGGAAAAAAAAAGACACAGGTATTTTATCCACCCCCCTCCAATACCATAAACAGAGGAGACAAATGATGATATATCAACCAGCAGCCTCAGGGAGCAGGTGGATGTATTTCCCTCGGTTAGATGCTGATGAAACTGAGGCAGAATCCTGACAGTGGTTATGAAGCTGAGGACTCACCTGTAACCGTGGAGAACCTGTTCCTATCACCCGGGTCAGCAGAATCAACATGTCCTTTCGGGGAAGTAACTCTGGGCCATTCTGAAAGAGGAGGAGGGGAGAAAAACCCTTACGTCTTGTGACTCCAAAGAACTTTGCCTGTGTATGGCCATCCTTATTTAAGAACCACAATAAAAAACAAGGCCTTAGCACATGACCCAAACCTGTGACAGAAAATAGTCGTGTGTTGTTAACTAACTAGTAGAATTAATCTGCTTTGTCCAGTTTACACATTAGCTGTTTCATCCCCTCCCTCAGCTTTACAGCTGTTGAGGAAGGTCACCTCATCCCCACAGCTCTCACTTACCTCATCTACCAGCAAAGCCTGACCATTTGCTGATGATCTCAGCTGAGCGTGAACCGTAAGGATCTGCAGGATCTTGACCAGGAACTCCTCCTTGTCTTCACTGGTATGGGGCGTCTCGATCATAACAGTCTTTAGGAGAGGAAAAACTAAGGAAAATGCTGGAGCTGATAATGGGGCAGCACCTGTGAAAAGGAAAAAGAATCCTGTGAGCAGAACTGCTCACCATTTTACAATACTGACTAATGCAAAACGTACACTTTGTAGGTTGTAACAGATATTGCCAGCTTCAATCTTATGTACAAGCTTGTCAAGTGACTCCAAGTATTTCTGTGCCCCTAAAAACACAGGGTCTACGGGATGATGTCTTGTGTACCTGGACTTAGCCCATACAGACACAGCACTTAGCCTGCTGAAGGCAGCTTGCACAGCCTGCCACCTGTTTAGTCCCTATCACTTTGCCACTTAGTGGCAGCAACATTAGGGCTCCAACACTGACATTTGGCACTCAGATCTACCTAATGTTCTTGCTTGCTACACTGATGAGCTGGCTTTAATTAAAGTCATATTAGAATTACAAATTACTTCCAATACTATAATATTTCAACGCACGCAGCAAATGCAATTTGCTGAGCAAGTTTTAAGGAGATTTCTAAGGAAATGGACCCCTGCCTGCAGCTACTGTGGCCAGAGGGTCAAGGAAACACCTGAGAAAGGACACAGGCGACAGTACTGGTCTGAACTTTTGGGTAGACCTGTGTGGTGTCAAGAGTTGGACTTGATGATCCTTAAGGGTCCCTTCCAACTCAGGATATTCTATGATTCTATGATTCTAATTCAGTGGATTACAGTACATGGACATGCAAAACCATGGTTTTGTCTATACAGACCATACTCAGTGGATGGAGGAGACATGACAAAATTAAATCATTGCACAATCAGCGTTGAAATTAAAAATCTAATATTTAAATTGTATTAAGTTTGCATCTACACTCTCTGAGAATTCACTTGAATTAAACTAAAAAAAAAGGTTAATTTTATTCAAAGCAACAGGATCCACACAGGGACCTGATATTATTTAACTATCTCGTTTTTAAAGTTGCTTTGTCCCAAAGTAGCAGCTTATTTGCCAGCTGTATTCCTTTTAAACACTTCCTACCAACCTAACAAACCTGTCACTCCAGCCTTCATTTGGATTCTTGAGAATGAGGTTTCTCTAATTCCGGCACAAGGCTCAAACCCTCTTCCCCCTTGAAAAAATTAGAGCTTTTGGATTCCTGTTGTTAGAGACTTCGATTCTTCCTTCTCACAGGGGCTTTGCTATGGGACATAACAAGTGCTTGTTTCAGTCTTTCTGTTAGTCCAAAGCAAAATGTTTAAAGAAAATCTGAACACTACAAGTAAGAAAAATAAAGAATGATTCTTTCTGGTTTCAAGCTAAACTGTCAGCACCACTTACTTGCTGAGGATATATACGGTTAAGTGTATAATGTATTCTTGAACATATGCCTGTGGGCCTCTAGTTGGAGTCACGCTTTTATATATTGTTAAAACTAAAGTACTGGATATCTAGGGAAAACGCTTGCTTTCAACATCCTATCTGTGCTGTCAGAGAATGCCACAATTTAGATTTCTAAGATGCAGATGAAGAGCACTGCAGATACAATACTGCAGTATTAGTCAGCTTATGTAGGGCATAGATACTGCAGAAGTAGTTCAAGAGAGAAATATTAAATACCAAACACACAGAGCTCCTAACTATTTAACATGAATAGTTTAGGTAAAAAACCCGCTATCTCAGATGTGAGATTTTTCTCACTATCTGATTTTACGCTTTTTTTTTTTTTAATTATTGGCCAGATATTTTTAGGCTTAAGCAACTGTCCCTCTATGTGCAGCAGGAAGGAGAAGGCTTTATCTGAGAAGATAAATGTTCTGTTAAAAGAGTAGCTGGTATTTTAAAATGTATCTTGGCATTTCAGCAATGAATGATAAATTTTACCATCCACAGTATAAACACGTGTAGTCTTTCCTAAGTATCGTGGTAACTGAAGAAACTAACTTCCACTAAACAGTATTGTGTAAGACAGCACTCAAAAGCATTTTAAGAACTTTTAGGAAAAGTTATTTGGGAATACAACTCGACTTGTCCAACAAAGTGTTATGGAACCTACTGCCTTTCTCTTGCTGGAGAAGAAAAAAAAAATCAGATATTCATTTAAATAAGCACTGTAAGAAATATTGAAGGCAGAACATTCAAAATACTTCCACTACTTTCTGGAAATAAGCATTCAAATGGTAATGATCCTGCAATTAATATGGAAATGCATGACATAACAGAGACACTGAATTATCACAGAGACATTGAGCACTAAAGCGGTGCTCAACATGGTCAACTGCTCCTGCTTAACACTAAAGATATTTATGTCAGAGTTACAAAACTGCAGATCTGACCAGCAACAGAACTGTACAGGCAGAACTGAATGACTGGGGTAAGGGACCAAGTGGAATCCTAAATTTCTTCTAAAACTTAGGAACTGTCTACCACAGCATTTTCTGACTGAGCTAGATGATGATCAGCTCCAAAGCCTGGATGAACTACCTCTATCACTACAGAACACTGCATCTGTAAAGACAGCTTAAGTCACCCTGCCTCCACGAGAAGGAGACTTCTCCAACCTCTTAAGAATTTACCTATTAGCATGTAGTGATACAAGTACTTGCATACCCCATCATAAAGCAGATTCTGGAATTGATCTATTTTAAAACTAACCCCTGGGTTCATTTTAGCCCAGATCATATTCTTGAACTATAAAAATATTGGTGCTTGCCCTTATGCTACGAAGTAGAAAGGAACTGCTTCTTCTGTAACCATGCCAGAATAAAATATTCATGAACTGCAGTACTACGTAGAAAACAAGAAGCCGCCACAGGCACTTCTCTGCTGAGATCTCAGATAACAAGCAATTATTTTGTCTTTCCACTTAGTCTCACTGAATCACTTACGCTAAGTGGTGGTGAAATGCAAGAACTGTCCTTAGCAAAGATGAGTCTTAATTTCACAACTATTATTTCTGCCTGAACCATTTTAAGAAAAAGTTATTGCTGTTTCATTTCTACACTTAACTATACTTGTAATATCTTTTCTACTACTGCCACCACACAAAGAGAAAAAAAATTAATGAGGAAGTTAAGTTTTTTCATATCTATGAAAAGACTTCCTGGATTTAAAAATAAAAAGTGAAGTCTCACCTATAAAACATTATACAAACCAAAAAAAAATAAAAAAATAAAAGAACTAAGTTATTGGGGCAGGGGGGGAAGAAGGTTAAGATCTACGGTGCTTTTTACCTGTTTCTCCCTTGCCTGTTCGGCTAGGAATGGTGTGGGCATGCAGCAAGCTAACAACTCTGTTGAGAGCAGTAGGCAGCTCTTCTTGACACCAGGAATCATCTAGTTCACATTCGGGTTTCATCAGGCGCAAGGTCACATGGCTCAGTAAAATACCTGGTGTGAAAGAATAAAAAAATATACAAAAAGACTAAAACCAAACATTTCTTGAGAACAAACTCCCAGAACACAGACCAAAGAATTCTAACAAAGCTCTAGGAAACATCCCAGGCTGCAAAAGACGTGCAGAGATGCCCCAAAGGCTATAGGGGATATTTTCCTTCAGAAGAGTCACTTTCTGCTGTATGAACACTATTGTGTGCTCCCTCCAACAAGGAGCAAACTCTTCTTGTTTTGCAACACCTGTCATGAAATTTCAGTAATCCCAAGCTTTTCTTAAGACGTCAGCCCAAACCAAGACCTGTCCAGCAGCGCGATCACTAGGACAGCACAGTCATCTCCTTAAACACTGTTCCATAGTGTTTTTTCTTCTTAGCTGTGTTATATGGTCACGATTCACAGCTTGTAAGAGGGAGGATTTTGACCACCCTGCCATAAAAATAATGCACCCTGCCATTAAACAGCAACTGCAAATACTAACCAAAGGTTTTAAGTCGAGCAGGCATAACACAGGAAGCTAAGGAAAGAAAAGGATCCTTAATTCTTGGAGCAGCCAAAGGCGATCTAAAAAGTGGCAAGAAGGAGCTGATGAGACCAGGAATGTACTGAGTTAGACCAGGAGGTTTTCTCTTGATAACAGTGTCCAGGAGTCCCAAGGCTGTTTCCAGTTCATTATCAAGCTGTAAGAGAAACAATTTGAAAGATTACCATAAATTACTCTGGTAGCTGCAGGGCTGGCAAAAAAAGATCAAAACTTGCCTCCTTCAGTCGTTTTCTTATTTGAGACTCCTTTTCCAGCTGTGCATGCATTAGTTCTTTCTGCTTGCTAGTCAGTTGCACCTCATCCTTTATTCCTTTCTTCTTCTTTATCTCCTGCAAATAGAGAGCACCATGGACATCAATAACTGGAACTATTAACTCTAACCCTTCAATTAGGTGGAGGAGCAAGTTGGACACCTTGTTTTTCAGAATTTACTTTTAAAACAGTATGGAAGCACCTGTTTAACAACCCTTGCTGGGAAACTCGCACAAGATGCACTGAACAAGAGATGAAGAGAAAAACAGGCATTACCAACTAATAAGTGTATTCACAAATCGGTAGAATACAGCAGAAATTTATACAAATATAGGCATAAGAGAAACTGATACACACAGAAACAAGAAAATAAAATACTGAGGTATTGAAAGAAATACAGTTAATCTTTCCCAAAAGTGTACACACAGGTATGCCAAAAGCCATGCACAAAACAGATGAGACAGCTTTGTGTCTCAGCCATCACTAATGGCTTTCCTGTTCCCATCACCTCACCTCCTTCAGCTCCAGCTCAATGATTTGTTCCTTGAAAGAGTAAGCTTTATTCTCCCTCTTCATGTTAGCCTTTTTCATACTGTCCTGTTGAGCACTGAGAAAGGAAGCAAAGAATCAGCACTACTCTGAAGAAAGGTTCAGGCACACAAATCTAGGAACTTCTGTGCAGAAAAGAGTATCTGACAAACCCAAACCCACTCACTCACTGACGAGATGCCAGCAGGAATCAATCCCCATGTTCACAGAAAAAAGAAATTATAGTCTTACCTCTGTATTATAGACTTGTCATACAGTTCTCCTTCTGGTGTCTTCATGATGGCAAATTCCTCTCGAGTAACCTGGCACAGAGCTGGATTCTCCATTGATGCTGAGATAGTGCTGATGAGCTGTGGGAGCACTCTGCCAGGTGAAAGCAGGGAGAGAGATCCCACTGCATTCATGGATGACTATCAAGAAAACAAAGGAAAATCCACTATGATCAGTATTCCTTGATACTGTTTCAAAAGAGTATGCCCTGCTGAAGTAGGCCACATTACATTCTTTGAGAGCAACGCCCTTCAAGTTCTATTTCATCATCCACTGGGTACCAAAACCTTATCTAGAATTCTACTGAGCTGCTGATATACACCCCCCAAGCCTTAAATCCCAGCTCTTTTTTTTTCTCCACTGGATTTCTTTTTGAACGTGCTTTTTTCCCTCCTTATAGACATATCTCCTTTCTGACAGACCAGTTAGCACTGAAATCCTACAAAAACATTTTTGTTCTGAAGTATCTCCTTATACGAACAACAGAAAAGCAGAAGTTTATCACCTGGTTCTCTGGAGTGTAGGCAGTGAGTCTGGGTAGTATGTCATTCAGGTGTTTGGTAATAAAGTCTTTGGGATCTATCTTCATCTTGATGAGGAGGGCTGGCCAAAGACCTGGCTGTACTGCCACTAGCATGAAGAATAAATAAACATAATAAATATGAAGCAGATTACTAATACAATGAAACAAAAAGGTAAAATTAAAAACAAAAAACAAACAAACAAAAACAAACAAACAAAAAAAAACATCTGTTGTTCGTGAGAGTGGTTTTATCCCTTCACTTACCTAGAGACGGATGATGGCTCACCAGCAGCATCTCCAGAGCCAGCTTTTCTGTCTCAAAGGAATCCACATCCAGCCCCGCCACACTTGAGATGACACACAGTGCCTCGTGAAGTACCCGGGGAGGAATGTATGTCTTTCCTAGCTCTGACAACTCTCCTGACTCCATCACAAGGACCTCCTGAGGCATAACCTAGGGGACAATTTGTCATTAACATCACAGCAAGCTTTCCTGAGCACACTTTCCTACAGGAACACCATACTGAACACCAGAAATCAGCTCCCTCTGAAAGTGCTAGCAACCTCAAGTTTTCCAAGAAAATAAAGGGTGATAATGGAGCCAAAGCACAGAGTGCTGACAGTGGTGGAAAGACTAGGAGCAGAAGACCATACTAGATTTGGCAAGGCAGGGTAAAATAAAACTCAAACTATCATTTTTAGCAAAGAGGACTTTGGAAAAGGTTTCACCAGTTGGCTAGGAACAGTACGCCCAGCTTCTGCTGTCTAATTTTACCCAGTATCTTTCAAAAATACCTTATTCAGGCTTCGTCTGTGACATGGAGATACTGTTTATGAAGTCTCACCCTTGGTACCTAAATAATGCAACTTAACCTATTTAGCAACTTGACATAGTGCTGGCTTAGCAGCATGCCCAATAATACAGGATTTAACATTTTATTTTTTTTTTATACTAGTTGTTACTGAAGTATTTATACTGCATTTGTTTTAAAAAGGCAGTCTGAACTGTTAGCCAGGGCCAAAGAACTAGGATACTGAGAAAGGATCTACATACCTTGTCTTCTACTGGGGATTAAATTTGCTTTTTAAATGATACAAGAACATGGAAAACTGCAGCTTCCTCCCCAAGTAATTTGGAATAATGTAGCTTTTGTGCATACAGGGAAGACTAGGCAGCCTCACACACCAGGGACACTAACAAAATAATAGCAGTAATCTAGGAACAAGTGGCATTTCTAGAAGATCACAAAGCTGGAACTGAATCCTTTTCCCAGCACACTGTATGTCAATGTTAACAGCAAACCTAGGGTATGGAGCTGATGGGCAGCACACAAGCAGCTAAGCAGGGACGAGGCTTCTTGACTGCTCACCTTATGAGAACTGAGAACCACTTTCAGCTCCTCCAAGAGCCCATAGGCCAGTTTGTATCCTCCCAGAGAGGACAAAAGCTTCCTGACTGTTTGATGGGCCTGTCTTCGAACATGCCAGGTCCGACTCAGCAGTACTGCAATAAGGGCACGGTGATACTGCCTGAAAATTGAGAAATAAGCAGGTTGAGCAACGGAGATAGCTCTGCAAACCACCTGGCCACAAAAGCACAAAGCATTCAGCATTTTGTGCAAAGTCCCAGGCCCACCCTCTCCTGCATAAACATTCAGGGTCAGACCCAGATCAGTAACAGCACTCTACGTACTGAACTTTACTTTCAGGGAGCCGCTGTGCATGATCCAAGAGGAGACGCTCTGTCAGCTGCAGTACAGTACACATTGCTGTGGGAAAAGACAAATATTTAAAATAGCATGGGATTTAATACGGAAGGAGATTTTTTTTACTTAAGAATGAATAAACAGCAATCAGCACACAATAAAATAACTGCCAAAATTGAGCCTCTACATAAGCTTCTCCGTAAGGCTAGAAACAAGTCCAATTAACATCTAACAAGCCTGGAAACAGAATCATGAGCTAAGAGAATCGTGGTTAGCTTCACTCCAGCAGAATTTCCTTAACCAGTATGAGAGGCCTATTTTCGTGTGAGTAAACAGAGTAAATCAAATAAGAAGCACCATACTCACTGCATCAATACTGTTAATTCCTGAGCATTGCTGAAATGTCTTAAGTGACAATAAAATGCTTAATAAATTCATTAAAAAGCACATAATGCTGTGGGAGCGATAGCTTTTGTATTTTACCACATACTATCATCCGAGCTTCTACTGTCACTAGACCCTTTGGTTTGCATATCAATGTCCAACCACATCATAAAAACAGTAGCAGAAAGCCCTGAAATGTAGGGTAGGTTATAACCCATATTAAATACGATAAGAGGTTGCTTTGGAGATTCAACGCATCAGATAGCTTGGGGATGTTAAACACATCGGCTGGATGTTTTTGTTCATTAATAACCAATAACAAATCATGACAATGCTTACTCTCAAAATTACCAGCATTAGTTTTGGGGATTAACATCCTAATGGACTGATAAACAATTTTCCAGATCATATTGTTTCAGGATACCTGCAGACTTGGGAAGGAAAATGACTGGATATACACATTGCCCATTGCCTTTGGCAAATAATGATCACAGCAAGCAAAGAAATTATGCTAGTTCCCATTTACCTCTTCAGAGCTTTGTACAAAAGATAAATGAACTCATTTCAGAGAAACGATTCATGAACTCATTTGCAAGGCTTTCAGTTTAAAAGATAGTCAGTGATGTTTCTGTGGGGCACTTTCTTTTTTCCAATTAATCTTTAAACACAAGAGAACAAAATAGAGCATGGATAGACTAATGTATAACCAAATTGATTTCTTATCTGTTACTACTCTTCCTCCACATCATCTTACAAGCTTCCTCTGCATGTATTCTTCTCCAACCTTATTTTACTTTTCCCCATCTTACTCCTAATTTTATGCTTATCCATGTCCCTTAGATTGGCCGCAACTATCTACTTACAAGCTGGAACACCACACACTTTTTTGAATTGGAAAGACCTTCATTGAATATAAAGATTGGGAATTGTAAATGTTTGATAACATAGGATAGAAACATTAGACGTTAATTAATTCACTGCCAGGTTACAATTAATTTAGATATACTTCTAGAAGAGAGCATTGCTCATTTCAATCTGAAAATAGATCCCCAAGGACCATAGAACAGGGCTAACAGCAATGTAGCTTGCTTAAGTAATAGAATTAAACAGTAACAGGATACGCAATAACTGATAATTTACCTTCCTCTGAAGCGGACTGCAAGAACTTCTCAGATGTAAAAATTTGTTTTTTCTCATCCAGAATCAGCTGCCAGAAGCTGCTCAACTTAGACTCTGAGAAGAAAAGCACAAATGTCTATCAAGGACTTATCAAAATGAGTAAGAACTTACCAGGTTACAGAGAATACAGTAAAATTCTGTCTCCTGAAATTTTTGAAGCTATTTCTAGCTTTTGCTTGTCTTCACTTACAAAGCCTCTCATCTCTCATTTAGAACTATAAGCACGTCTAAAAAACACCTGTTGAAAAAAATATATTTCTCTGACTTACACTTGTGAAATGTAAAATCTGTTTCACCTTAATTTTCATAGGGCAAGACTCCCTAAAAATTAAGAAAAGGAGAAAGCTGATGTGTTGCTTTTGACAGACAGAACACATCTGGATCTTATATCCTGGCAGATGTATGAATTCAGACAGTTCTTGCAATATGCTCTAATGGAAAACAGAATTCCAGTCCTGCAGTTTTCCAAAGATAGTTTGTAAAAATACTACATACATGGCAAACAAGTTACACTTTGAATGCTTCAACACTTTTAACACTTCAGTCATATCCTAGCATGTAAGGTCTCAATTAATTTTTTGTCAGAGCAAAGAGAAATACTGCCCCAAGTGAATGGAAGCTGGAATTTGCAAAGCCACAGAAGAGCAAGAATTTCTTATTGACAGAACCAGGAGAGATCAGAATAAATCTTTCCCTGTTTTATCAAAGGGCAGTGATTCTCTGCTCAGAAGCAATATATGGATTAAGGAATAGAACCTGAGGCACACTGTCAAGAAAAAGTGTTATTCCTTAGAGCCTGGTCATATTGGATTCTGCCAAGATGTTTTGTGATCTTACCAGTTTGTCCCTCAATTACAGACATCCTGCAGATCAACAAAGCTGCCGCAACTCCTTCGGTTACCATGGGAACCTGAGTACTTTGGGATGCTGCTTTTTCTACTGTCTGGATCAGCATTGGCAGCAGGTCCATTGCCTGTAATAATGTGTCACCTGAGGAGACAGACAGAGACAAACTGCAAAACAAGATCCTTCACACGTTAAACCAAAGGTATCAATGGTTCTTCTGTTGTTACAACACAAGAAGCAAACTAGACACAGATGGGGAAGACTCCCAAAGCACTGCCAATCACTCCTGTGATCAAACTTTAGCTATGAGGATGATAACCACTTTAGTCCTTTCCTCACAGATAAAAGGGTCCCATCCCACTACAAGTTTCTGTTCATGGGACGCAAAAGAAAATGCTAAGCTGGTTACATAAAAGGACCCAGTTCAAATCACAGGAAGTCTGACGTTAAAACGTTGTTTCTCTGAGAGCGCAAAAGTAAATTCCTGGCAAGCCACAACCATCTGTTCCATCTCAAACGTTCAGAAGCCAAGGAATCCCGCTGATCTGTGACCCTCGCGTCTAAGGGAACTGAGCTAGACGTTCCAGCTATTTCCAGAAGCAACACCTCAGACGATGCCAAAAAAAAAAAAAGAAACAGAAGACACTGAGATTTTGTACACTGAGTATTTGCAGGTAGTGTTTTAACCATAAACCTGTAAGAGTTAGAGTCTTTATTTTTTAAGTTGGATACTTCACCTGCTGGGCCAAAGTAATGGCAGCCAGCATGCCAGTGCTGAGTAAATTGTTTTGGAATATGAATGTCTTAGGCCGTGATCCCTTGAACAGCTGCACACCTCACACATGTAATCCCACCTGCCCCTGCAAAGCATGAGCAACTTTAGGTTTCCCATACTTATCTCTCTGAAGGGACCAGCCTCCTTTGAAACCTAACTAGTTTTTAAAGTGGATGGTGGTTTTTTTCAGCCCTAGAATAACACAGAATTTCCCAGCAGCTATAATAGGAAAACATAGAATTTTAATTCTACTCAAATACATGTTGAGAAAAAACAAATGGCAAGTTCATTGTACCTAATAAAATAGACTAAGTTATTCGTCTCTCAGGAAAATGTGTACCATCTTTTCAATTCATACTGCCTCAACAAGAGAGATCTCCCATACAGAGATCAGACCTATCACCTATTGACCTGCAGATGAAGTGCTGAAGTCAGCACAGGGAATACAACCAACTGAGGCAAATCTGAAAAGGATCACCAATGGTTTAGAATTTGTGAAGATTTCAAAAACATGTTCCTTAAAAAAAAAAAAAAATTTAAGCTCCTGAGCATCAAAACCACAGCCCACAATCCCAGTGTTATGGATGATGTATGAAACAAAAGTGTGGTCCCTTAGCTAGAAATACTGCAATCTATAAAACAAATCAATCCAAAATTACTTTGGGGTATATGAAAAGACAGCACAACGGATAGTGATACGCAGTTATACAAGGAGATACGCTATCTTTAAAGGCTTGAAAGCAAAAGAGACTTCAAGGAGAAAAATGAAGGTTAATGAACAGGTATCACCTTACAAAATCTCTCTTAACCCACACAGTTATATACTATATCAACAAGAACAGAAGTTGATTACTCATTTCTTAAGCCACACAGTCAAGAGTTATTAATAGCTGCACAGTTTTACCTTTGAAAGAGGCTAGCATGCACTGCAGGTAGGCATGCCTCACAGCTGAAGTGGAGGTTTTAAGGCTGAAGGCTTTCTTTAGCCATTCCACCAGCTTCTTAGGGACTTCTGTGGTGAACCGAACACACCAAAGAGCCAGGACAGAGACCGCATGAACCAACGTGCCTTCGTGGACTAGGAAGTAACACAGGGCTCACATCAGTACAGCAGTTGCACAGAACACAGGAGCACATAAAACAGAAAGCAGATAATGTTGGGGTGAGGAAGGAGAAGAATGCACGTGCTTCTAACAGGCATAGAGTTGTCTCCACAGGGCTGCTCTTCAAAATGGTGCAATGTATTTTATAGCACAACATGAAAAAATCAGGATTTGTCCTAAGTAATAGGCTGTATGAAAAGCCTGCTCAAGATAAAAGCAGCTTAACAAATCCAGAACAAAAACAAGAGACCTCACCTTCTTGTTGCAGAAAAGGGATGAAAAGCTCAGCCACGGTTCCAGCCAGAGCTTGGCTAGATGTCCCAGAAACCACATGGTGACTAAGGCTACCGATCCCTGAAAAGAAAAACATCTCTCTTTAGTTCCTAAAGTACCAGCACTTGCTGTAAAACCTCAGAACAATTGCATTTGAGTCCTTGCTCAGACATCTCTTTCTCATGACTACATCTGGATGTCACATCCACCATGAACCAACGTTACAGGACGCTGTCTTCATTTTTACCCAAGATAGTCACCTCCTTCCTTGCAGAAAACATTTTAGCCTACTAGCCAACTATTTCCATTGAAGAGAAAGTCAAGAATTTGCATGCAGTATCCAGCACCCTGTATGACATTAACTGCAGCCAACAGAGAATAACCAGGCAGGGATTCATTCCTAAAGGCTCAAATACGGATTCCTCTCATTCAACCATCTGCTGGATTTGCTCCACTAGAGAAGCAGCTTTCTTTTAGGATCCTCACCTGAAAGGACACTCATCTTCTGAGCAACAACTGTCAGCTTCCCTTCCGAGCCTGCCAACAAGAAACAAACGGGTGACTGCTGATGCACAGACAGGCAATCACAATGTGCTACATCAGCTATCTTCTCTAAAATGCCCCTGACCCAGGCTGAGCAGCCCCTACCATACAGACAGTCAAAATCAACAGAAAAAAATACACAAAACACACCTTGAAGCCAACAAATCTTTATTCACCTCTGCTGCTTATCGTACAATTTACTCACCCCCTAAGATGGCAAAAAGGTGTCTGCTCAGCGACTCCACAGCCGAAGGATCACTGCACTGTCGAGCCAAATTCTTTAATGCAACAACTGCTTCATCCATCAGCTGCACACTGTTGGATTTCAGATGACCTAGAAAATGATGCACGAGCTAAGAGCTCTCTATCACAAACTGCATAAAATCAGCGAGACAAGGATGTATCTTTGTATGTGGCCTGACTCAGCTTCTGGAACGTCACGTGAACTATTCCAGTGCCAAGTTACAGTATCATCCTCCCACCCAAATAAATCAACCTCGACACCAGCGATCGAATTGTTATACATACAGCCATAAAGGTGAAGCAAGACTTATTCTGAATTCATCATTCCCTCCAGAATTAAGTACTTACTGGCCAGTCCTTTCACAATGTCCAGAGCGTACTGGCTAAGATCCAGGTTCACAGACAGGAGCAAGCAAGATATTGCTGAAGACAGAAGAGATTATGTCATATTAAATTTGTTAAGAAGCTGATTTTAGCATTTTAATACTTCCTTCCCCACAGAACACATCAAGAGCAGACAGGGACAGTAAGGACTAGGGCGGAAAGGCACTGAAACTGATGCCCAATCAATAGATTAATTCAGGATTATTCTTAGCACTCAGCTGTGAAATTCTGTCCTCAGTGTAAATCATAGCTACCACATACCCAGACACTTGGAATCACACCACAAATGTTGCTTCCCCACATCCAGCCCTTAGGCGCCAGACAATCCCCCTGCCTATGCCCACAGGCCTATAAGCATAGTCCAGAGGGATGCACACCCCCCACAACTCCAGGACTGTGGAACAACTGTTCAGGCTCTTTGGCAGAGCACTGTACAGAGATGACAGACTCACTTTCAATTACATTCTCAGGACTTCGCAGCAGGGATTTCTGCAGTGTTGGCAAAACCAAGTCCTTGAACTCAGCGTGAGAGACGTATCGAAGAATTGGGGAACAGCTGTCCTGCAAAGGGAACAAAGCACTCAGCACAGCAGCAGGCACCACACACAGGACAAAAGCATCGACAGCCCTGGAAGAGTTCTTCTCACCAGCACGTGCTTCTGAGGCTTTGTCTTGCTCATAAGGATGGTCTTCATGTAGAAATCCAGGAGAGCACTCTGAACAAGCAGAAACACCAATTACAGCCACGCTGCAACCCATACAGCTCCCTGCATGCCACTGACAAGCCAGGCTTGACGCCCTGCCTCACCTTCCTCTGGAAGGCAGCCCTAACCACCAAGCAGAAGCTTTGTGTGATGGTCGAGCAGAGATCAGGGCTCTCTGCTTACCCGCCAGCCCAACACTCAAACCCACTAAGACTGGCTGCTGCCTTCCCTTCCTACAACAAAGGAGAAGGCAGAAAGCTGCAGGGCTGGCTGTCTGTGTAAAAGCACAGGCCAGAGCAAAGACCCACATACCTGGCAGCTCCCTCTATAAATGCATCCCATTGTTTTAACCAGAATTGTATTACTACTGAAATGATGGATAATGAAACCAGGTGCAGAAGGAAAGTACCAGCTTCGCTGACACATCTGTCCCCCACCTTCTCCGTGATGAAAAGCAATGCTACTTATTTTTTTAAAAAAAAAAAAAAAGCAGCATGGCAGATTTACCTTGTGGCGTTTGATGATGTCAATCTCTTTCTGGGCTGTGCAGAACTGCACCACCAGTCCCAGCATTGCAGCATAGCTCTGGTTTGGTTCAAGACCGAGAATGACAGACAGGTACTGATCCACCAGATCTTGATTCTAATGAGAAAAAAAAAAAAAAAAGCACATTAACACAACAGAAGCTAGAACTGCTGCTGAATAAAGCTACGTGAAGTATAGCTCACCTCTTTCCACAGCCTGTTCAGTTTCTTCACCGCCCCAACCACTGCCTGCTTATGAGAACCTCCCAAGACTTCCAAGAGGAGTAAGCACTGAACCTCCACCTGCCAAGGGAAACAGCCAAGACAGCCCGCATGAACCTGCTTCTCAGAGAGCTTGTATCAAACAAGAACTGTCAGATGCCTGTGATTAACTCCATCTGCTTACGAAGAAGTGCTTAGGCTGTGTAAGTTCTTTCAACACGCAGAATTACAGAGCTGCACTGTTTTCATCCCATATATACTTTGCAGAACTATATACATGTATAATAGTTTTGGAAACTCTGACTTTGAAAACAGTAATTTGTATCAAGTTACACCTCTTCTTGAAGTGTATTCCAACTATATTCCAAGGTGCTGTGAGCATGGTCCCAGGGACAGATTGTTAACACAGGTAAAAGGCTACTTAAAACCACATGACAGAATATCACAGGCAAGGCAGGGAAGCAGAAGGAGTTCACAGCATGCTTCAGAGAGCACCTTGGAGGCACAATTTAGGCTAGAAATACAGGTATACACCAGTGTACAGAGCAAGTCTGCTCAGGTGTAAGACTGCCCCAGTCTCATGCTTCATACATCTCCTGCCTTCCCCAGCAGAACAGGAAAGGTAAAAACACCAGAAAGCAAATAAGATCATCTTATAAACCCAGGTTTTAACATGACTTTATCAGTCACATTCAGATTTACGTGCAATGTTTCAGCAAACTCAAGAAATTAGAAATATTCAAGTCCTCAACTCCAAGGGGTATTTCTGCAAACCAAGAAGAACCTACCAGTTTTTTCCACGTTTCCCCCTGTCTCTTGTCAGGCGTCGGAAAGACTGTGCGAACCAGCAGGCACGTCCAGGAGAGCGCCAGCAGAGCTGCAGACCCACTGCTCTTACTGTAGTGGAAACAGAAGGCAGGTAAATCCACAGCCCTCCACGTAACACTATGTAACTCCTACTAAGTCAGAACTGGCTCATCTACACCACTCCAAAACACCACCTCATTACTGAAGCTATCTTATAGCAGAAAAAAAAAAACAGCTAAACTCTCAACTTTTAAAGGAAATAACTGGTGTTTGTAAGCTCCAATGGCTTTTGCTTGATGTGTTTCAGCTCCTGTTTAAACTCAGAACTTGAATGGCAAAGGGAGGCTAAATCCCACCTGCTGGGAACGAGAAAACTTAGCGTGAGAAAGACCATTTTTTGATCTTTCCAGCAGCATTATAGCAATGAGTTAAATACTTCGCCGACTGAGACTGCCCAAAAAGTGACTCAAGATTTCTCATCTGCTGATCATCTTGACTGTCAGAGCTTCACAGCCTTGGATTGCCAAAGCATTTCACAGCTTACATTCCCCCCGGCACACCATTCAGCTCTGATTTATGCCAACTCTCCCTTCTCCCTCTCCTTCAAGTGGCAGAGCCCACCTCTCAGCTCCCTGAGGATCCCCACCCCATTTTCCTCTTCTCTCAAAAAGTGAAATAAGGTAACAAATCACCTGATGTACTGACACAGTCACCTGAGAAGCAAATACTGCATCACTACGAACATTTAAACCAAGACCTGGTAGTTTTTAGAGGTACACCTCTGTTCAGCCAGGAGGCAAGAGGTGGGCGAAGGAGGTGCAGGATGGCACTCTGGGGCCTCCATCAGCCTAAAAAAAAACCTACAGAAAAGAACCCTAGGGAGAAACAAGCCCTAGTTGGTGTTTGCAGCTGCTACCACTATACAATAGCGGCTCATTTCTCATCTGAACATCAAACTTCATTATCTTCCTGTCAATAATAAATCTTGAATTCCAGCAGCTGAACACGGGATGGGTAGGAACTCCCCTTTCCTAATCATTTTGGAGACTGTTTCTTCCTAAGAGTTTATTCCTCATCGTTCCAGACTTAAATTTAACAAAATAAAACTGTAACTTAGACCCGATCCACCAGCAGTGGATCAAGAAGATTCTGATTTCACAGAAGACATGAAAGAGGTTAAAAGAAGTAAAATTTGAGCAGTCATTACGTTATCCCTGAATGCTTTTAACAGCTCTGGCAAGCAGCAGCAAAGCACCCATACCGAAGACAAGAATAACCACCAGCAATCCCAAAGTGATTCCACACAAAGCAACACATCCCGCACCTGGGAGCTCCGGCCCTGCCGCTGATCCCCGAGGACTGAAGTGACTGCAGGAGGTTCTTTGCTGTTGCGTCTGGCTGGGACTCTGCGAGCTGCTGAAGCGCCAGCTGCAGGGCTCTGCGGGATGCCGCATCGCTGGCGGGAAGGAAAAATGGATCTCTGTGAAGTTATAAACCCTGCCAACATTGCACGTATTACTACCTTGCGTCACGCAAAGGGCTCTGCTTCCTCATTTCAGCTAGTAGCTGCTTTATCCTTGCTGCTCTGAGAAGTGGAGGTTTCTGGCAGAAAGCTCCGTTCACTTCCTCAGCTGGCAGAAATTACGCTGAGGCCCTCCAGCAGGTTGCAAAAGAAAACACAAGTCCTGAGCAGCTCCTCTGCAACAGGGCACAGCTTAACCCCATCTGAAAGTGTCTAAAAGGCATCTTGCTCCGGCTTCACACTGCCAAACTGAACTGCAGGATGCAAGTTTTAAGTTCAAATAAAAGTGAAGCACAAGGTAAACACTGAAACTTCTTAATATCAAACCTAACTTGAGAGCCTAATCGCCAGATGTCATCTCTCCATTTCACACAAATCTATGGGACACCACACAGTAAGTTTCCCAGGTGCTCCAAGCCTGTTTAATTTCTAAATAACCTCACTTTACTAAGAGATTAAAAAGTACAGCCTTTCTACATCAATTTACTCACCGGTATCGGTGCAGAGTAAGGCAGAAGAGTTTGCAAAGGCCTTTCACTGCACCCTCTGGAAGATCTGTAACAGATTGGATTTCAGCATATTTCTTTGTAAGTCACTGGGGTCTTTAATGCACCCAAGCACCCTGAAACTAAAATCAGTGACCTGATCACAGCCCATACACACATACAGAAGTGTTTGCAAGGACCACATTCAGAATTCTCTCTTTTATGTGTACATTTTAAGTATTTTTTTAAATAACAGCAAAATTGGAACGCATGCTATTCCAGCCACCTTCAGAGAATGAGAAGCATCAAAAAGACTTTTAAAAATTCATTTCATTTTATTAAGACTGTGTAAAGTCTTCTGGTTGTACTCTCTCTCTCTTTATATATATATATATTTATTTATAAATGTGTGTATACAAATACTCCATGAATCATTACAAAACCAAGAGAAGAGTCATAAAGAGAAACAGGTGACTGATACATTAATGAAAAACTAATAATTTACTGGAAAAAGCACACATGTAAGTAACTGGAGTAACCACAAGAGCCATGCTTGGAACTAGTGCTGTAGGAGAGCACATACTCCAAACGCAGCCACCCCACTACATCTAAAAACTACCCCACAAGTTTCATGTAGCCTTTTAAACCAAGCACTTCAACGTTCTTCTCCACCCTGGTGATCGAAACCGTTTTTACCTTTCCCAGAAATGCACTTTCCCAGCTCGCTGAGGATCTCTCTCCGCTCCTTCACGCTGGCTGTAGTTACTTTTACTGCAAACCGCTTCAGCGTATCAGAAATCTAAAGGCACGGGCAGAGGAGAAAACATCAGGCTGGATTCGATGTCAACAGGACATAAAACCAGGGCAAGCACGTCCTGTGCAGCTGCACAAACTTATTGGCCAAATGCGGTCATCTGTGGTCTTACTGAGTAGAAAAGGATCACTAAGTCTTACAAGATGAGACTCAAAAGACTCCCTTCAGCTGCAGGATGACCAGTTTCTGTTCTGTGACTGTGGCACTCTCTGAGATACATTTACCCTTCCAAAAGGAGCACAGACTGAAAGGTAAAATCAACGCCATAGAGCACGGGGCCTTTACAAGCCAGAAACCCAGCACTTCAGGAACGCAGAGGAACTTTTCGGGGGGTGTTATCTCCTAAAGCCACCCGCCAACTGCAGACAGTCTAGCACAGAGCCTACCCTCACTTCCTGAACACCGATCCCTGGTTTCGGGCTGTCACAGGTTATCACTGCTGCTGGAAATTACTTGCATGGGTAGGGGAAAAGAACGATCAGCTTGCCTTTGTTCTCATCCAGAACTGGCACCCACAGCTCGGGGGTGCTGTATATTGGACTCAGCAGGTCACAAAGTGTATGCCTCGCCGTATAACTCCCTCCGTGTGCTCTCATTTGCACCCAAGGTAAACAAAAACCCCAGCTCACGCAACAAAACGTGTGTTTGTCACGCCTGTGCTGCTGTGTCTGTTATGTGCCTGAACCCACAGGCTTACAGGGCCTGAAAACCACCAAGTTTACTTCCTGTAAATAGTTTGTGTCAGTTTTCAAGGGGTACAGAGATAGTGAGATAAACTTTATTTTTTTCAGCAGCGCGTGTTCTCAGTGACCTGCTCCTTTAGAAACCACTCCAGTGAACTTCCCGGTTTCAAAAGTGTACAAAAGGCTCTGTGTAGCCTCAACAGGGCTCAGGCAGGATTACACCCAGGTGTCTGTATTTACATAAACCAAAAGAACGAGGCTACAAGAAAGGCCTTTGAAATTCACTTCTTACACCAAGCACCTTTGTAAGTTAATAACAAGGATATCTTTAGGAAGGGCGGCAAATAAACATGTCTTCAGAAACTGGTTAAAACCACTCCCCTCTTAAAGAAAAACTCTACCAGTTTTTCCACAACAGGTCTTTTTGGAACGACAGAAACCCAAGAGTTTGGGAAGTGGAAGCTGCCTCCGTTCTTCTGAAGAGCTGCTTTCAGGGAAGTTTCTTTGCTGGCACAGAGGCAGGGAATCCCTCGGGGAAGAGCTGCCTGGGATTTGGAGACGGTGTCCGTGACCCAAGCACCTCCTCCCCTGGGCTCTCCCCGTGCCTCCAGCCCACGGCTGCCGGTCACTGCAGCACCGGAGACGCCTCGTTAACACCTCCCCACCCCTGCCTCCACCGCACGCAGGCTCAGGGCGAGCCGCACTCCCTCACGCCGCTGAGCCCCCGGCGAGGAGACACGGACAGGACAAACCTGCTGGAGCCACCCCTGCACCGCCCGGACCCACAACCCCGGCGGAGCTCCCGGGCTGCCGGGCACGGAGCGCGGCTCCCCGAGGGCTCCCCGAGCCCCCCCCCCCGGGCTGTCCCGGGCCTCCCGCGGGCCCCGGGCCGGCTCCTCAGTGTCAGGGGGGCCCGGCCCCCAGCGCCACAGCCCCCGGGCCTCACCGCCCGGCCCCGCTCCGAGGCCCGGCGTGGGCTCGGGGCTCAGCCCCGGCGTCCCCCAGCGGGAAGGGCCCGGGGGAGCGGCGCGGAGCCGCCCGGGGCCGGGCCGGTGGCAGCGGGGCGGGCGCGGCCCGCACTCACCTGCGTGTCGGCCGCCATGGCGCCGCTGTGCCCCGGAAGGAGACGGCACTTCCGGGGCGGCCGGCGCACGCGCTGTGAGGCGGGGGGGGGGCGTTGCCATGGGGACGGCGCTGCGAGGCGAGCCGAACGCAGCCGAGTGGAGCCGAACGCCGTCGGGTCGGGCCGAAGGGAACCGAAGGGAGCCGAACTCAGCCGAAAGGATCCGAACGCAGCCGAAGGGACCCGAACGCCGCCGAATCGAACCGAACCCACCCGAACCCCGCCGCCGAACGGCTCCGAACCTCCCCGAGCCCACCCGAAGGGCTCCGAACCCCCCCCATGCCCCCCCCCCCCCGCAGGCAGCAGCAGAGGCGCAGGCAGGGTCCAAGAGCCTTTATTGAGCCCCACCACGCCGCTAGTCGAAGAGCCCGAAGCCCATGTCCTCGTCCGACTCCTCCGACTCCTCCTTGGCCGCCTCCTTGGCCGGCGCGGCGGCGCTGGCTGCGGCGGGTGCGGCCGATTCGGCTGCCACTGGGGCGGCCACCACGAAAGCCGAGGGGTCTGCCAGGAAGGCCTTCACCTGCGGGGAGAGAGGGGGAAGTTATAGGGGAAATGTCCCACGTCCCATGTCCTAGGGGTGGAGGCAGGCAGGGCCCAGCTCGCTCCTCCCATGCCCGAGGTGCCAGCACCCAGCTGCCCCCTGCACCTCTCGCAGCCCTGGGTGGGCAGGATTATAAGGGGCAGGCTCCTGCCTCCACGCTCATACCACAGAGCCAAGCGCCCTCCTCAGGACACTCGGCTCTGTCCAGTTCACGCTCAGAGATAGCTCTGAGTCCTTTCAGGGTTGGTAATGGGCTCGGTGTTTCTGTGCAGCGCTCGCTGCACTTTTAACAAGGCTCTGGGCTGCGGGGCGGACGCTGCCGTTACCTTTTCGGCCAGTGGGAAGGTGTAGTCGGTCTCCACTGCCACTGCCAGGACCCGCTTGTACCCGTTGATGATGGAGTGGGGCACAGAAGCAATGGTCGGGTACCCAATTTGCAGGCAGACGCTGGCAACATTACGAACACCCTGCAAAAAGAGACTCATGTTTTGTGCTGAGAAATAACCGGGATGAGAAACTGTGACAGCCACCTCTGTGCTGTCAACACAAGGCAGGACAGTACGTAGCGTGCACAAGGAACCCAACCCCACTGAATTAAACATCAGGATTTAAACGATTTCAAACACTCGCTGAAATAGCTTCCAGATTGCACAAACACTTCACTGCCTTTACACATTCACTGATCCCACACGCCTCACTTAATGAAATGCCCAGTATGTTTTCCTTTGCTTTAGTCAGAAAAGCCTACACAAGGTGCTCTGTGACTGGGCACTCAGACTCTACAGCCTGCAGAAAACACCAGAACATACGCTTCGTTCTGGGACAGTGCCTGCTGCACGTTTTCCCTCTAGCAGGTAGGCGAAGAGCTGAACCTAACAAACACAAGGCTGAGGCACTGACCTCCAGGAAACGCTTGTGCAAGGTATCCTCGGTGATGTCCAGCACTTCAGGATTGTAAATGCTGCCATTGTCAAAGACCTGCTGGATCACCAACCCGAAGGAGAACGGGGAGATGTTCAGCATGTTCAGCAGGGTGGCTTCGCTGGCACCCACTTTGTCTCCAGTCTTGATGAGCTGCACGTCACTCTAAAGGAAGAGGAGGAAAATCAGTGAATGTGCACGAAGAAATTCAGGCCAACCAACACAGCAAGGACACAAAGGCATGTTTCTCATGGCAAGAGATGAAGGAACAAGTGAGCAAAGGTAAAATAGGCTCAGAGTTCTGAGGCTGCTTAACCAGGAGATGAGCAGCGCCTCGATTCCCTTCACTATGGGTAGCTCGTGAATTCCTCTAGAAGAGCTCAGATCTGACAGAAGAATGTAAATCCCTCTCCTCACCCCACTGCATGCCCAAACCAAGCCCTCAGAAGTTCCCAAAATGAAGCAATCAGACTGTTCATGCAGTGCTTCAGTGTGAATGAGATTTTGGATGATGGTTACGCCTCCTGTTCTTCCACATGAATGCTGGATGAAAGGACAACTCCATGCAGTACCGCAGCAAGGGCCCTTCAATCAGGGAAGGGCTTCAACAGCACCACCACCACATTGCTCACTAACCAGAATTTCAATGGTTCCTCTGGAAATCTTCGTGGTGATGCCCAAGGCCTGGAAGAAGGAGGTCTTCTCAGGTCCGAGACCGGTGTTCTGGGCTGGCACAGTCACGTCACAAGGAGCAATCGCACCAGCACGGGCAGCTGCTGGCACCTGGAGAAAGAAGAAACAAGGTAAGTCAAAAGAACGCCTCTCTCTCAGATCCCCTGTAATGGCATCAACTCCTTCCCAAAATGACCCTGCATGACAGACATCACCCAGGCACACACAAACAAGACAGCAGTGGAAGAGCTACTCAGCTACAGCTGCAGGGGCCTAGTTCCCAATCCCCAAGGACTCCAGATAATCAGGTACTCCCCCTTAAAGGTTCGGTTTCACTTTTCCCTCAGTATTTCCCAGCTCAGAGACGCAATGACGGCTCACTCCCCTACCTTGTTGGCCAGCAGCATGTCCCTGATCTCAGCCAGATCCTCCTTGGTGAAAACAAAGCCCACGTTCCCACGGATGTGAGGCAGCAGCCTGAAGGAAAGATGACAACCATCAGTTCCACTCCTCACACATCCCCTCCCAAAGGGAGAACACCCAGGAAGCCGCTCAGAGACCCGGCACCCACTTTTCCAAGGCAGGGTTGTTCTCCAGGTGCCCGCGGATAGCTTTGCGCATCATGGTGTTCTTCCCCATCAGCACCACGGCCTTCCCGCGCAGCGACATCCGGATTTGCTGCATCTGCTTGGATCCCACGTTGTCCGCTCCCACAACGAAGCATTTCGGGTAATCATCCAGCAGTTGCTGCGGTGACAACAGCCCCGTGTCTGCGGGGCCAGCCCGGGGCAGAGCAGCCCCGAGGCCCCGCAGCGCCCCAAAACCCACCCGGCCCTGCCCGGCCTCCCTCCCCGACCCCAGGCGGCTCCTCCCGAAGGCCGGGCCGGGCCGCAGCGGCACTCACGATGATTTTCATAAAGTAGTTGGACTTCCACGTAGCCCTGTCTTCCCTGGGCATCGCGGCGGTGCTCCAAGGATCGCCCGGCGGGTTTAAAGACGAGCTGAGGCCTGCGGGAGACGGGCGTGGGTGAGGCGGCTCCGCTCAGCGCCCTCCCCGCCACCAGATCCCGATCCCGGATCCCCGATCCCCGT
This sequence comes from Anas platyrhynchos, assembly GCF_047663525.1. NCBI lineage: Eukaryota > Metazoa > Chordata > Aves > Anseriformes > Anatidae > Anas > Anas platyrhynchos. The sequence goes on from NC_092602.1 coordinate 7,692,895, forward strand.
CCCCGCGGCCCTCAGGGACCCTAACGACCCCCTCAGGCCCCTCTAGGCCCTCCCCGAACCCCCTCAGGGCTCCCCGGGCCCCCCCCGCCCCCCTCTCCCCGCTCCTACCTCCACGAGGGCTCCGGGAAAGAAAGGCCGGAGGGCGGGCCCGCCTCCTTTTATACCGCAGCTCGCGTCCAATCGCGGCGAGCCACGGGCGGACTCCGCCTCACCCCATTGGTCGGCCGCCAGTCACGGCGGAGCGGCCGCTCCGGTTGGGCGGCGCGCCTGTCACTCACAGGGGCGGCGGGGCGAGCGGGCGCCCCCTGGTGGCCGGAGGAGAAGCCGGCGGGGAAGCCACGCCCACTGAGAGCAAGCCACGCCCACACCGTAACCGCGCAGCGCGGGAATACCTCGGGTGGCCCCACCCCCTGTTGAGGCCACGCCCCCTTCTTGAAACCACGCCCCTCTGTCTGAAGCCACGCCCCCAGCCGAGACCACGCCCCCTCCTGCAGCTGCCCCCAGCGCCCCAGTGCCCGGCCGGGCCGAGGGCAGCGCCTGCACCCCCCAGCCCCAGCCCTGTCCCTTCCTCCCCCCCAGGGTGCGGGCAGGAGGCTGGGGAAGAGAAGCCGGGGCTCCCGGCGCCCCCACCCCGCAGCAGCTGACCCCACAGCTCCCTCCGAGCTCCCAGAGGGGAGGTGACCCCCAGGCAGCAGGGCACAGCTGATAGGGACACCCAAACCACGCCATTAGGTGGCACAGCCACTTGCAGCCCACCCACCGGTGTGAATTTAAAATAAAGAATAAATAATAAAAAAAGAAAAAAGGAAAAGGGAAATTAAAAAAAAAAAAAAAAGGAAAAGGGGAAAAAAAAGGGAAAGAAAAAAAAGAAAAAGGGAAAAGAAAAAGAAAAAAAAAAGTGAAAAGGGAAAAGAGAAAAAAAGGAAAAGGGAAAGAAAAAAAAGAAGGGAAAAGAAAAGAAAAAGTGAAAAGGGAAAAAAAAAGGAAAAAGAAAAAAAGGAAAAGGGAAAAGAAAAGGGAATGAAGAAAAAAGGAAAAGGGAAAGAAAAAAAAGAAAAAAGGAAAAGAAAAGAAAAAAAGGAAAGGGAAAGAAAGAACATAAAATAAAAATTAAAAAAATAAAATAAAAATTAAAAATAAAATAAAAAATAAAATAAAAATAAAAAATTAAAAATAAACAATAAAATGAAAATAAAAATAAAAAATAAAATGGAAGTGGTGGTCCCTGTCCCTGGCCGCAGCCCCTCGCGCCCCCCGCAGAAAGAAGCAGGCGAGGGCCGGTGGGTTTAACACAGCGTCGAGGTTACAAAGGCAGGGGCAGCCCCGCGGGCACGCTGCCCGGCACAGCACAGCTCGAGATATAAAAGGCGCTTTCTTAAAATCACTTCAAAACCAATTTCGGTATAAGAGGATTAAAAGCAAATTAGATATGAATTCAAAATCAGTGTAGAAATCTTATCAAAGGCAGGATACAGTATTCATTTCGATAGTAAAACCAAGTGTGCCTCACACCCCCGCCCCCGGGGACTGGTTATGCCGGTAACAGTCAGTACAAAAGGTTATTGCTCTAGCATCTCTCCGTGGAACACGTTTAACAGGAGCGCAGAAAGGAAATACCGAGGGCTGACAGGTCTCGTTAGCAAAGAGAGGAAGGAGAAAGCATATAAAGGGTGGGTATTTTTTTTTTTTCCCTGGCTTCTTAAACCCCTCCGCTTCTCCCCGACCTTGTGAGGAGGGTGGGTGGGAGAGCTTCGGGCTGGATAATGCAGGCACACCACAGGCACTCGTGGTGAAGGCTGGCCCTGACCTCCCTGCTCCTACAGAAGGGCCGATGCTGCCCTGCTGCCTCTCCTGGGAGCAGCAGGTGAGGGGACTGGGTGCTGAGGGAGGTGCCTGGCCCCGCACGTCCCCCTAGGGGCACGCAGCAGCACACGGAGGGATGGCCGAGGCTTGGAGAGGGCAGGGAATAACAAACTAGGGGAAAAGAAAAAAAAAAAAAACAAAAAACACAGTAATACCTTGATTCCTCTTCAAACAAACAACAAAAAAAAAGTGGTATCAACTCCTTACAGTGTAATGGAACTGGAGAGACCCTTGCAGGGTCCTGGCTGCCTGTGCTGAGGCTCCCAGTAAGCCAGGGGTGCCCACGGCCCCAGGGAGCGGAGGCAGGGTGGTGCTGAGCTCGTGGGGTGCCCTCGCTGTGCCACCGCTCGGGAGCCTCAGAGAGGTGTCAGGACAGAGGGCTGTGATGTCTGCCAGCGTCAGGGTGTGCTCAGAGCGCTGACACAGGCTGAAATGTACTGGCTAAGGCTCCTGCTGCCAGGAGGGGGCTGAGAAGCTCCCTGGTGGAGCCCTCGGGCTAAGCTCAGCTGTCGGTCACACCCAGCTGCACACAAGAGCCAGGGGACTCGCCTCTCTCTGCTGAGACGCAGCAAGGGCATTTCCAGTTTAATGGTCCGTCTCTGGAGCTGCTGCCTCGAGGCAGCAGCAGCAAGCACTACCCCCCACCCCCCACCCGCCCTCTCCCCTGCCTGGGAAGGTTTCGAAATCACAGTAATGTTCAGAGAGACAGAACTGCCCGGGGGGAGGCAGAAAGATGCTTAGCTCCCAGCTAGGACGCCTCTAACAGAAGAGTTTGAGAAAGCAGTTCTGACAGTAGGGCTTGTCGTTCTGTTCTTTGAAGGTTCCTTTGTTGAGCTGCTTGAGGCAGAAGGCACAGACAAAGTGTTCGGGATGAAATTTCTTGCCCATAGCAGTGATGCAGCGTCCTGTGATGGGCTTCTGGCACCCAGAGCACAGCGAGCCGCGACGCTCGTGGTAATGCACCTCGCAGTAGGGCTGCCCGTCATGCTCGAAGAAGCTGCCGTTGATGAATGGGGTGAAACATTCCTGCAGGGGGAGAAAGCACAAGGGGACAGACTCAGTAACAAGCCAGGGATGTGGGAGGCTCCACAAATCTCCTCCACTCCATGGCACGAGCTTTCAACATCATCCTGCTGTCCACAGAGCCGAAGTCTGCCCATCAAGAAGAGTTTCCAAGGATAGACAGAGCCAGAAGCAAGGGAAACAACCACGGTCCTTTCCAGCTGGCTTGTCTCACACAAAGAAAATAGGAGTTACCAGATGCGTTCAGCCAGGACGAAGGAGAGCACTGCTCCTTCTCTCAAGGCAGGAAACGCTGCAGAGCACCTTCCCCTTTTTCTCCTAATCTCACTGCGGCTTCCCCACAATAGGAGGCGGAAGGCAGGGACCAACAAAGGCTTTAATACAGCAAAACCTGATGAACCTGGCACTAGGTCCAGCTGGGAAAATGAGGCACAGTTCCTATTTACAAGTGCTCTCTGGAATGGCTGGTGTTACAGAGGTATGCTTTGTGTAGGATGGGGATTCCACCTGAAATACCTCCACCAGGCATTGGTGCATCCCTACTGGGAGAAACCCCTGGCTCTTTTAGTGCTAATGATTTTGCACAGATGAGGACACGCCAGCCCTGTGCCTGTTGGAGCCCAGCACTCGTCATCGCCCTCAGTACCAGGCAGCAGAGAACATGACAGCACAACCTGCAGCAGAAGCCCCCGTCCTCCCTGCCAGGCTGGGGAGATTCCCCTCCTCGTGCAAGCGGTGAACTGAGGCGATGGCCTGGGGGTGAGCTGAGGATCCTGTCCATGGCAGCAGGAAGGCCCACGGAAGCCAGATCTCCATAACCCTGGTGCTGCTCAGCCCAGGCACCTTCCTCTTCCCCTGGGAGATCACAGGGTCACACGCAGCCAGACCTGTGTGCACACAGCATCCAGCACGCAGGGCCACCGGTGGCTCAACGCTCCATGCTGGGTCACAATCACACCCGCAACCCGCGATTCTGCTGCTGAATCTGGTTTCTTTCCCTTTCTTCCCCACTCTAGGAAAGCCTGGCTTATGTTTGCTCATCTCTTGGGGCCTGTAAGAGTTAATACTCGTGAGGCACTTTGAAAGAGCGCCAAGCATTTAATCTGCAGTATTCCTGCTTATTATGCCTGCTGCATGGAGCCTGCCACTACTTCACTGCTTTGCCTGAACAAGGTCAGTCTCATTAGTTTACGTTGTCAGATGGAGCATGGGAGGAAGAGCCTCAAAATCTGATTGCTGAGGCAAGTGCTTAGAGAGAAGCTTAGCTTATAATTGTTTAAAGGCCACAGCAAATGTCTCTGTTTATCTGTGAGCTGCTGCAGAAGCCTGTAACTGCAGCTGGGAACAGAAAGAGCAAAGCAGCCAGAAAGTTTCACGTAAACCAGGAGAGGAACAAGAAGGTGCTTGGTGCTGACGTGTTTTTATCTGTCTGTACTTCAAGACCCCACAGACGCCTTTGTCTTGATAAGGGACCAGAGGCCTGCAGGGTGGAAAGGACAGGGGTCGTACAGCAGCCCTGTAGGACCTTGGGTTTCTTACCCGACAGACAAAACATTCAGGGTGCCACAGGGTGTTCAAGGCAGAAATGTAGTTTTCCAGGATGGCCCGGGCACAGCCTCCACACTTGGGAGCAAACATGTCGAAGTAGTCCTTGCGGCAGTAGGCTTTGCCGTCCTTCTCATGAAATCCTGCCAAAGGAGAACAAAGAGCATCAGCTCCTGACCTTCACCTATGGCCAGCCAAGCTCTGGAGAAACCAGTGCGGGTAGGATCATCCTTCCCGTCCCCTCACACGCAGCAGGCAGCTGTTCCTCATTCTGCTGCCCTTCCTGTCCCATGCGCACACATGCACATGCATATTTTTCCTCTCCAGAGACTGAGAGAGAGAAAAAAAAAATCCTGGTGGTATCCTTTCTGCATAAACAGCTATTTCCCTTGGAACTTCTGCCTTCAGCAGTTCCCGTCATCTCTCCGGCTGGCCCCCACCAGCAGCTCTGCCTTACACACTTATCTGCAGTTCAGGGAGGAGATTGTTTTCCCCTTGTATGAACCAGTAATACCTTCAGGTCCAAAGAAAGCTCCACACTGGGCACAGAAGAAGTGTTCAGGGTGCCATGTTCTGTCCAAAGCCGTCACCACTTTCTGTTCAGAAGAAGCAAAGCACAATCACGTTAATCATGGGTTCAGCCTGGAGGTGAACAAGGGGGCACTGGGTGGAAGAACACTTTAATGTTGGTGCTGACAACTGCGTGCATTAAAATAGACCGGCCTTCAGAGAGCTGAGTCACTTCTCCTGCCTCTGGCTCATTCAGGCTTTCCCCACAGCACACTTTTACCCTAAAAGGATCTTACACACGGCTTCCTCCCTTACACAGGGCCCCGTCCAGCTCTCAGGGCTAGCGCACTGGTGCCTCTTACTACAGGCTACCAACAGGCAGGAGCTGGGGAATTGTTACCACAATGACAGAGCCACGCTCTGAGGGATTACAGCTCAGTGAAGGTAAGAGGGACTAACCCATCTCATTAATTAAGTTCATTAAGAACTGGACAGGGTCAAGTTGTTTCCCTTTCAGAGCCAGTGCAAAGGAAAAATAGAAGTCACCAAACAAAATCTTTCACCCCGGACACATGGATGGAGTTTTTAAACACTGAGGTCTGCAGCACCTCGTGTCACGGCTTGTACCCCCCCCAAACTCACATCGAGGATGGGCCCGTTGCAGTAGTAGCAGCGAGGGGAGAAGAGGTTGTGATAGTCCTTCTCGCAGTAGGGCTGCCCATCCCGCTCAAAGAAGTTCCGTGACCCGATCTCCTCCTGGCAGTGGGTGCAGACGAAGTGCTCGGGGTGCCAGGTCTTCCCCATGGCTGTAACCACCTGTTGGGAAGACAACTTATGAAGGACACCTCTACCTCGCTCTCCCCTCGGCCACATGACAAGTTACCAGCTGGAGATCAGCAAGAATGACAAGATCTACTACTCAAGTGAGCCCTGGACTGGGGTAGCATGAAAACTGAATTACCTATCATCTCAGGAGAGGGCAGTCCCTCAAGGGCAGGGTAGAGGTCACTGGAGGAGCTTACAGCGTACCTAGCCAGTGGATAAATAGAGTACTTCAGTTTCTCCAGCATCTCCAGTCCCTTCAGCCTCACGAAAAAGCCCTCCCCGTTACGCCCAGCTGCAGCCCAAGCTTCAGCAGAGGGGTGGCACCTTCGACCCACCTGCCCAGCGATCGGCTTCTTGCAGGCTCCGCAGACGCCCTTGGCAACGGTCGCTACTCCCAGCTTGTTCAGGTCAGACTGGAGACTTCCCAGCATGGTGTCCAGCTGGCTGCCAGGTTTGGGGGTTGTGGACGGCGGGGAGCTGCTGCCGGCTTTCCCCTGCGCCATGAACTGCAGGGAAGAGAAAACAGCGGCTGTAAGGCAAGCGGTGCTGCCCTAGCCTGGAAAAGGGCTGCTGTCGCTGCCAGCGGCTCTTCTGCAGACAGGAGATTGCTAGGAGACAGCTATGCTCGCTGCAGAAGCCGGTGAGAGCCAGGATTGAGTACACACACAAATTCTGCCCATGCAGAGGCCCTGGGATGTGTAAGAGCAGAGCTGCGAACTAAGGATCTGCCTTTCCTTTGCTGCACGCAGAGCAGAAGTTACTCGCAGACCCCAAGCAGTCGGTACAGGGCTCTCTAAGCCTCTGCCAAAAATCTCCCTTCACCTCATCAGCTCCTGGCCAGCTGACAAAGCAGAGACGCCAGCCGAGGGCCTCTTCCCCTTGACCTCTCTCTGCTCCTGCACTGCTGCTCGCTGTCATCCTCTCCGACAGAGACCCCTCTCCTCCCCAGGCTCCATCTCCCCCTCAGCCAAAGCACCTCTGCTCCTCCCTTCCCCGCGGCCCCGCTCCGTGCTGAGTCTCCCTCGCCCCATCAGGTGGCTCTCAGCCCACGCCGAAGCCGAGCAAGTGGAAGCAGGAAGGAAACGGTCGGAGTTGGTGTTTACCTACAGAGAGGGCAGTGCCTCCACGGCAGCAGCGTACAGCGAACACTGCCACGTCTGTTGGAAATGCACACGGGTTGCTGGGGAAGGGGATCGGGGAAGGGGATCGCCCGACTGGTCTCAGAGGCAGGTTCTGGAGCTCACAGCACAAGCGGCTCACACCTTCCCAAAGAAGGCCAGGGGGAGAAGCTTTACTTAGGTTTGTAACTTGGGAATCAAGTATGGGTGCTCTTGGGGCACCAAAGCCCCCTTTGCAGGCAAACTGCAATAACGAGGTTGAGATTATCTCAGCTGACTGCACTGCGCTGCGATGCCTACTGCCAGGTTTAGAGACTCAGAAGTCGTCCCTCCCTGAGATGTCAGCCTGGAGCAGGTTTTCTCCTACCAAGAGCACAGATTAAGCACACAGACATCAAATCCATGCCTGCAAACACCCCCCCAGCCTGCTGCCATTGCAGCCGGGGAGCAGGACACACTGAAGCACCTCAGAGCCTGGCAGAAACCCCCCTCCCAGCCCAGGAGCTCTGCTCCTCATCCTGCTCGCGCTTGCAGTCAACCAGTTAACTCAGTGGCAAACCCCAGTTTCCACTTGTTTGCACAAAATTTCAGGCCACACACAATTTTAGCTCCCCATTGGAGCCCAGTGCACGACCTGTCCCCCTCTATTCAGCTATGAGCTCAAGGAGCAGCACACCACACTCCACAAAAAGCATCAGCTCCGCTCCCCACGCTGGGAGCTGCACGTGCACCCCCAGAAGGGCACACCATGCGGACAGAAAGCAGGTCCTGCCTTCTCAGGGCTGGGGGCACCCAGGGGTGCCGGAGCAGCCAGCAGACTGGCACTGCCGACGAGGGGAGGAGCGGAGGTCACCTGCAAAGCACAACAGGTCACGATGCAGAGGCTTGATCCCACCATCTCCTCCCCAAACCCACTGGCACTGGGGACAGCCAGCCACACAGACTAATATAGTAAGACTTGAGATTTTTGGTGTCTTTTTTCATCCCTCTCCCTACTTCAAGGAGAATCACAGCAGGGAGAGCTGAGCCCTAGCTTCAGAGCCACCTTTTTTATCTCAGCGGGAAATAAAGCCAACGTGATCCCTGCTGCACAAAGTGCAGGCAGGAAGCACACGCACCCCAGTGATTATTGCAGACGTGCACTGTGCCAGACAGGCAGAGCTGGGATTGATTTGTTACCAACGGCTCTGCTCTCCTACCACACCTCAGCACCAGCCTTTGCCTCAACATCTACTGAGCCACCAAGCTTGGAGTAGTGGTTGGACTGGACAAGATTGTGCTAAAAAGAAAAAGAAAATAAACAGAAAAGACAAGCCTGCCTGCATCTGTGGGAAGAAAGCCTCATCTTCAGTCTGACAGCCAACAGAAACAACTGTCTTGGTGCTAGGGGTCCAAGGCTGGGGAGAGGAGCGCCCAGGATCTTCAGAAGGAGGGGTGCCCCCACCAGAAAGCTCATGATAATCATCAGCAGAAGTCTCCCACTGGAAGAGAGGCTGGGGAGCCAAGCTGAAGGAGGAGGAGGAGGCCGGAGGAGGAGCAGAGGTAGATGGTGGGTGGGAAGGCTGAGGTGGGAGAGGGAGGAGAGGTGTGGGGCCAGGGACATGAGGGGCAGCAGCGTGAGCAGGGGCTGTCTTTGCAGCTTCTGTGGAAGGCAGGAGCGGGGGAGAGGCTGAAACAGAGACCGTCCTCCTCGGGGGGTGCGGGGACTCTGGAGGGAAAACCACCTAGAAAGACACGGAGGAAGAAGAGAAGTGAATAAAGCCAAAGAGGAACCAACAAGCACCTCCTGCTCCAGGAAGGCTGGGAGCACGGAGCAGGCGATAACCCAGTCTTTACTGCCCGGTGCTCTCCCCCTTCCTCTTCTGAACCTCCTGGGGTTTGCACCCAAGCACGAACAGGACGTCAGCCTCATAACCACGGCCAAGCACAAGTGGGTAAGAACAGAGGCTGCTGGTTTTTACCTTCTTTGTCTAAGGGGAAAAAGCAGCAAAAAAGCAAGGGGCAAGGAACTAGAAAACTTGTTTCTCTGCGTCGCTCTGAGGAGGAGCAGCATCTTCCACCCAGAACTTCCTGCAGAGGCAGGAAACAAAGCTTGCCTCTATGCCAGGCCTCCCAGCATGGCTCCCAGATAATCCCCACGTGGATATTTGATATGCAACAGCAGCAGACCCAAACAGATACCACTACCAGGGCCCTCAGGTACTACTCCAATTCCTAAACAAGGAGAACTAGGACCCAAGAGCCAATTCCCTTTTCAGGTCAGGCAAGGGGGAGCAGGAAGAGCTAGTTCTTCATTTTGTCTTGCTTAGGACACTCAGAGTGAACCTGCACCTCCACGCCATGCTGGACAGAGGGGCATGCTGGCATTTCCCAAGACATGCCCCTCCTTTCTACCTTCTCTACTTGCTGTCCACCATTCTGCTCCTCTCCCTGGGGTGTGGCAGTGATTACGACCCCCTCTGTCAGCCAGTCATCCTGGCTTTTCCACTCCTCCTGTTCCTCCTGCTTGGCGATGCCCAGTCTGTCCTGCAGCTCCTCAATCAAGCGATCTTGGGACTCTGACTTGTGAAAGATCGCAGGACCTAGCTTACGCCTTGGAGAGAGGTCCCGATTCATGGGATGCACATTCGAGGTCTCTTTTGTCCTCTTGATTAAAGACTTAATCTAAATGACAAAGGTAACAGTGTCAGCAGAGAAGAGCAAGGTAGGGGCAAGCCTCAAGATGCAACAGCACAAACTCAGGCTATTAGTGACAGCTGTGAGCAGAGCAGGAAGAGTGATGACATTTCTTCCACAATGCCAAAACTCCTTTTGGCACAGCCCAGAACAGTGACTCAGTGCAAGGAAAAACCCCGTAAGGATAATCACTGCAGCCAAAAATAACTATCTAGAAAAGGAAGGGAAAGATTACCCAGCAGGAAGCCAAGATAGGAGGTGCAGCACGACTGCTCCGCAGAGCATTAAAGAACCCTCAGCATCGCAGGGACACGCAGCAGCCTCTCTGTGTCTGCCCTTTGCAGGGAGAAGGCTCTGGGTCAGAGATGGCTGGTGCACAGAGCACACTTGCAGGGCTGGAAGGAACACTGACTGGTCTGGCAACAAGACCTAAAAAGGCTCAGCAGAGCGGAGGAGCTGCCATCCCAAGTCAGGAACAACCTCCAGAGGCACGAAGCAGCCCTTCAACTTTTCAGAGGCCATTTGCCTTGTTCCAATCAGGGAATAAAACTCCCCTTCACAGGGCAGTCCCTGCAGCCTGCCGTGCTCTGTCCTGCTCACCGGCATGCAGAGGAGGCCACAGGACAGAGCAGGGGACCTGACACATCCATGACATGCAGCTGGGCACTGCATGCTGTTAGTGCGGGTGAGCCCAGGCGCTCTCACAGCACACACAAACGTTAGTGAGCTGTCAGCTCAGGCCTGGACTCATCCTGCTCCCGCATTCGTGCGGTGCCTGCCTGGCCCGATGCAGAGATCCTCTCAATGGGTGCTTTGGAGACGTGCAGCTGATCCCAGTCGGTTTTCCAAAGGTTTTCAGGAGGTTGGGGAGCAACCACAGAGCTTGTGAACTGCTCGTTTTCCTGCTCTCCTCTGGCTTTGGTCATGGTAGCAGCTCCTGACTTCCGAGGAGTTCTCCCTCTGCTCTGCCTCTTCTGGCCCAGATCAGGACAGCCATCTACTTGGATTTCACGTGGAGCTTTTAGCTCCTGTCCTTGCTCCACAACAAATCCCAACTGTTTTTTAGTGTCTGGGAAGATGTCCCGCCGATCCAGGGCCATGACAGAAGGTTCACACACAGGACTCAAAACCCTCTCATGCTTTGCATGTACTTCTGGCAGATGCTCGGCCAGCTCCAGGGCCCAGAGCTCATCTAAAGCTGTTTCCACACTTTTGCCCTGAGAAGGAAGGGCTGAATTATCCCTGAATGCTCCCTGCTGGCCCGGGTCTTTTGCTATCTGCCTGTTCCCTTGACCAGTATTTGAGATCGGGACACTTGAGATTTTGGGGTCTGTTCTCTGCTCCTTTTTCTCACTCTCTTTTGCCAACTCCAGGCCTTGTGCCTCCACCTCATCAGACCTACACAGAAACTCCATGCTGGAAGCTGGCACGGCCTGGGAAGCCTTTCTAGATGAGTCAGGCTTTCTGCTCAGCCTAACCAAGCCTGCAGAGGTCAACTGCTCCCCACGAGCAGCAGAAGAGACACGCGGAGGGGGCACAGGGACCGTTTGTGGCAAAGAAGGCACGCGTGTAGGAGCAGCAGAATGCCCTGAAGCAGGCAGAGCTACAACGTGACTGCCTTCCCCAGCTGAGGGGGCAGATGTTGGTGCTGCCAAGTCCCCGCTGTGACTCGCAGAAGGGTGTTTGGAAGAGCAAAGCACTGCTAAGCTGTGATGAGAGTCGCTGGAGTCTGCGTCTGCTGAGCTGGGAACCAGTTCTGGGGAGGGCTCAGAAATCAGAGAGATAGTGGAACTAGTCTGCAAGGAGACAGAAGGAACAAGGAAAAAAAACAAAGACAGAAGAAAGGGAAAAAATAAGCATGGTATACAGCATTGTAACAACTGGGACCTCTAAATCAAAGAGCCATGTCAGTCCAGAGTCTTACATCAGAGAACGAGGAATGAGAACGAGATATCAAAGAGCAGAACTAACGTGACAGCGTGCTGATCTTTGCATGAGATCACAGGATATGAAGCTCTACAGCCATCAAGGTCCTTTTTCTATGCTGTCCTCCTAAGCAACACCTCGTGCTCACCTACAGCTGTGATGGGGGCACGCGACAGCTGCCAGGAAGCCAGCAACAAACCCAGGAATGCCTGGACTCTGAGTAAAGGTCAGATTAGCAATTTACTCATAGCCAACCATGTAGATTTTACCTTTCGAAGCTGAAAAAAGCAATCAATTAATAGAACAAACCCTGACATTCTTCTTCTTGATACACTAACAGTGTGCTGCAGTTGGTTATGTTCATGCAATGAAAACAAAGCTCCAGGGCAAGCACAGCAAGAACAGATGACATGGGCTTTGTTCTACCCACATCATTAATCTCACCTTGGACGTGACACACGCTGAATCTCAACAAGCCTGGCAGTCGCTCCATGCCCTTGCAAACTCTGCTTTGATTGTGGCCTAAGGGGAACAGGCTAATCTAGCCATCTCCACATTTACATGGTAACAAAATCAGTATTAATTTTAATCCAAAATACACTCTAGTAAGAGTGACTGATACCGAGTTTTTGGTTCTCCTTGACTAGAGGGTGTTTTAAAAACAAAAGATTGTGGATGCTCCTTTCCCTGTTTCCAGTGGCTCCTGGCTGAGCTCTAGGAGACAAGTTGGTATTTCTCCTTTTCCTTACAAAAAGGCAATCAGAACAGCAGGTTAGCCAGGCCAACTTCAGGCCAATGCTGTCCTGCCAGTTTTAAAAACCTTGCCTAAGGATTCCCATATCCAACAGCTATGAAGAGCTGCTCTAATTCTTCACCACACTTTCCAAAGAAGCTTTAAGAAGTTCGATGCTCACATTCTAACGTAGCAGGGCTTTCTAACCTTTCTAAGCCTGTGCACAGTATCTCAGCCTTTACTTACCTTTCTGGGACACTTGCCATGAATTGACAGCTAAAATTAACCAGAACATACACAAAATTTGCCAGAAGGTGGAAAAGACATATACCTTCAGCTGGCCTACGCAGCTACCATCCCAAGGGGTCAGGAGCTGGCAAGCACACAAATCTGTGAAGTCACAGCAGTAGCGCTACAGGGAGACCGCTTGAAAATTGTGGTAGGGAACCACAATTCATCACAGGTTGTTCCTCCTTTCAGGGAGCACAGCAAGATGAGAAGAACTAGCAAGTACACTCCTCAGTTAAAATAACAAGTTAGCCAATATTGCCCTCCTCTGTATTTATACCCCCCAGATATACCCATAAAAGCAACCATTTTTTATGCTAGGGTTCATATTTACTCATTTCTAGACTTTCTAAAATTAAAGCCGGTCATTTTGACAGCAAGACTGTCATTTTGCTCAGAAGCAAGTATTTCCAGCCTATTAAAAACACACAAGCTCTAAATTCAGAGCAAGGTTGCACACACAGCAGTTCACGGCTAAAGGCACCTCACCACGCAGCAAGCAGGCATCGTATTACACAGGAGTGGCAGAGGCTGAAAAACCAAGTGCATTAAGTAATCTCCATGGCCGCTGATGAGCTAGATAACCAAAAATCAAATGGATTCTGTAAGCAAAGAGAATGAGCAACTCATTAAAGTGAGAAAAATGATGATAAAATGTATCAGTCTGTTACAGCAGCTTTTACCCTGGGGTATGAGGGAAATTAAACATCAATGTTGCCACTTCTCCCACCCCCATCTGCTGGAACTTGCAGTTGAACCAGCTCCAACTAATTGCATACTGGACTCGTTTTTTCTGTCCTATTTCTTGCAGCCCCACACAGGTCTGGCACTCGAACAACAGCCTTTCATCTTGCTCTTTTAGGAAAGACTCCACTTCTCTCCCTTCCATCCTGCCACTGGAACAGACCACAAGTCCATTTTTACAGACAAGCTAACACCACTAGCTGGCACAAATACGGGAGGTAAAAACAAACAAAAAGGACTGAAGGGAAAATGAAGCAACAAGGAGAACAGGAAGAAGGAGAGCAGCTGTTAAAAACAGCCATTATATACAGATGAGACTTACAAAAATCCTAACACTGTGTTTATAGAGCTCAAATCTTAAAATTTTGCTGCATTTCAGTTTGTTAAAGTCCAACCAGAAACTAAGCCAGGGAGGAGGGCAGCATACAGAAAGCAGCTAGGCTGTCATGCAATTTTAATGGAGTTACAGAAAGAATCTCAGGCCTTTTTCCCAAGACTGCAAAGCATTTGAACACCCACACTTAGAAACATCCCCTCTTTGTATCTTGCAAAAAAAAAAAAGTCAATACTGGGCATGGGTATTCCCAGTTGCCAAGAGCTCACCAAGGAGCAAAAGGCTTGTGACAACAACCACGCCCAGAGTTTGTTTCTGAGCCCTGATAAAAACAGCAGGGGTACGAGGCCCTGGCATTCCCACAGCGTGTAGAAGGAGCAAGGCAAGGTATGCTGCCAGCAGCACAGGTGGGAGCTCTCCAGCCTCTGAACTGTGCCATTTTGCAAACAGATTGAACAGATAGCCGTGGTTATCCTGCACTCTACCTCAGGACCTAATATGGAGAAAAATAAGCAACAGGAAGGTGTCAACGTTTGCAGTCGACTAAATACAAACTACACTATGTCCAGAGCAAACAGTGAGTAACTCGTTGATTCTCACTAAATTGTGTACATGAGTCACAGACCACAGCCTGAATTAAATCCCAGCAAGTACAGGGCAAGTAAAGTCCCGTGGAGCATACACGCTGCTTGCTGCTGGGTTCTGAGCTCACACGCTTGGTCAAAACTCCGGGTATTGTAGGGATCTCCATGAAATCCACAGCACACTTTGGAAGTACTCACACGAATGTGGCACAGAGAGAACGACCACCACAAATAACCACAAAGCTGTGTCTGAATGTCCTTTTACTTCTCACAAAGTGTTGATCAGCTCTGTCTGCCTCGCACCTAAACTCCTGGTAGGAGGAGATGGAGTGCAGCACAGGCAAGAAACACCAAGCACCAGCAGATTCTGCCATGTGAGTAAGGGACTTGCTTAGGATTATAAAGCAAACTTACACGTGCTTGTAAGAAAGGCACACCCAATAATGACAACATACAGAATGTGTTAGGTATTTGCTTCTCCAGCTCTCTCAGAATAAATTCAAGTGAATAATTCAGCAAGGCTTTAAGTGAACCAGCTGAAGGTAGAAAGCAAGAACATTTTTTGCTATGATTGTGGGTAAATGAAATAGCATGAAAATAAACTCCAGTTAATCACTTAGTGTCAGAATGATAGCATACTTCTATGAATAAGAAATGTCTGCGTTTATAAATCATCCAAAGATGTATGCCAAAAATTTCATCAAGATGACCACAGACAAGTTACTCCCCTGCTCATCCTATTATGGGATTTTCTATGTGCCACTCACAACTGAAGCACCGGTAGCGGTTCCTTTCCAGTGCAATAGGTTGACTTGTAAACACAATTCTGAACACTGTTTGCTATCCTCCACTCCCCAAGAAGCTCAGCCTTTAACTCTTTTTTGAGCTGAACAAGTGATACTGTTTTCAGGTGGAAACCTTTGAAGCCTCCAGCTGTTTGATGCAAAGGCTTTGGTGTTCGTACCACATGCCTTCAAGCCCCTAACACACCTCCTCAGGGAAAGCACATCAGCATAAAAATGCATTCCAGAGGGGGCCATCCCATAGAACAGGAGAGCCTGGTCTCTGTCAATAAGCAGATGGTGTCCCATGCTCCCCTACTTCTTGTTAAGTTGAAGCACAGCAAAATAATTCACCCTGCACTGAGCAGTAACTGAGCTCATTATCTTTGCCAAACACGGACAAACTGCAGGATGGAAGGAAAAACAGACCCCAGAACTGCCTTACCCATGCCAGTGATGAGAATTTATAGAAGTCAAGAACCTACAGCAGCACACAAAGTGCAAATAACCCCAGAGGAACTTTTTCCGAGTAAGGATGAGAGGTAAAGAGGCCATTTGGGAGACCAAATAAGGTCAGCAGACGCGGCCAACAGGCAAGAGACTCTGGACATGGGGAGGGACAAGATGAAGTATAAGTTGTGAAGATGGGGCACCTTAAAGTCGGAGAGGGAGGCCATCAGCTCATCCAGTTCTCGTGTAGCTGAAGAAGCAGATATACGGGTCTGCTGTTGGCTGGCAGTGACACGCTGGGGGCTGCTCACTTCTCCTTGGCTCACAGTGATTGCAGGGCTGACAAGAAAAAAAAGAAAAAGAGTGCATTTAGGTACAGGGGAGCCCTCCTAGACTGAAAGTCCCACTGTTCCCCCAAAACAAGCACAGCACAGCAACTTTCACCAGCACAGCCCCCCCCGGCCAGCCCTCCTCCCAGATCCAACCTCCACGCCACACACAGGTCTCCTCTCTCTGCCACATCTAACGAGCGAACATGCACATACACCTCAGCCATGAAGGCAGGGACTGTGACCAAACATTTCTTTCACCAGACAGCGGGTATCTGTGATCAATTATAAACCCAAGTTCAGCATGCTGCTAGTGACATAATGTGTTATTTTTTCCATCCAGGAAGAGATGCAGTAGATAGAAGAGCACCAGCATCCTCACATGCCTGTTGAATTTCCCACCCTTCAGACAAATCCCATCTTCTGTCCGTCATTGCCCTATAGCATCTGTCCCTCCCCTACCTCACTACTCCCACAAGAGCCCGTCCAGCCCCAGGGAAGCCAGCAGCCCCCAAAGGACCACTTACACTGGACTTGGCACTGAGCTCTCCAGCTCATCCAGCAGGCTCTCCACACTGGGACGCACGTCCTCGATCCCACGCCCGCCATTCCGCTTTGGTTTTTCTTTTGTAGGGGGTGCAGCCTTCCCTCCCACAGAGCTGCTGCTCTCTGGGATGACATAGTGGGGTCCAGTCACGCCGGGCAGTGATGGGCTTCTGCTGGCCTCGTCTTTAGAAAGGGGGAGCAAAAAAAGAGTAGCTCAGACACATAGGTCCATACATACACGCAGATCAGAGGGAAGAGCAATGCGCTGCCCAGAAACCTTGTGGAACTTCCATCTCTGAGGATATTCAACACTTAAATGCACAAGGACTTGAGCAGCATAATCTAACTTTGAAAGTGTGCAGTTAGAGCCAATTTTAAAATTGGAACCAAGTTTGAGTATGGTGCTGGACCTCAAGAGATCCCACCCATGCTAAATGAGTCTTCGACTGGGGCTTGGGGGCATCTCCCTCAGAAGGGATGTTGGAAGGAGAAAGTAGGCTATTACTTTGGGAAGCAAACTATCTACTAATACCAAACGTCTTCCTACTCCTTACCTGCTGGGAAGCCACTTGGGGGATTATGTTGAACAGCATTCAGTTCCAGGAGAAGCCTGTCCAGTTCTGAGAGGTTGCTGCCCAGAGAGGTGCTGGTCATGGTGGGAGATGGTTCTGCAGACTTCTGCTTGTTTGGGAAACTAAAAATAAAAGAGAAGCACAAAACTTCTACTTCAAGATACAGCAGAAGAATGGAGGGAAATCTGTGTTAGGTTGGTAGAGTTTACACATGTATTGTGTAATTTTCAAACTGGGGCTTTTAGACCAGTGGGGAAAGATGACGCATGCTTTGTGAAGTGACCATCAACAGAGCTGCTGCTTAGCCACAGCTTCAGTTTGCTCAGCCACGTCTTCATTTGTCAGTTACAAAGAAACAGCACTGATAGACAGGGGCTTGGATTTTCAGGACCGCGTGCTGCACAGCCCTGTAGCAAAGAGTTAACTGTCTGCAGATCCAAGATGCACAGAACAGCAGCAGAACCATTAGCTGGCATACGGGAAAATTACTTGTTTCTGCTGACATCACAGCGAGCAGCAAATAACTCCTCTGAAACAAGGGGATGCAGGGCCAGCACAGACTGGAGAGGAGGCAAAGTACAAATCTCAAGCTAGCAACAAAAAGCCAAAAGTGGCAGGTTACGTGGCAACCTTTTGCAGCACACAAGGTCTCTTTTCAAGTCCTCAAACCTTTAATTGGGGGAATTGTAACCAATTTATAAGGAAGTAATTTGAAAGCATTTTCCACCACGTTAAACACAGGCCTTTAAAGTTTACCTACACAGGAGCACATATAAAGCACTAGCTGCAATTACTGCTTACCCTGTCAGGGTGATCCCACTTAGCTACACACAATTGCAAGCTGTTTCAAAGCAAAACTGAGGACAACTGAGGACTCGTCCAGTGATTTCTACAGTAACTACACTGTAATAACAGTCTTCCCATCATCAATGGCAAGAAGTACTTTTCTCCAAGTAGACAAATAACTCGTAATGCTCTAGAGGTTCTTATTGCATCAAAAAGATGCTTTCCAAATGCAAAAAGGGATTTTCTGTTTCCTGCAAATTCCCAGATCCTGCTCAGAAAGTTAATCCAAGACAGGCTTTAGCACTCTGACACCTATTGCACCAGCGACAACTATTAAATTCCATAAAGGCAGTTCTTATCTTTCTCTTCAGACTGAAAACAAAGTCCACAAATGCAGTCTGAGGAGGGTGTACTTCATCCTGGCCCAAGCACACAAGCTGCAATTCAGACCAGAACCAGGCCATGCCAGGCCCTTTTACAGGAGGATTCAGGGCCCTAATTATCTTCATTTTGTACTAATTGCACGCAGCCCTCTGAAAAAACTGCAATTACTGCCTCCATTGGGCCATCTCTGGTTACGCCTGGTTCTACCCAGAAGTAGTTCTGGTTGCGAGCAACTTTCTGCTCAGCAGGAAGAGCTAGGCGTGGTTAGAGCACGACACCAGCAAAACACCACTGTAAAAAGGCACTGGGAACAGAGTGCATTGCGTGGGGCCAGCAGAGATGAAGTCCTGACCACCTCTTCCTCCCTTTCGCAGCCCCGTGTCAGCACAACACACAGGACTACCCATACAGGCTGCCCCACCAACCTCTGAGCTGTCTGTGTGAGTATAAAGCAATAAGTAGTCAGTAGCAGTGACAGGGAGGTTCTGAAGCCTTTGTTAAAAAAAAAATGTAAATTTACATAAAAATTCCAATCATCGTGCACCCTGCCAGGTGACGGGTAACTGAACTCCCTGAGACAACTGACTCAAAGGCCACCCACCTCCTCAAGAACTGTGGGGATGGATTTGTCCCTTGTCCCTGGATTGTAACCCTCAACCCAATCCAGATCCAGTCCTGTCTGATGGATCCTAAACCTCTCCTACAGCTGAGCAAACTAAAGGCCCACATTAACACTTGAAGCAGGTACAAAAGGTACTGTAGCCCCTTACAAACAAGCTAACAAAACCCAACACTGGGCAATAGAACGTATACAAGGAGCAGAGTGTTTGTTTCCAGTTACAGAAGGCAGCTGGAGCTGTGAGTCAGGCTTCTCTGTCAATGGGGACAAGATACCTGTAGACGTGTTCCTCTTCACTGGCACGAGGAGAAGGAGAGCTGAGCCCGTCCCTAGGAACGGAGGCACTGGAGCTTTTGGCACTAGAGCTGTATATAGGCGACTGGGACTGAGGCTGTGGGAATGAGACTTGTGTTAGGAACAGAGACCGCCACACAAGCACACACACCGTGCTGCAACCCCACACACCGCAGGAGAAAGCCCAGCAGCACAACGATTGTCTGTTAGGCAGCCAAGCCAGCCTCCAGGAGAGGAGCTACACCAGGAGCCCCCCACTTGCCTCGGACATGCCTCCGAGTTGCAGATCTGCGCTGGAAACCCCCAGCCTGCAGGACGGGTGACTAACACTAATGTCATCACGCTACCACTGCTGAAACAACGACAGTGGGTTTCAAGTTCTTCTTCGGCATTTTTTCCGACTGGTTAGCTCTATTAAAAACCTCCACATCCCCCCATTTCCCCTCTCTGTGCTTATCCAACCTCATCCTCACATCTCACTATTCCTTCCCCTCATCTGCATCCTTGAGAGGACTGCAGCACCCAAACAAGCAGGCACCTTCCCCATCTCCATCGCCACGCGCTCACTCACTTGCTGGTGGACGTATCTGGACACGTTGGGCTGCCACTGGTCCAAGGGGTCGATCACGGTGCCATTTAGGGCCTCGCTGGAGGGCGGCGGTGGCACAGGAGGTGGCACAGCGATCTCCTGGTACGTGTGGTTTCCAGTTGGATAGGAGTACGGCGTTTCTTCCGTTAGAAACACCGGGCGCTTGGAGATATGCGAGGTGGTGGATTCCAGGTCTGCCAGTAAGGCGTCTGCAGAAAGGAAGAAAAAAAAAAACAAAAACGGTGAAATCCTGGACAATGGCGTTTTCTTTTACGTCTCGTTATTCAGGATGTCTGCATCAGAAGGTCTTTGGGAAGAGTTTTCATCTAGGGTGATCTGCTAAATGCACTGTGAAACACCGCTGCAGCTCAGGGCTTCCAGTACAAAGAAAAACATCAAGGGGAAACAGAGCAGCCAGAAAAAACTCGGTCAGCCTCAGATTTTTGTCTTAACTGGGAAGCCACCCAGCACGAAGGACCCGCAGCCTCGCTGCGCCCTGCAGAAGAGCAGCCAAGGAGGAACCTGCCTAGAGATTGACCCGCAACAGGATATTGACACAGGCTAATTACAGGCCCCACATCATCACCGAGTCATTTCACGTGGCCGCAGGCACTGCTTTCTGCAGGAAACAAGATCTCGGGAGGGGCTTTCTCCAGAGTTTCAGGCACTGCAAGAAGCATGCAACTTTCAAATTAGCCCATTGGCATGACAGCAGGACTATGTTCTTCGGCTTTCCTAACAAAAATCCCCCTCGGTACATCACACAAACAGTTAACTGGTTTCCAGACCCTGCCAGGTAAACACAGTTTCTTCTCCTGGAAACAATTCTCAGCTCGCTGGGTGGAGCCTGCTCACAAATTCCTGAAGAGAAGAAAAAAAAAAAAAAAACTTCCATCCGCTAGAAACACGGCGCTGGTGCCAGGCAGAGGAACCCACGTCACAAGGTTAGCACCTCTCGGAAACCTCAGAGCAGGGAAAATGCTCCCCCCTCACCAACGGGACAAGGCAATCCACCCCTCTGGGGTTCTCCCCGCACCCTCTCCTTCGCCCAGCCCGCTCCCCGCGCTCCTCTGCTGTGACTCACGGCAAATCCCAGCTCGTGGGGTGTCCGTGAGCCACCCTGCAGGGAAACTCCAGTGACTGCAGGTCTGCACCATGCATGTTTTCGGCAGAAAGCCCGGCTGGCCGGGTGCCTGCAGGCAGGGGCACACCTCTGCAGGGCTGCTCAGAGAGGAGCCGGCCGGCCTGCTAGGACGTGGGTGCCCTCCGGTACAAGGGCATCAGGACGCACCTGGAGGCACCCGTGGGAGATGTGCAGTTCAGCCAGACACCAGGAAGAAAACTTTGGGAAACTTTTGGGAGGAGAAGCCCTCCGAAGCCCCCTTACTGGCACCGAATCTCCCTCTGCTCAACGCCAGACCCCACTGCCTTCGAGTTTTTGGGACTGAGGATCACGGCTGGGGACCCAGCCGGGGTCTCAAGGAGCTGCAGGGATCAGGAGGCACCTGATAAGCCGTGGGGCACGCTGGCCCTAACAGCAGGCACCTGCCAGCTCCAAGCCCCTTCCCGAGCCGAGCAGCCCACAGCAGCCACGGCACTGGGCAGCCCTTCAGAAACCACGCTCGAGGGTCAGATGGAGGACAGCGTTATCGCACTGCGAGACGAGGAAGGTGCTGCTTCTATGCCCACTCTCTTCCACCAACTAAAGCATTGTAAAAGGGAAAAGAGAAAAAAGCAGCAGTCCTGCCCTCAGAGAACATAATACAGCCAGCAGCAAATTAAATCCCGCGGTAAATTAACTCTGTGCACCACTTGTTTAGCCAGGAAAACTCCCCAAAGCATTTAAGCCAGGGGCATCCTCCTAGGGGGACCAAAATACCCCAGAATTGGATTCTCTGTCGGGATACAAGCTTGCTGCAGCTGGGGAAAAAGGAGTTTAGGCTTCTTTTTAAGCAAAAGAAGGGCTGGCGGACTCCACAGGGGAAGGCACGTACCTCGCGGGGACCGAGGAGCCGCGATTCCTTGGCGCGGGCAGGTCCTGTGACGGGAGGTTTGGTGCACACAGCTCCAGAGCAGGGCTACCCAGAAGGAGGGGTTTGTGCTGCTCCCCGCCAATGGCAGAGGCAAATCAAACTCCACCAGGAAGTAAAAATCCCCGGGAGGGCGGCCGGCTCCTCCAGCCCTGCGAGGGGCACCCCAAATCTCTTTTCCACCCTCCAGCCCCGGCCCTCACTGCGGGGCAGACGGACGCAACCATCTCACTGCAAAATTCGCCTCCTCGGGCCATTACCTCTGCCGGGTGAGCCACTGGACAGAAATCCAAGAAACCCGCTGCTTTTTCCTGATGGCACAGAGGAGTTCAGCTAAATGGAGCTTTTCACCCCGCCAAGCCCGCAGCAGAGGGGTCTGGAGCTGCCAGGAGCCCCAGGCTGCGAAGGAGTTAAGGAGAGGACACGGCAGTTAATGATTAACTTCCCCCATGCCCTCCCCCTTCCAGACTTGAGCAAACAAGGCAGAGCGAGGAACAGGAAGCAGAGGGAGGAGAAAAGGCTGGGGAAGGAATCGCTGCCGTCCTCCAGATGCCTCAACTTCCCAGCTGGGCCCGAGGCAGAATAGCACGGCCCCAGCAGACACAGTTTCCCCATAGCACGGGGCCTTGCCCCACACCAGCCTGCCCAGAGCCACCTCACCATGCCGGGAAGCTCGTCCCCAGCCACGCTGTAAACAGCCAAGGGGATTAATATCGAGGGGATTAACACTGAGGGACTCGACGTTTTGATGCCCACGCAGCACCGTGCGCTCCTTTGGGATCCGCACACCTTTATAAGGCTATCAGAACATAATGGGAGACAAGGGAAGGGGCAAAGAAGGGATTTTTATTATTATTATTAATGCAATAAAGGCCCACTGCTCCCTTCTGGCTTTCAGAAAAGGACCACGGGGACCAGACAGCCCTAACTCAACGAACTGTAACAAAGGAGCCGTGCCTCACGCAGCGCTGTCACTGCGGTGCCTGCTCCGTAAATAGAAGCACTCTGTCCCTCAGCAGAAATAGCAAAGGCTCGATCGATTTCCTGGGGAATGAACCGGTCCTACCCAGGGCAGCCCCTGCGGCACAGCGCTGCAGGAGGTGTAAAAGAAGCCTCCAGCCCCACTCAGCCCCCAGCCCAGGGCAGGAGGCAGCCGTCAGAGGGCACCACCACATCCTCACCGGGACAGAGAGAGGAAACCGGGCAGCACCGGCCAGCTTGGCACCAACCCCACCTGGCTTGGTCAGCCCTACAGCAGGGGCACAACGCCCCGTGTGCTGCAGCTCCCCAGCACGCGCCGCGGCACCTCGGGGTATTTGCTGAAATACCACCAGCCCCAACACTCCCGCTCGGTGTCATCCACGTGCTGCAGGAGATGTTGTAGCACAGAATCAGTCCTCTTCCTCCTCCTCCTCTTCCTCCTCCTCCCTCCGTGGAGCAATCCAAGCACCGTGCTCAGGTGACAGCACACTGGGGCCGAGGGCTGCTCAACCCACACCCTCCCCAGCAGGGCAGAACGGCTGCCTTCGTGCTCAAGGGGCTCTTCTGTACTGTTTTTTCTGCGGAGGAGGGACAGTGCCAGCCACCCCGCTTGGTGCCTTTCCTACTCCACAGCACTCCAAGGTATCTGAAGCCTGGGCGCATTAGCTCAGCCCTCCTCCCACTTTGCAAAAAATCATTATTAAGTACAGGCTTCTCGGGATTCTGGCCTCCAACTCCCCCGCACAGCTCCGCGTGTGCATTAGGAACTGGCGAGGGGCACTTAATGCATCGCTTCCAGCGCCTGCCAAAGCCCTGCCAGTCGTTTCGCCTGGAAATTCAGCTTTCAGCTCTCAGTGCTCAGCACAGCGCAGCTGCCTGTAGGGTTAGAGGACGGGGGAAAAGGGAGCTGCCGTCCACACACCGAACCGCTCCAAGGAATCCCTTCTTACCAAGGGGATCAGCAAGATGCAAGCGCAGGCCAGCGCTGTGGGGAAGTCCCACTCAGCAGGACAAGCTGCACCGAAAGGAGACATCACCCCCCGAGCACACAGCGTGCATTCCTGTGCTATCTCCTCGGCCAGAGGCGCAGCTCCTCGGCATTCCCGGGGCTCCTCTGCTGCGTGCCAGCACTCGCCGTCCCCAGGAGCAGCCTGGTGTGCAGCCGTGGGCGTGCATTCCCGGCTTCCCACGTCCCAGCTCTGTCTGATGCACAGCAGCGAGGCCAGAGCAGTAGCACAACGCTGTTCGGAGGTAGGGCACAGGGACAGATAACGTGGGGACCCTGTGTGCTGATGCTCACGGCAGCTCCCTTTCGTGTAAGTCTGAGCTGTACTTGGCCCCCTTCAATTGAGTGAAGTTATTAAAAAAGATATTTACATGCATCTTCCATGCACATCAAAGCATGCTCTTTGTTCTCTCCCCTGTCCCTGTGCTTGCCACAAACACTCCCAGATTAAGGGAGCAGTGGAGCAGAACACACCACCAGCTAGTTCTGGAAAAACCTCCGTGACAAGGCATCGACCACTCACATTTGCCAAGCAGCAATGAGCAGCCTCTAACACTAATTTTACCACGAGCAGTAAATTGTTTTCCACTGCATTCATCAGTGGCGTAGGATTTTTATTTTTGAAAGCGAGGCCATCCATCCTACTTGTTCTCACCACCCAGTGACACTCACACCAACCTGCAGAGCACTAAGTGTAAAAAACCAAACCACCAGCTGAAAGGCGTTGGCAGTCAGAGGCGCACACCACTGCAAGCACTTCACTCGCAGCTGATGTGCCAGCTACTTGCTAACCTTCCTCAAGCTAAAAATTACACACGAGAGAGAATTATCACCATCAATTTGCTTTGGCCTATTAAGAAGCCTTCTGCTACCGAGTGTCCGGCGTAACTCAGCACAGAGATGAGGGTGTTAGTGCCAGGAGAGAGCAAACTGCCTCCCATTTCCACGCGGAGCTCCTCTCTCCCGAGAGCCAAAGCTGATCTGTTAAGCCACGCTGACAGAGCAGGGCAGAGCACTGTCAATGCAGCAAGCAGATCAAAAGGGTGGTGGTCACATTTTCTCTTGTGCTGGGAAGGAAATGGAAGCATGGCCGAGGCAGGATACCTCAAATGCCACAGATATCAGCCCTTTGCTCTCAGCAGCTGAAAGCCACATCTGCACACCCCAACCGCACGCTGCCTGGGGCTCTAATTCTCGCACGGGACATCTGGAAAGCGAGCGGTGGCTGCAGGATCCCGGCCCCAGCAGGCACGGCACAGAGCTCATGCCTCCAGCGCCCAGCCGCAGCACGCTGCCTCCCCTCACAGCTCCCCCACGCTGGGGGGCATCCCGACAGCCCGGGCACAGGCACAGGGCGAGATGTCTGAGCACAAAGTGCAGGACTTCCTCTGTGCAGCTGCAGGGACAGGTGGCTGCACCCCTCCTGCTCTTCTCCACACCCCTGCGTATCCGAATAACCAGAGCCGCTCCAGGCTCCTCTGCCTTAGGCAGCAGCAATTTGCCAGTGAGTTGGTAAATATAAAGCAGAAGAGCTGCAAGGACTGGTCTAGATGAGGTGATAACCAAGTCTCACTGGGTGCAGGACACATTGCAGACCCCTCGTTTGCAGAAGGACATGCCGTCCTCCAGCCACTTTTTCTTAACAGCTCTAAGATGCTGCCTCCAGGTCTCTGACTGCTGCTGCCCTAGAAGGATGGGGGGAGCTGCACACTCAGAACCGAGCCCGGAGCTCTCGAGCTCACTCAGCAGGCTCCTCACAAAATCCTTGAATGCAAACTTTTAAAATCTCATTAGGCTCAAATGAGTCTCCTCTCCCCCAGCTCGCATGCAGGGAGACAGCTCAGGGCAGTAACCCAACCCTTGGCAAGCCAGTTTTACATTGTGAGTAACTGCAGAGGAATGGGGAGCTTGGGTATATTTATCCTATTAAGCAGCCTTTCAGAAGAAACATTTGCAGTGCTCAAAGAGCTGCATCCCGAAGACTTGCTGGAGCCTTGCTGCAGGACTTCTCACCGCCTTCAAGCTCGAGTCTGGAAGCTGGGGGAGCCCCAGAAAGCAACGAAACAGAATTCACAGAAATAGGAAAACCATGACCAGGCAATTCAAGACAAAGCCAAGTCATTTGCCAGACCATTTGCCAGCGCAGAGAAGCCACCGGCATTTTTCCTTCACACTGTGTGGACCTGCCCAGAGGCAGTTACAGCAACAGGCAAAAAAACCTACTCAGCCATGCCTGAGTGCATGCCAGGGACAGAAGCTCACTCAAAGCCTTGCACTGCCCTCATCAAGGCCCAAAACCCCCAAAGCTTCTCTGTCCTCTGGAACTAACACCACCCTCCTAGAACAAGCAAGGCTGTGTGCTTGGAGCCCTGACTTCCCAAACTGTGGGCAAAACAAGGCATCCACCTGCTGTGCCCAGCTCCGCCAGGCTGCAGAGAGAGCCTACACCTCGTGACAGACACCTTGCTTTCAGCGTCACCTGGTGGCACAGCCACCCCGAAGCCCCCATGCCAAAAGCAGGTGGCTTGCCCCAGCCCAGCAGCCCACGCAGGCAGCTTTGACCACCAGTAGCAGTTTAAGGCCAGACCAGACACTGCCCTGGGCTGTGGTCTGTGCTATCAGCTGCAGCAATGACCGTGGCTTCCTGCCCCGACCGCTGAGACCCAAACAGAAAACTTTATTCCAGGGCTTGTGGCCAGCTAACTGCTCCTCACCGCCCCAGCACGGGGCGGAAGGAGCACACAACACGGCCAGTTCGAGGGGATTTTGGTACCTGTGTGTCTGTCACTGCTCGCCACACGTTTAGAGATGAGGTTTGAACCCTGCAAGTGCTCCGGCCACAGTTCCTGCAGAGCTGCCACCTGCACATGCTGCTGGTGGAGGGAAGGGCCCAGCCATCACCGAGCTCACTGTGCTCACAGCCAGACACTTCCGAAACTATTCCAGCCTAGAAACTCTGAGAAAGTTATTATTTTCAGATAGACTCACTACGTTTCTTGGAAGCACAGCCCCGGCCACTCTACAGCTTAAAACATTTCCTAAGAGCTGTGTAAAGAGAGCGATGCCAGAATTCAGCCCTTCTCTAGACTGACAGACTAAAACTTTTGCCTGGGACAGGAAACCCCGGACCTCCACCTCCGAAGCTCAGGCCAGGCCACCAAGTGACATCCAGCCCCGTCCTGCCACCAGCTGAAGGAAGTCGCCCATCCTCCTGTCCAAATCCCACGATTGTTCTGCGCCTCCGATGCTGACCACAAAATCCGCAGCCTGAAAAGGGAACAATCAGGCAAACCCCAACACACTTAAATTCCAGAGCCATCCCTCACCACTACCAGCCACTTCCCCGACACTTTATTCCAGCCTTGCAGTCCCAGGGCCGTACGACTCAACCACCCACAGCATCCCTCCGAGGGGCGCAGGCAAGAAGGCTGTCTGTGTGTATGCTGGGAAAACAGAAAGGTCGCTGCGAGATCCTTCCTGGAACCGGCCACGCCACGCCACTTCCTTTCACATTAACAGGAAAATGTCACTGAGACGCCCAACTGCCCCGTAACCTCAGCCACGGGGCACTGGTCAGCAGGCTGGTGGCGTGATGCTGCCAGCATCACGAGGGGCAGCTAATTCCTGTGTGACCGAGGGCATGGGCAGAGGCTGCAGGGAGCAGCTGACACCACAAATCCAGGGGAACCAGAGCCCCTTCTCCTTGAAGGAGCAGCTCCCATCCACCTCTCGCCATCCCTGATGCGACAGGCTGGGAAATCCTCCCAGAGTTGGCTCCGCTCGCTCCCCAAGCTGGCAGGACGGTGATGGCAGGAAGGTGACCTGCCCTTAGCCAGGCCCACAGGGCATGGGATCAGAATCGCAGCTCACAGGCTGCCAGGCCAATGCTGCAACTGCCTCGAGCTCTGAGTCAGCACAGCTTCCTGGACAAAACAACGCCTGAAGTCCAAGCTGTGTGAAGGAACCACAAAAGATTTTCCTGTAGGATCAGAATTTTTCCATTTAGCTCTCAAAACACTCAATTAGACCCCAGCTCGGGCTGAGGGAAGCGAACCACCACCTAGCAGAGGAATGCACAGTCATACTGCCTTCCTCCAGCTTGCCTAGAAAAACCTCCACACCCTTTCTGCTATCTCAGAACAGCTCACGAGGGCGCCTCGCATCATCCCTGTCATTAGCGAACACTTTGTAGAGGTTTTCCCTTCACACAAACTGATACAAATGAGACTCACCCTTAAAACTTTTTAACCCTCTGAAAATGCTAAGTCTGTACTTCAAAGGAATCAGGCAGCTCACGCGTGTGCTGACACTAGTCAAGTCTCACAAGGCACATAACAAACGGAGGGGAATGTTCCTCAGTATGTGTTTGTTGAGCATCCTCCCGCTGGAAGTGGTTTGAGATTTAAGCAACTCCTTTCAGAAGGGATGTAGTCAATGCTCCTGAAAAAGAAGGCTCAGGAAGGTTACCAGACCAACATCCAAAAGCAAACATGGCTTTGTGAATCCTGGACGTCACTGGAACAGAACTTATTCCAGTCAAATGCCACCAAAGGGAAGCCTTTCCAAATTCTTTCAAATTTGGCAACTCCACGGCTGGGGCTACCTCAGTAGGAAGCTCTCAGCAGAAACACCAGGAGCAACAAGCTCTTAGTGGCTCGGAGGATTTAAGGACAGCTGCAGCTACACAGGACCATAGAGGACCTGAGCTGCCCGCTGTGTTCCTCACGTCCTGCCTCCAGAGAGGAGCGCTCGAGCCTAGCAGCAACACCGCGACATCTCCGGTTTCAGAGCCGCTCCCGCCCAAAGGTGTGTCCTCCTATTTATTGCTCATTTCCAGAACTTTCTGGGGAGGGTGGGAGGGAAGAGCTATTTCCTGTCATATACAGCATCCTCTTTTTAATAGCGTGGTTTTCCCCACACTTGAAGTGAAAGGAGCCATCTTATATTTACTTCCCTCTGTTCGAATTTATAGTCCCGAGCAGCAAACCGAGCTCGTCCCGGGAAAAAACACCCTTTGTTAAGGCCTGGTGCCTCGGACTGAGTTCATGCTCTGACTCCCTAGGCAGATGAATGTTTTCAGTTTCACAGCCACCAAAGGCTGTGGGGCACGCCAGACCCCCAGCTACACAAGCCTTGGATGCCTCTGCGCAGCAGCTCGCAGAGGACCCCAGTTGGGTGAAGCTAAAAGGGAAAATAAAATAATCCCTCGCATGGTTCCTCCCCGCTTCTCCCTGCGCTCTCAAACCGAGCCCCGAGCAACAGGAAACGATTACCAAACATGGATAAGCTCGGGCAAAAAATTCTTCCACTGCTCTACGAGCAATCTTCAGGAAAAGTTCGGAAAGTTTGCGAGTCACAGCCCCGGCACGTCCTGTGACCGGCACACACAAGCGGCAGGCAGAGCTCAGCTCGCCGCTCGCACGCGGCCTCGGAGCACAAAGCCAGGCTCTGGCTTACTGGGCAGAGAAGCTGGAGATTGCACAAGAGATTTCTGCAGTACGTGAACCACTTCAGAGATTTAGCCAGATTTTACTCAGCGTTTGAGCTTGTGACCTCCAGTGATTCAGCTGCTCCTGACTGAGGCACTTCAGCCCTCAGCCCATCGCCCTACCCACAGTTAAGGCGCCCAAGGCAGCCCTGGAGGCCATTTTCAGCCCCATTTCTCAGTCACAGCAGTTGAGAGCTCCACACCTTAAACCTAAACCTCCGAGTGCCTCCATCCGACAGAACAGGCTGTGACCTGCAGCAACAAAGCCTGCAGCCGCAGCACCCGAATTCCAACGGGGCTCAGCATAGCAGGATCCTTACCATAAGGTCCAAATCCCCTGGGCAGCAGGGAAGTCATCTGCCTCGCAGAATCAGAGAAGTGATACGCAGCAGCCCAATATAACACGGACTGGCCGTGTTATATCAGAATAGAAAGCTGAAGGCTGCCCTTCAGGCCCCAACTAAAAATACTTAAGCTGGAATTTCTCAGCCTGATTCCGCAGCCTGCGATGAGCCCCACCTGCTACCGAGTCTTTTGTCAGAATCCTCTCCTTTCGGCAGCAAATAAACCCGTGGTCCTACAGGTTGGTATAGTTGGCCCTGAAGACGATTAAAAGAAGCAACCAACTGCACAAATTAGAGAGTCTCCATCTCCCCAGCACCAAATTGGAAACAGCTTTGGTCTCCAAGCAGGGTAAGTACAGCCTGACAGCCCTCTCCTAGCGTGGCCCTTCTTGAGCAAGATCTATTTCTGCTCTCTGCCTGGGAGCAAACAGATCCTCAGGCATTCCCGGCAAGTCCCAGACAGAGGCATTAGCACACGGCCAGCGCTGCCCCGGCTGTCCCTGCGAGGGAGGCGAGCTGGCTCGGGCAGAGCTGAAGGACACAAGCTCTGCTACAACACGGCCCCGCTGGGGCTGAACACGAGCGAAGTGGCACCCTGCCCGCCTGCAGTGGGAAAGGACTGGAATGAGTGTACGTGTCTGACACGAGTGACTAAGTAGGCACTACCAGTTCAGTTCTGACCCGGCCTGGGTTGCAGCCAACATCTCGGGTGGGAAAAAAAAAATGTAAGAGAAATGAACTGCCAATGCGCTAACCTTTAGCCCTCTATCTACCCTTATGCATGCAAAAAAGGGCAAGTAAAGCCTCCCCATACATGTCCTAAGAATTTTTATTTGCGGCTGGTTTCCTTCAGAAAGTTTCTAGAAACGGAGCAATGTTAAAAAAAATCCAACAAGATCTGCTCTCCTCTGCCAAAACAAAAAAATATTCATGAAAACCAAACAAGCAGCCACTGAGCTGACCCCTCGGGGACAATTTCCCAGGGCCAAGCCTCTGATCAAAATACCAAGTCCCTTGTACTCCTACAGGAAGAGGGGCTCAGCCAAGCCAGCTATCTGAGGAACCAGACCCTTCCTGCTCCATCAGCAGGCAGTTACTCCACAAGCATCATTAGGTCAAATGCAGCACGCAGCCATTTCACAAACATCGACCAAGCCCAGTAGGAAGGAGGCCTCCATTAAAGAGAGCAGAGAGTCCAAGGATGGGTACAGAAACCTCAGGAAACTAGATTTTAAAGCACAGCTCTGGCAAAGGAAAGGAGAAGCTCAGGGACACTCCTAGTGCTGCAGCTGTTCAGTCAGACAACAGGAACGGGTGCAAGTGGACAGTAAGAGCACCACAGTACTGGGAAATTTATCGTAGCCTACCGTGCTGCCACCCCCAGCCAAGCTGCTCTCTTCCAGCCAGACACACCAGGTGGATGCCATACAACGAATATCTTGGCAAAAGTCATTTTGCCCTCCCTGTGCAGGGAAAGGTTCCCTCTACCTATCCTTTTTCTTCTCTGGCAGCACGTGTATGTCTCTGCCAGCAGAAATCCCTTCCTCTTTCGGAAAGGAAGTAACCAGGCTGGGCAAACTGTTCTCAGGTCTTTCTGGAGAACTGTACAAATACAGTAGGCAAGAGGGAAACAAACTCCCTTCAGTCGTGTGCTGCACACTGCTCAGCCCCAGACTGCAGGACCTGGAGGAAACCACCGAGTGCAGAGGTGTGTGGCACCCAGCCACTTCCCAGCAGCTCTCCACACGCCCACTCACATGAGGGTGGACATTTTTAACTGCATTTTTTAAAGCCCCAGGTGGACTGTGTCTGGTTGAGATTTGCATACCTGTAAGCAGTCGGATCCGACGTGAACTCAGTGTTGTTACAAGCAGCACTGAAATTACAACATACATGTATGCTAATCTGGTAGCAGGTAACTCTTCTCAGCAGGTTCTAAGCATTATCCCCGTGCCATACACCTTGGCACATCAGAAGAGCTTGAAAAAGGCAGCGGCTTCCAAATCTGCGGGCAATGGCGACCCTCTTTTGCTTGCACTTCAGGGCCCTCGGGTGGAAATGACAAGTTTGCAGATTTGACCATCTAAAAGGACACCTTACAACAGCTGTGGAGCACTTACCGCTCGCAGATCATAATTTGGGAACTGCTGATTCTACTCATCTGGGGAAGAAAAACATGTTACATCAGGGCTTACATGGGAACAGAGTACAATAGTTCCACTGGACAGTGAGCACCAGAGCTGAGGATACAGTTTCACAGGATGCAGAACGGCAAATTAACAGCTCACCACTGCCAAAAATGGAGAGGTTTCGCTCCCTCTTCCAGACATGTGCTGCTGCCACTTACCTCTCTTGGCTCTGGCTTTTACAAGACCCCTCCATGAACCAATTGAACAGAATATACAAAAAAAAAAATGAAGACTTTCTTCTGAGTTAAGAAAGTGAGATAAGCACAGGGGTCAGCAAAAAGGAAGGGGTATGTCCAAAGAGCCAGGGGAGGCAGCAGATAGAGGACATAAGATGAGGGAGGTAGAGCCACCCCCTCGCAGGGGTACTAGGGCCACTACACTGAGCCAGGCTCAAGCGCCTCCAGGACCCGCTTCAGCGCCAGCATCTCATTCAGCTAAAGATCACTGTGACCAGATCCATCAGCGTATGTAATGGTGTTGGAGCTGCCAGAGACAAAATACTGTCAGAGCTTGCACGTTCTAACTTAATTATCCTTTTTTTT
Source organism: Anas platyrhynchos (assembly GCF_047663525.1). NCBI lineage: Eukaryota > Metazoa > Chordata > Aves > Anseriformes > Anatidae > Anas > Anas platyrhynchos. The sequence goes on from NC_092602.1 coordinate 7,724,995, forward strand.
TTTTTTTTTTTTAAAGTAACTGAAACAGGAAAGCATGTGGACCCCATAACCAATAAAGGGAAGGATAAGATTTGCATGGTCATGCAAGAACAGGCATGAAACTTAACGGAGGAAAAAAAAACAGCATCTTTTAAACTGTGGAAACCCTATCCAAGCAGCATAAACAGATCTGAATATAGACTCTTCCAGGCAAAGTGCCAATTAGAAAATTTGAGCCACACATAAAGATGATGAAATGAAGGAAAGAAATATAAGAACAAATTCTGAATTAATTACAAGCACGAGAAGCACAAATTCTGCCTGCGAGATACAGAACCCCCGGCTACCAAAAGGAGGAGGCCAGCAGTTGGGAATAAGGACACTAAAGAGACACTGTGATCTTACCCCCATTTATTACAGCCTTATTGAGACACACCTGAAGGCTCTGAAATGGGAGACCATAATGCAGGCTTCAGGGATTTTAGTCCTCCCAGAATATATTTTTGCATCCACTCCAACAACTTTCCCTTAGTAGGTAACAAGCATATCTCCCATGAACATAAATGCAAAGCAAGTCCAACAGATGCAGATCTGCCCTCAAAAAACAAGCTGTGTCAAGTTGGAAAAGCCCATGCCTATAAGGAGAAATGGAGTCCCTGCAAACCTCGCTCAGATACTGAGGATGTCAAATAAAATGTTAGTATGTTGAGATATAAATTAAGATGAGTTAAAGAGTTGTTGGTTTGACCTGCCAACTATTCTGAGGGAAGATGCTCCCCTTTTCTTAAGAAACGAGTGTTTCTTGTCAAATATGGCATCTAGTTTAACTGGCTTAAAAAAAAAAAAAAAAAGCAATTACCAAGAAATTGCTCTCAAAATGGTGGATGGACCTCTCTTTTTAAAACAAGTTTTCGTTTCTCTAAGGGTTCTCTGCAACAGAGTGGGAGCAGACTTGGAAGCGACGCCGACCTCTTTGTGAGCCAAAAGTGTAAGTCATCATCAGGAACTGACTTTACACAAAGCACTGCCAAAAGCCCAATGTAAACTCTCAGAGCAGGGCAGGGGGAAATGACAACAAAATATTTAACATTTTTCAGTCATGTTGATCTTAGCACTACTTATAACTATAATAGGTATAAAGTTTTAAAATGAAGCTTCCAGTCTAATGAGCATTCTCCTAAAACCTCAAGATAATCCAAGTAATTACGGAGTGGGCAAGCAACGTCTTTGAAAGAACCCCTAGGAAAGACCACAGAGTACAAGGGTGCCATGAGCGCATGGCTGACGATCTAATTAAAACAGCTTCTTTTTATTTTAACAGCAGCCTCCGGGAACGAACGGAAGGAGGACAGTGTTGCAGAAATGAATGTGGGAACTGCCCCCCAGTTACTTTGGGAGAAGATGTGGGTGGCAACGTGATGGAGCTCGCTGATGGCTCGACAGCTCCACAGCTCTGCAATTTTTCAGCTTGGGCAAAGGAATGTGGCTCAGGAGTTTCACAATGCCATGACCAAGACACACAGAAATAAAAGAAATTGTTAAAGCCAGACAGAAAACTAACATTTTTAGAACCACAAATTTTAACCAGTGTACGGAGAAGAGATAGAGAATCTGTCT